>NC_062220.1:358333-716666 GCF_902686445.1 Sciurus carolinensis
GTGCTTGGAAATGCCTCGCACACTCCTCAGCCTTCTGAAACAGCTCTTAGTCATGCAGAAGCGCTGGCTGCGTTTCCCCCAGGAGTCTTGGAGCCTGTGAAGGCCAGCAGGAGACAGCTTCTGTGAGGCCCTTCCCAGACTGCCTGCATCAGGCGCTCTGGCTCTTCACGTCCTGTCCGACTTCCAGGGAGTGTGTTGTTTTGTTTTGTTTTGTTGTTTTTGTTTTTGTTTTTTGTTTTGTTTTTTGGGCTTTTTTTTTTTTTGGTGTTTTGTTTTGTTTTGCTTTGCTTGTACTTGTAGATGGACAGCATGACTTTATTTTATTTGTTTCTCTCTCTGTGGTGCTAAGGATCCAACCCAGTGCCTCACAGGTGCAAAGCAAGTGCTCTGCCAGTGAGCCACAGCCCAGCCCTGTTCACACAGGCCGTCACGCTCACCTCCACCTCGCTCGCCCCGCGCTCTCACTCTCACCCTTGACCTTGCTCACCACAGGCCGGGTCTCCCACCCTTGACCTTGCTCACCGCACACTCTCACTCTCACCCTTGACCTTGCTCACCACAGGCCGGGTCTCCCACCCTTGACCTTGCTCACCGCACACTCTCACTCTCACCCTTGACCTTGCTCACCACAGGCCGGGTCTCCCACCCTTGACCTTGCTCACCGCACACTCTCACTCTCACCCTTGACCTTGCTCACCACAGGCCGGGTCTCCCACCCTTGACCTTGCTCACTGCACACTCTCACTCTCACCCTTGACCTTGCTCACCACAGGCCGGGTCTCCCACCCTTGACCTTGCTCACCGCACACTCTCACTCTCACCCTTGACCTTGCTCACCACAGGCTGGGTCTCCCACCCTTGACCTTGCTCACTGCACACTCTCACTCTCACCCTTGACCTTGCTCACCACAGGCCGGGTCTCTCACCCTTGACCTTGCTCACCGCACACTCTCACTCTCACCTTTGACCTTGCTCACCACAGGCTGGGTCTCCCACCCTTGACCTTGCTCACCGCACACTCTCACTCTCACCCTTGACCTTGCTCACCACAGGCCGGGTCTCCCACCCTTGACCTTGCTCACCGCACACTCTCACTCTCACCCTTGACCTTGCTCACCGCATGCCGGGTCTCACACACTTGTCCTTCTACTCTTCTTCACACTCATCCTCACACACAGGCTTGCCCAGTTCTACCCCCATCGCTCCTCCATCTTCCATGCTGGCTTCCCCTGCTCCCCAGCGCCAGTGCCCAGGGACAAGCCCTGCACTTGCTCAGTTCCTTGAGTACAGGACCTTTCCTCTGCCTGAGGCCTTCCATCTTGCATTGAGACTCTTCTCAGAACCCAGCTCAGTCCTGCCCTCCTGGAGTCCCGCTCCTGCCTCCGTGATGGCTTCTGTCTCTGAACCTCAGCAGCACTTGTGTGCATCTCAGTCGTCTCAGCGAGGCTCCTGTGAGAGGAAGAAGCAGGAGCCAGCACCACCCAGGCCAGGGTGGGGAGGCTTGGGAGCAGGTCTGGCCAAGGCCATCCCACAGGAGTGGCTGGAAGGCCAGGAAGGCCACGCTGGTCAGAGTCTGGGAGCAGGGCTGGCTGAGAGCTCCTTCCCATGTGGCCCCTTGGGGAGACCCTGCTCTACTGTCATGCAGCGTGACGTTGAGAGGGTTACAGATGAAATCACTTCCTCTGGGTCTCAGTTTTCTCATCTCTACAATTCAAATTTTGGTTCTTCCCAGATTTGTGAAAAACCCTAAATTTGAACCTACTTTTTAAGCCAGTTGTATATGTAATTTTAAGATGTATATCTGTTTTGCTTCGTTCTTTGACTTATTCCAGTAAACCTTTATGCTCTTACATATGCTTTCATGCTCTTTGAAAAAATAGAAATTTTTCCTACTTTTGATGCCTTTTGCCCTTGCTTCTGTGGCAGAAAGACATCTTTCAAAATTCTAGATCACCTTCAGAGAGTCGTTTCTCAGTGCTGACAAGGACAGCTAGTTACTAATACCCTTTTGTGGAGATTTTACTTTCCAGTTATGAGCAGTTTTTAATATTTAAGATACTGGGAAATGTTTGTTTCAATGCCATATCAGACCTTTAAATCTTCATGCAATAGGCTACCCACAGATAGGTCAACGTTTCTGTTGGTTAAAGCAGAAGCATACTTTTTTAAACAAAATAATTAGAGGCCAACTGGTATACACTGTACAGTGGTTTTTCTTCTGTTCTGTTCTGTGTTTAGTGTAAGGGGCAAGGTCTCACTATGCTGCCCAACTGGCGCTGAGCTCCTGGGCCTAAGCTTTCCTCCTGCCTCAGCCTCCTCACTGTCTAGCTAGCTGCAAGGATTTCCACACAGCACAATCATACAGGACATAGTGAGTTTCTGGCGTCAGCCCAGGACATGTTTTCTATTCTCCACTGATCTGCAGCAGGGTGCATCTGGAGGAAAAGCCAGTGAGTCACTGTAACTAGAGTCAGTTCTTGTGATCCGGGTTATTATTTTGATCAAACAAGCAAGATGTCAAAACTGGTTGTGGCCATGTGTTTGAGATTGCTGCGTGCAGTAATAGCATGAAGTATGTGGATCTTGGGGAAACAGGCTGGGAGCAGATTCCTTTGTTGTTCTTCATTCACTTTATACATGTCCTTGTTTTTGACAATTTGTGACGTTACATTTGTCATCTTTTGCATTTTTATCCAGAAGGCAATTTACGTGGCAGTTGAGCCTTCTTAGTTCTAACCAGTCCCTGTTTCACCTGAGTATTTTAACAGGTCCAAAACAACAACTAAAATTAGCTTCACACTGACTTTAGTTCTAAAGCCAGCCCTTGTCTCACTCAAGTATTTAACAGGTTCAAAAATACCACATAGCTACTTGGAAACATAATAAAGTCTCATTATAACACAGCTCTCAAGTATTCTGCGTTATAGTCTTCTTAAAACATGACTGCATTAACAGTACTATTAATAGGATCGTTAATTCTGTTTCCCAGAGTGTTAGGGTCAAATGCTTTAATGCGTTAGGACTCAGTTCCTGAGGTAGCGCACAGTGACACAATGGTCACAGACCCCTTAGAATCGAGGTGCTGTTAGAAGCAGACTTCTCTCTCCTGGTGCTCTCTCACCCGCAGTGGTGTCACGGACTCGAATGTGGAAGCTTCCGTCTCCCCTTAGCAGGTGTCCCTGTGCTGGGGTCCGTCTGGCTCCCCATCTCAGCTCTGCAGATGCTGCGCCATCTTCTGTGACAGCATCTTTGGGGTGCTCGCATCTGAACTTGAATTGAGTACAAAGATTCCACACTGCACCTCTGATGCATCTGTGATCAAGAAAAGGACCTTCAAAACCAAGAGTAAAGCTCATGAATCTCCAGCTGCCTAATATGCAGGTGCTTTTAGAGGTCAGAGGTGGTGGCACTGGGCAGCACCTTCTCCTTCCTGGATCCTGAGGCATCTCACACTCCTGATGAGAGTGCACAGTGCTTCTCAGTCTGCCCAGGCAGTACCAGTCCAGCCCCTGCACAGCGTGTCCCTGGTGTGGCCCATACCAGCTCCCAGTAGTCCTTCTGGTGATCGGGAATGCCAAGCCCTGGAGTCGGACATGCTCCCAAGCCTGAGTCCTCCTCCTGGAAGCTCTGTCAGTCTTAGGCAGCTCAGGTGGTGGCTGCCCCTGGTGGGCATTGCCTCTGAGCCCAAGCAGCGGGGACATGGGCAACACACAGATCCACCCTGACCCTGCACTCCCTGTGTAAGATTGACTACCTGTTCTTTTCCTTCATGGGTTTCATGTAGCACTTCTCCCGTTCTGTAAAAAATTATAGTCGTGAAGAATCTTTTAAAAAAATTGATGCTTTTTTCCTTCTTTCAGTCTTTCCAACAGAATTTTGACTCTTCAGTTCCTATTTACATGTAAGCAGTGACTTCCAGGACAAATTTGAAGAGTTTTGTTTTCCTGGCTGTGAGAGCATGCAGTTCCACCTAGCATTTTTACCACAAGTCTAACATATAAGTGATTTTACTATGTGATGTGTGCTTCCATTTGATAGGAAAAAGTGTTTCCAGTCAGGGGTTTTAACTGGTCCACATCCACTTAATGAAATCTTAGCTAACTGTAGGACTTACTTTCTGAGATGAATGGATTAACAAATGTCAAATAAATGGATGAAATGTGTTCCACTCATTGGAAAATGCAAATTAAAGAGGTATTAAAGT
This sequence comes from Sciurus carolinensis, assembly GCF_902686445.1. NCBI lineage: Eukaryota > Metazoa > Chordata > Mammalia > Rodentia > Sciuridae > Sciurus > Sciurus carolinensis. The sequence goes on from NC_062220.1 coordinate 362,538, forward strand.
GACTTGTTTTAACTGCCAAATGGGCTGCTTTTCATTTTCATCTATTTTTGGTGAAGGTATGGGAAAGATATTTTCACACGTTTTTGGTGGGAATATAAATTGGAGTAGTGTTTTTAGAGGTCAGTTAGGTTAATTTATGAAAACACATCAAATTCTACTTTTGAATGCTGGTCTGCATATGAGAAAATGTGTGTAGAAAGACATTCACTGAATCATTACTTGCAGTAGAAATTCCAGGTATTCCCAGTGCTTGTCCGTAAGAAGAGGGGCAAGTGCATCATTGTACAGTTCTAGAGAAAACCATGCAGTGTCACAGAACAAAACCAGAGGCCTCCACACACAGGAGGAGGAGGATGTCCTTGACCACCCACGCAAGCCCTGGGAAGGCGTGGGCAGTTGTGTGTGCTGTCCTCTTTCGCTGACGAGAAGTGAGCTATGTGCATTTGGATGGACAACTGGAAGCAAATGGATGCTTAACATTTTGCCCCCCTTTCTTTGAACAGCTGTTAGAGATTAACTGGACAGGACTGACCAACCTCCTGGACATCCCTGGATTGAAGTAAGTCCTGTGTGCATCCTGTCGCAGTGGCTGCTTGGTGAGGCCTCGCCTCTCGGTGTCGGAAATGACAGGAGACTGAGAGCTGGTCTCCCAGGTGGTCTGCCCCAGTGGGCCCCTGAGGAGCAGGGGAGCTTGAGGGGCGCTGCTCAGCCCCACAGGTCAGGAGTGCTCACGGGCCACTCCATTGGCTGGCTTATTCATCCCGAGGCGTTGTCCCAGTGTAGCATATAAGAAAAGTAGCAGCCTTGTAGTGTTGTGTAAATTAAATCTTTTAATTTGTGTTTTACTGTTTTCCCATAAACGACAGAGAAAACTTGGAAAAAAGGAATCTGTGCTTCAAAACGAACCCTCTTTGTCCTTTGTTATGGCTACCCTTGTCCTTCCTCCTTGGAAGGAGTGGAACTAGAAGGCAGCCTGGGTGTGACATTTCTGTATCATGTCATTGGAAATCCCTTTGGTTATTTGTAGCAACTTACTATCTAAAAAGAAGGAAAAATGCCCCTTAAAAAGCAACTGAGAGCCAGGGAGGTGGCAGGAGCTGGGTAGTTCCAGGTACCCAGCAGGCTGAGGCAGGAGGATCCCAGGTCTGAGGACAGCCTGCAAAACTCAGTGAGACCCTGTCTCGAAAAGGGCTGGGGATGTGGCTCAGTGGTAAAGCTCCCCTGGGGGCCATTCCCAGTACCAAAATAATGTGTGAAAGCATCTAGACCGTGGAAGGCGTGTGCCACGGAAGAAGGCAAGCGGTGTTATTGCTGCTTGCAGCCCCACGGCCCTGTGCAGCTTGGGTGTGGCAGGGAGCCTGTCAGCAGTCACCACGGGCAGGAGCCTTTGGGGCTGCAGCCTCATACACGTGCTGTGTGGCTTTACTGTTGTATTTGAAGGTTAAAATGCATAACTTATTGTTTAAAGTTATATATCTAGAGCATGTTTTGTTAATCTGTGGATATTTTTTCCTAAAATAGCTTAGAAATTAGATTATGAAAGTTGGATTTCAGACTATTTTTTCTATTCCTGCATGTTTGTTTATGCCTCTGAAATGGCCATTAGGAACAACAGACCCACTCAAATGATATACTTTTTGTTCTTTTTAGATATACACAACAGGGTGTACTTTGACCTATCGTACACACATGGAGTATAACTTCCCATTCTTGGGGTTGTACATTACCTGTGGTTTCACGAGTCATGTATTCATATATGAACATAGGAAAATGATGTCCCATTCATTCTACTGTCTTTCCTATTCCCATGCCCACTCCCTCAGATGATCTTAAAGAGGAAAGTAAGTTAAGAAATATATTTTTTTTAAGTACTGGGGTTTGGATCCAGAATCTTGCTCATGCTAGGCAAGCATTCTTCCACTAAGCTACATCCCCAGCCCAAATCGTAGGATCTTCAAGGCCATCTGGTTGGCCAGCACAGAGGCTTTGAGTGCCTTGCCTACTCTGAGCCAGACACTTTCTCAGAGCTCAGGTGCAGCTTGAACAGAGTCCTCCATGGCTGCTCTCAGGGAGCTGCTCCCGCTCACAGAGCGTCCCCTGAGTGTGAGCCTCTCCTGCTTTTCTGCTTGGGCTCCTGCCTCGCACAGCTGCTGCCAGCCTTGGCTCTGTGGACAGCAGCCTGTGTCAAAAGTGAACCCTTCCCACTAGTCAGAAAAAGTTCCTGGTTTAGCATTGTGTCTACCCCTCTTGGACAGAGTTCTGTGATTCTGGTGATGAGGCTTTGTTCTTGTGTACCCCTTCAGCCTAGTGTAGAAAAGTTTATTCTAGTCAGGTGTGATGGTGCATGCCTGCAGTGCCAGCTACTTGGGAGGCTGAGCTGGGAGGATCTCACAACTTAGTGAGACCCCATCTCGAAACAAAAAGGACGGGAATGTGGCTCAGTGGTAAGTTCCCTGGGCTCCACCCCTAGTATTGCAAAAAGGAAAAAAGAAAGTTTTGTTTTCCTTTGCTTCCCTTCAGTGTTGTGGGAGGACTGATGTAGAAGGCAGTCTTATTGAGTGTCTGCCTCTAATTCACATCATCTTACCAGCTGCAGATGACATCAGAGGATACACCAGGCCCTGGAAAGACTGCAGCCAGTCCCAGACTGTTTTATATAAATGGGATATATGCACACAACAAACACACATACATACACACATCTGGCTTCGTTTTATTTAATATGCTTCTAACCATTGACTTATGTATAGATCTTATGTATATATTCTGTAAAATATCCCTATATATCCTCTCTGTATATAGAATTGTATTAAGAATACTCTTACATACATATACAGGGGTAAATATATATACATCATTCAGAAATGAGCTATCTGTGGTATAAAAGGACTATATAAAAAGTACCCCTTTAAAATAAGGTCATATGTACGCTATACATAAACCTTACATAATTATGTAAATTTTGAATAATACAACATTCCTAGTGTATAGTATATGTAATAAAATAATATAAAATTAGGCCTCCTAGTTCTCAAAGATTGTCAAGTAAATCAGAACTATAGCAAGCATGTTATAGATATTTTATAAAAAGGTGAGTGTTCAATTTCTGCCAGCCTGGTAGAGTGGACTTTGGTGTCAGCTTATGAACCGGGCATCCACATGCCATTCTCGCTGGCTGCAGAAAGGAAACGGCGTGATGGGGTGGTGTCTGAGTGCTTCACCGCCCCACCTTGTGGCCAGCCCCACTGCAGCATCCCTGCCAGGAGGAACGTGGGGCGGTGCAGGGATGAGGGTGATGGGCAGGGTGGAAGCTGGCAAGCAGCAGCAGTGCCCCCGACGGGCTGGGGACTGGCGCCTCCTGGACTAGCCACTGCTCGCCCGGAGGCTGTGTGGAAGCCAGGAGCAGCATCTGCACCAGTGTCCAGGAAGGTGGGACTGTGGGGAGCAGGGTCTGTGGAGCACTGGCCAGTGACCACTGACTCCTGGGCACAGAGCAGGTGGCATGAACTACACCAGGTACCGTCTAGGGGTGCTGGGTTTGTTGCCTCCGGTCAGCGAAGAATGGAAGAACAGCACACAGAGCTAGCAAGCAGCAGGTTTCCTGTAAAGGTGACAGAATTCTCCAAAGAGAAGGGGCCCAGAGCCTGTTCCCTTCACAGGAACAGGTTTCTGCCTGTTCCTTTCAGTCTCCGGAATTTCCTCCTCTCCTCATCTCCTCCCCTGTCCAGGCGTTCCTCACTTTTATTGACTGGTGCCCTGTGCCCACGTGTCTGTTTCAGTTTTCTGTTTCTTAGGAGCATGAGTATGGAGATGTCTGTCCGATTGGGTTCCCACTTGTGTCCATCAGCACTTTCACCAGCCAGGGAGTTGACTTATCAGGAGACCCTCTCCATGCTCCTTTGACCTGGCCCTGCCCCACCTCCTCCCCTGCCATCCTGCCCTTGCTGCCCACGCCCTTCTACCTCTCCCTCACCAGCACAGCAGCAAGGGGATGCTCCAGAACACTTCACTCAGGGACTCTTTCAGTACAAACCAGCCATGTTCTGGGGCGTGTCCACATGAGAACACAGTAGGTACCAAAGCACAGCACCACCTAGTACCTCCTCAGACAGCCTGTGTTCAGTGCCCGCTAGCTCGAGCCCTTCATGTCTCTCCAGAAGAATCCACAGTCAACCCGGGCACAGTGGCCCACACCTGCAATCCCAGCAACTGCAGGGGCTGAGGCAGGAGCACCCCAAGTTTGAGGCCAGCCTCACCAACTCAGTAAGCCTGTCTGAAAATAAAAATTAAAATGGGTTGGTGGTGTGGCTCGGTGCTAGAGCACCCTGGGTTCAGTTCCAGGCGCCGCACACACACAGTACTTACGTTCCTTGAGACAATTGTGTTCTTACTGAGTGCACTGTGCAGTGGTGCATGTTACTCAGTGTGAAGAGAGCAGTGGGAGCTAGCACCAACAGTAGAGAAATTCAGTGTGCACAGAAACACGGAATGGGTTAGTGTGTTCTCTGCACTTTTACGTTCGAAATAAATTCATGTTTAATGAAATGTACCTTCGTTCAGTATTAAATCTATGGTGCAGCTGGGCAGGGGTGTATGAAGTTCACTTAGGAATCATGAAGTGTAGCTCCAGTTTTGTTTACTTACTTAGAACAAGAGTAGCTCCCACCTCCTAGTTGCCCTGCTCAGCCCGGCTGAAGTCCTGAGTGCTGGCTTTGAACGTGGTGTTGGAGAAGCAAGCCCACCAAGCCTGTGAGCGGACGCTGCCGTGTGTCGGTGGTGACGCTTGTTGAAGTTGATAGTGAGTAGTGACGTGTCTGATTGTTTTTTCTTTTTACCTCCCAAACTGCAGTGGCTTATCTGATACTATCATTTTGGATATAATATCAAACTACCTGGTGCTTCCCAATCGCATCACTGTTCCTCTCGTCAGCGAAGTTCAAATAGCCCAGTTGCGGTTTCCTGTACCAAAGGTAAGCGTGCCCAAGTACCCTCTGCTTCTCCGTGTGCCATGGCCTGCCCAGCGAGGCGGGCACTCCACGGTCTCGTGAGCCACCACGTGGGTCTTGACAAGGTGACAACCAGCCTGCCACCCTCCTTGAGAGTGCTGCTGCACACCAGGCCTGGAGTCCCGCTCCAGCCGCGGGTGGACCCCGCCCTCTCCGCCTTCACGGTGCAGTGGGGTCGGAGCTCTCGGGACTGGTCCCCTCAGCAGGCCCCGTCCCTCTTTGTGACTCAGCAGCAAGCACGGTGACCGACAGGATGGGAATTTTGATATGGTGACTTGTGTTTGCTTTCTCTGGACCACCTGACGAGTAATGTGGTGGAAGAGGGGCGGTGACAGCTCGCCTGGACAAAGTGGGACGAGCAGACGCTCCACCCTCGTGGCACGTTGCTTTATGGACACGTGACTGGCCCGGCTAGGCCTGTTTCTGCACCCCAAGTCAGGGTGATGCCCACAGAGCTGAGTCCCAGACTTCAGGATCCCTTCACACAGAGGTCGGGAACCCGCTCACCTGAGCGTGGAGCCCCGCTGGCCCTGAGGGGCTGGTGTTCCTGAGTGTGCCAGCCACGGGGTCAGGTCCCGCCTCACGTCTGACTGGATGTCAGCCTCCAGAGGCCAGGGAGACGGCTGCTGTGGTGCAGTCTGCAGTTCTCACCTGCTTCCTGGACTGGCGGCAGCTTACCACACCTACTTTTATGGTTAAATTAGTTAGATCTTGGCAGTAGTACACAGATCAGAGCTGCATGAACACCCTCGAGTTTTAAGAGTCACGTGCGCCTTTCATTTGAGGTCCGGAGTGGTTCTGCTGACTTTCGACAGACGCAGTGTGATGCTAGTGTGCGGAGGAGTGTCTTCCCTCTTCACGCAGGAGTCTCCCTCTGGACCTGCAGGGGAAACCCTCATGCTCCTTTGTGGCGTGGGCCTTCTTGTCCTGAGTGCAGTGAGCCCCGATCCCACCTGGAACTTGCTGCCCTCACCCACAGGGCCTAAGAGCCAGTGCTGTTGAAAAGCAGGGCCAGATCCTCCAGGCTTCAGCCACAGGCCAGCATGAGGGAGAACGGTCTCGGTGTGCGTCCACAGAGCGCTCATCTTCCTGTGCCAGTCCAGCCGGGACATGGCCTCTGCTTCTGTTATACTGTTTAAAGTTGATGGGGAATGCCTGTTTCAAGTTCCACTGTCCTCCTCTATAAAGCAGGTTTAATGATAGCATTTCATACTCTTTTGAAGACTGGGTGTTGCCAGGCACAGTGATGCACACCTGCAGTCCCAGCACTCAGGAGGCCGAGACAGGAGAACCATGAGTTCAAAACCAGCCTCAGCAACTTAGTGAGACCCTGTCTCTAAATATTTTTTAAAAAGGGCTGGGGACATGGCTTAGTGGTTAATCACCCCTGGGTTCAATCCCTGGTACAAAAAAAAAAAAAAACAAACAAAAATCTGGGTGTCATGGTTATATCCAGCGTGTAGTCACAGACATGGTGTCTCCCATCGTGTTATTTACTGCTTACTTAGACCACAGCGTGAGCTTGCTGATGACACACAGCCCAGTGTGGCAGTACAGGACCTCTGCCCTCGGTGCCAGGAGAGTCTCTGCAGCTGTCTCTGCTCAGTCTCTCCTGTGATGAGGTAGCTGCTCTCCCCTTCAGACAGCTCCACTCCTGTGCTCTCATCCCCCAACCCCGCCCCTGTACTGGGACCAACCCCAGGGCCTCACACATGCTAGGCAAGTGCTCTACCATTAGCCATGTCCCCAACCCTTTTTCTTTATTATTTTGAGACAGGGTCTGGCTAAGTTGCTGAGGTGAACTTGAGATCCTCCTGCCCTAGCCTCCCAAGTAGCTGGGATTACAAGTGTGCACCACAAGGCCAGCAACTATCACCTTTTTCTCAGGCCTTGTTTTCTGACCTGCCACATCTTTGCTGACTCTGTTGGGATATATGCTACATGGGAATGAGGTCATTGTGTTCCTCAGCAATTCTTAGGACAGGGTCAGGCACACAACTGCCCCCAGTTCTCCATAAATTTACCAGTGAATGGTCTCCATGGCTCGCTTTTCTTTTTCAGGGTGTCCTAAGGATACATTTCATCGAAGCTCAGGATCTTCAGGGGAAAGACACTTATCTTAAGGGCCTTGTCAAGGGGAAGTCAGACCCTTATGGAATTATCCGAGTGGGCAACCAAATCTTCCAGAGCAAGGTCATCAAAGAGAACCTGAGTCCAAAGTGGAACGAGGTGTACGAGGTACGGCATGGTGCCCTGGGTGCTGAGCGGGGTGTCAGGAGGCCACTGTTTAACTTCTGTTGTATTGACTCCCCATCTTTAAAAGCATCGTACCTTCTCTCCCTTCCTCATAGTGTTCTTGCCACGTGAACACGTAGGATTTTAAACCTTAATTCTATGATGTTGTTATAATGAAGAATTGGCAAAAGTATTTTTCATAATGCGAATAGCTTATCTTTTTCTAATTATCAAATGTCATGTGTGGTTGTTAACATAAACACAAAAAAGAGATTATACTGTTTGCAAACTTTGCATTTGATACATCTGGACAGCTTTACATGTCAGTGAAGGAGAGCTACATGATTTTAATAACCACGCCACTGAGTGGCACCCTGGTGCTTTACCTGGGGAGGCCTGTCTGCACAGGACAGGCTGCGCGGGGTGGGGGCAGCCTGGGGTGGGGGCAGCACGGGCAGCGCTGTACAGGATGGCGTGGATTTCCTGACGTGGCCCAGTTTCCCCCAGGTACATTCCAGGAAAGCTGGATCAGATCACGGATTATAGTTCTGCAGCACACAGGGCGTTTGGCCCCTCCCTCCTTCTGCCCTTTGTCCCCGGGTGTCACTCTGCGTGATGAGTGGGACAGCTTCACCGTCATACGCAATAGCAGACCGACTCAGTAAACATGCAATAGCGCTAACCGTTCGTCTTCCAGGCTTTGGTCTACGAGCACCCCGGACAGGAGCTGGAGATCGAGCTCTTTGATGAAGACCCAGACAAGGATGACTTCTTGGGAAGGTGAGGAGCCTGTGGCGGTGGGCACACAGGCTCTGCTCTCACAGACACCAGCGTCAAACCTATGTACTTGCATGTGTGCATCTTTCAATGGTTCTTAGATACAATGTTTTTTTCACATTCAATTTCTTAAGGCACTTTAATTCCTAAAAAGTCACCCGGAGGAGGAGAAAAGCTTCTAGCTCTGGTGGCCCATCACAGTGACCACCACCCAGGGGCTGCTTGAAGCACGCCAGTTGGACTTGAAGTTGCTGGGACACTCGGTAGTACCCGGCAGCCTGCTCTGCAGGTTTGCTCAGAGGTGCTTCTTTCTAGACTGTAAAAAGGGGTTCTCAAGCTGCTTCAGTTTGCTGTCCTACAGTGGTTCACAGATATTGATTTTTGGGGGTGTAGTTCAGTGGCACAGTACTTGCCTAACAGGCCCAAGGCCCTTTCAATCCCTGTACTGCAGGAGAATAATAATATTACTATATGCATGAAATGATACATATTGTAGTAATAATAGTGCTTTTAAATTGAAAGTTTCTATAGCTGGAGATAATGGACTCTAAAAAATAGGCTTCTACCTGATCTTTAGCATTTAATTTAATTTAATTTATCATGACAGAAAAATGCAGGAACAGATGCCTGACACTGCAGAGGCTTGACCCTTGTCAGGAGCAGCCCGTGTGTCTTGCCTGCTGCCAGGGCAGGGCCACAGGGGTCCACACAGAGCTCCAGCGTGGGGCGGAGAGAAGCCCCAGACCTCGGGCCATTGCAGTCGCTGCTGCCTGCAGGCTGGGCGCCCTCTGCAGAGCAGGCTTCTCTCAGGCCGACCAAGGCCTCAGAGGGACCCTAACCCCGGGGCCCGCGGGCACCTCCACCTGTGCATAGCGCATCCACAGTGATGTTTGGCAGTACCCAGCAAAGCGTGTAGATCACGAGGACTGGTGTGTGCACTGCGCAGAGGGGGTCAGTTCTTGGCAGCTCTAACCTCGCCTCTGATCTCACAGAAGTGCAAGCCTACTCTTGTCCTCTCCTCTTGACACTCTGGGAATCATCCTGCTTCCTGATCACCTGGGTTGCGTCTTAGAGTAGTCTTCCATGGACAGGTGCTTGCTGAGGTCTCTCCATGTGTAGGAGCTGTGTTTTCATGCTCTAAACGTCTGTGTTGTTATTCCTCCAGTCTTATGATTGATCTTATTGAAGTTGAGAAGGAGCGCCTCTTGGATGAAGTAAGTTTTCTCTGAGTTTGTATACTTAGTGAACACTGCCTAAGCGCCCCCTGTGTTTCAGAGGTGGGCGGACATGCTGTTGCCCATCTGCTCAGTGCAGGAATCCTGGCTGGTCCTGAACGGACAGCATCACTCCACAAACATTAAGAATGCAGGTCCTAAAAAATAACAAAAAAATTTTAAAACAAAAAGAAAAATAATCAAAAAATAAAACAATAGCAACAAAAGAATTAGGCCTTTAAAAATAAACTAAAAAGAAATTTAAAGGTCAAATCAGATGATTCACATAGAATACCTGCCACATGCTAGAAATTCTTATGGACACAAAACACAAAGCTGACTCTGGCAGGCAACCTGTGGCATCCTGCAGGGTTAGGGGCAGAGTCCGAGAAGCCCACCAGTAATGAGAATGATATCTGGAGTGAATAGCAGAAATGGCATGTGCAATCAGATCATAAGACATCTGTAAATACTATGGGAATTTACAGCAAGAAGATATTACCTCAAGCAGGGATATTGCTATCAAAATAAAAACATCAAAAAGGCAAAATGTATAGAGACTTCTAAAAGAGGTCAGTTTTCTGCAGCAAGCTCTAACCAGCCAGATTGGTGTTGAGATTCTGCTGCTTCCAGAGTGGCTGTCTGCCCACAATTGCTCGGTGTCCACAAGACAGAGTTTCGCATGCACCTGTTGGGTGCCAAGCACCGAGTGCAGCATTGCACAGGGCAGACAGAACACAGCCTTGGGGCTGTCCCTTTTTATCTGTCAGTGTTTGGGGACCCTCTTTGATGAACCGTTTTGTGGTTTTAAGCCAGTGTTTGATGTGAGCGTTCGATGCCTGGGGACCAGTGTTGGCCGTCTCTTGGCCTCTGAACTCCCTGCGAGTCACGTATAGGACTTCCCAGGGCTTGAGTCCTGTGTGCATGCGGGTGGTGGTTGTGCTGCTTGGCACAACCTAGACACGTGAGGTCAGCGCTTCAGGCCAGTTGAGCAGCAGTGCTCGGGCAGGGGGCGGCTCTGACCTGGGGCCTCTGGTCAGCAGTGCCGTGCGAACTTAAGCTCTCCCCACAGTGGTTCACTCTGGACGAGGTTCCCAGAGGGAAGTTGCACTTGAAGCTGGAGTGGCTCACCCTGATGCCAGATGCCTCGAACCTTGACAAGGTGCCGTGCACTGACTTTCCTCCTACTGCTGATCACGGGATCAGGTTCTTCAGACAGTGTTGTTCCTTAACTAAAAAAATTATGCCAGTGATTTTGATTATTGTGTTCTATGTCTCTATAGTAGCATTGGGATAAATTAAAGATAATGGAAATTTTTTTAATGGAATTTATGGGTCTATGCCTGTTTTATATATCTTGAAATTGCTTGCTACAGTACAGGGATTTGGAGGGCCATACATCATCAAGTACTTCATTTGATTGATTTGTGTGGGATAGCAGTCTTGTTTAAAAGACACGTATTATTCCAGTTTTCAGTCTGTTGCACGTATTGAGCAGTTAATTTCTTACTTTTGTGGTTTTCTTGTGCATAATTGACATATGCCATCAGATAGGAACAGTCTGCAGTCTTATGGACAGACACGAAGGCCTTTTCCTCCCCAGGTCCTGATGGACATCAGAGCTGACAAAGACCAAGCCAATGATGGCCTTTCTTCTGCACTGCTAATTTTGTACTTGGACTCAGCGCGGAACCTTCCGGTAAGACAGCAGTGCTCACTCATTTGGGTGCTTTTTTCTAGATAGCACAACTTGCTTGAAAACCACTTCTTTGTTTACCCACAATGTGGCGCCTGGTGTTGTCTAGCTGTTTGATTTCACTGCAGAGCAGAAGAGTAGCAACAGAGAGCACAAGTTAGTGTTTGCTTTGCATGTCTAGATCCATCTCTAATCAGTAAAACTTCACTGTCTAACTGTGGAAATCACCTCTGTTTGGAAGGTGACTCCAGACTTGTCCTAGCTGTAGCTGGAGGAACCAGGAAGCTCCCGACAAAGCGGTGGCGGGCATCTGACAACCCGCTGCCAAACAGACGCTGCCTGCAGCCTGAAAGCACTTGCCTTTGTTCACATCAGAATTGCTTTGTCCTGAGGAAGAGTAGAGACACACTGTACAGAGTCGAGGGCTAGTGACGACCCGGAGAGGGTGATCCCGTAGGCAGTCAAGGCGGGCACACTTCAGCCTTCAGCCCACCGTTCGGGGCACATACTTGCTCACCAGGCAGTTCTCTGTTTCATTGTGTCAATGACCAGTTTCGTTGAAAGAATGAACACTGCTACCAGGTACTGAGGTTGCCCCAAGACTGGCCTTTGCTTAGTTCTTTCCGCACGGTAAATGCCACTCACGCAGACAGGCAAGCAGACTGCGCAAGTCTTTTTCACACAAGGACTTCACCACGTGTGTGCAGTTCAGTCTGGCCCCACCTTGCCGGGTAAGCCACGCTTCTCTATGGTTGCTGAAATTGCTGCGCCTAGTACTTCTCATGCTGGGAATGACTGTACTCTGTTGTAACAGCCTATCATTTTACTTTCTTTCAGTGAAGGTTTCTTGACTGATTTTAACTTCTTAAATTCTTAGTTTTCTTAAAAGAATTTACCTTAACTTCTTTGCCAATCTATCTAAATCTGTGGCTTTATCTATTATGATTTCAATTTGAGAGACATTACTTTATTATCATTTAACCCTACTACATAGTTTTTCATATAGAACTTTCTGATTTTAACCAATGTTTATTATAAAATGTCTTAATGTTACAATGACTTATGCCCGGTGAAAGTGAACCAGTTTATATTTTAGGATATAGAGCATAGGGTGGGTAAACTGGCAAGAAAGGCTTAGGCCGGGCTGGGGATACAGCTCAACTGGTAGAGTGCTTGCCTCTCAAGCACAAGACCCTGGGTTCAATCCCCAGCACCTCAAAAAAGAAAAAAAGAAAAGAAAAGAAAGACTTAGGCCCATCTGTAGAACTGATGTGTTTTGTCCATTAAGTTGAAATTTCAATCCTGTCATAAGCAAAAAATGGAAAAAGGAAAGTGACTGTTCTGATTTTCTGTTAGCTGGGCACTTTGTGCATGATGTACGCTGTGGCCGTCAGAGGCAAAGGATCCTGGCCAAGCGCTTTGTGAGGTGTGGGTGAGGGCCTTTGCTGGGGTCCCCATGAGCTGGGATCCTTTGGCTCTGCCTCTGCACTGTTTTCCTGTGCTTCTGGTGCGCACATTGACCACAATCCACCGTTCTTTGCTTTTTCCTCCCATCTCCACTTTCCTAAGAGTATCTTCGAGGGAAACTTTGGGTGTGGCTACTTAAAAGAGAGGCGAGCGTCGGGACTAGTGTTTTGTGAGAATACTACCTCAGTCTATAGAGCACTATTTGTGAGTCCTCCAGGTTCCTTCCTTTGTTGCGTGGGTTCTGCGGAGTGTGGCCTGGACCTTCCGTGCAGTCTGCTCGTGTGGAATGATGGGGCATGCTGCTGTCATCTCCCTGCATGGTTTCGGTTCCTGTGTATCGCCCTGTGCTGGTTTCGTAGAGTGTAACACTGCTTTAACATTGGCAAGTGCATCTGATGGGAGACGAACTACACTGAGATGCCTCAATTGCTACTGGCCTGTAAAAAAATTTAAAATTGCTATGAGAAGAACGAAGCCATACTGTGAAAATTGATTGTTCTGTGGTTCATCTCAACGTGAGATGTAAATCTCTTTGTTAACTTTCCCAAGACTCTCCCATGTCTGCCTTTTCCTCCTGACCAACACAGCGGTGTTAGGGCTTCCCTTCTCCCAGTCCATCCCTCTAGTCCACGCTGTCACCAGGGCATGGTCATGTGAGGACAGGCAGTGCCCCTCCCAGGGACAGCCAGCCTTCTCCCTTGAGGACCCGAAAACCACTTTGAGTTCACTGTTCAGTTCCTTTTAAGGAATTTGAAGGATTTCTATGCACTTTTTGTTTTGATTTCATTATATTGGTTCCCAGGACCACGTGTGTGGGACCTTCACTGGGTACTGTTCTGGATAGGTACTCTCAGTTGGGATGTGTTCTCTCTTGCTTAGGGGCTGTAGAAAATCACTAATGACTCACTCGTTAGTCTAGAAGTCACCCTTCAGACTGAACTCTGTGACTGGCCGGGTCCCAGAGTCCTTTGCCCCTGGACTCTTGTCATGATAGCTCTTTGCGTTCTCCTGGAGACGTTATTTCTGTATCCAGAGCTTTCCACATGCATCTTCAGTGTATTCTTACTTTTCAAAAGAGAAGGTGTGCAGGAAAGCACCTCAAGAATAGATATTCTGCCCCATTTTACCAATAAGGAAAGGCAGGGGCCTGAGTCGCACCAGCAGGTGGACACTGTGGCCCTCCCAGTGGTCTGCCTCACCTGCCACCTGTCCAAGGCCAGGAGACTTGTGCTGTCCTGCTTCGGGCGTTTCTTAGTGGATGACCGAGTGGCTGTGCTGTGTAGATTCTGTCTCTAGGAGCTTTTCCAAGTTGCTTTTGCCATTCTGTAGCTGCCTGCTTTTGTAAAAAGAAGATATTTCTGAACCTGAGCCAGACTTTTACATTGCTGTTTAGTATTTAGCCATGTCGGTTCCCCCGGCATGGTCAACGGTGCTCTACTGTTAGGATATATATGAATGTGGACGCTTCTGTCACCCGTCCAGAGTGACGTCAGATCAGCTCCCTGGGTCTTCCCGACAGCTGGCTGTGGAAACGAGTAACGGTGCCAGGCAGCCCTTGCTGTCTGCCTTCCACCTCGTCTCCTCACTGCCGAGTGCACTCCAACCAGGGTCCCAACCCAGAACTGAAGAGCAGCTTTGCTGCACGTGGGCTCCACCTCTCCTCGCAGAGGCTCTTAGCTCTGTGCCCTCCTCCTCTCCGTCACTTCCTGCACTCGGACTCTGACTCTGGTGGCCAGCTTCCCAGAGCCAGGCGCACACCGTGACTCGTGATCAAGGAGCACCGTGCAGGAGCCAGGCAGGGCTGGAAGGCCCTGCAGCTGCCTCTCGGCTAGTCCCTCCACTGTTGATGTCATTTTGCAGATTAGGAGACAGGATGACACAGAGGACAGAATGACTGAGATTGGAGACCTGAGGCCACAGGGTTTGTGAGTGTAGAGCTGTCACTTCATTAGTTCATGGGCTCATGATTCTACGTGTGGACACTTCATGTGTCTGGGACAAGTGGAGTTGGGTCGTGCCCACCCCGCACATGACAGTGCCGCTGTACACCACGCAGACCTCCGGCGGGGATGCTTTGTGCACGTTATTCTGGCTCTCCTTTAAACAAAAAGTCAGGTGCTGCTGCTGCCTCCATTGGTGGTGAGAGGCCCAGGGGACATGATGCCTGACTTCTGAGCCTTGGGCCTGGACACCTGCCCAAAGTACTTCAGTGACCTGGTCTCTCTCACACCCAAGCTACAACTTTCCCTGACCCCACACGGCTCCTCCTGCACCCCCGGCCCCACACCACAGCAGCCCTCCTGGTTTCCCTGTAACTGACGCATGTCGGAATAACATCACATTTGTTTCGGCCGCGCTTGCCCAGCGTGCGCATCAGCAGAGTCACTGTGAAGTCCGCACAGTCAGTGCTTGCCCTTGAGGGCCAGGCTCCCAGGCTCCACCAGTCTGTAGTTAACGATTCTAGTTTACTCAGGCAGATGATAATAAACAGAACCCTTCCTAAAATCTCACTCTTAAATTTTTTAAGTCCCACAGGACAGAGTTTGGGGGAGTAAAAGATTATGGAGAACAGGAAATACATTTTGAAACCTCTAAGGTGAAATCTTGGGCATAAAGAGTCCGATGGTGGGGGGATTTGCTTAAGTTTGTGTTTACTCTCTTAGATGTTCGTGTCATTAACCTTCCATAAGCTCCTCATTGCACGTTTTATTAACCCTTGGTGTATTCATTTTCTTCTGACCTGAAAGAATAACCCATTAGACTTTAACCCCGGTGTCTTGAAGAAGGCTGCGGTTCAGAGAGCGCTGAAGGTAAAAAGTGTCCCTGGAGGGTACAGCATAACCAAGGCATATTGAAAGAGATGATACTTGAGGGCATGAGGTGTGGGCAGGCTACCTCTCCCACTAGCCCCCAGTTGGTGGTCCTGTGGAAGAGAGCCTGCTGTTACTAACCAAGAATTGGTAGGTGGAAGAATTTATGGCAACTCGGAAGGTAAATTTTACAAATCTCCAATGACAAATCATGTCTTTCCCCTCGACCTGAGGCAGCTACCTCTAGGGCAGTTGAAACATCTGTATTTCATTTGGATTTGAATTTGTGAAAATGGTGCTCTAGAAGTTCTACTTAAAATCTCAACCAAATTTTAGATTGTGACTTAAAGACACACCTTGCAAATTGTGAATACGCTTTTAAGAAATCGCCTCTTCCAATATGTTGAGTAGGGCTCTCTGAGGCAACAGCCTCGTGGCTTTGGTGCTGTGGGTCTGGGTGATAGATCTTTCCGAAAGCTTGGAAATCTTTAAATGAGGTCTATTGAAACTGAGCTCCACTCCCAGAACACAATGTTAGCATGTATTTGCTGGCTAAATTGTTAGTTTTCTATGACTTATTTTTTTTTTCTAATCTCTCTGAATATTTTAGGTTTAAATATTTAGAGTGGGGAAGTTTTTAAAATAATTCTTTTTTAAAAACCCAAAGAAACAGGAATGGTTATTTCACCTAGAAAAATAAGTCGGCTTGCAGTGAAGGACGCTGGCAAAGGCTGCTCTTTGACGTCTGTTGTTCTGCACTGAGAAGTGACACGTGGGTGGAGGGAGCAGTCTGTGTGCGCCAATCAGCAGGCGTTGCCGCCCGTGCCCACAGCACGCTGGGGACTTGCTGGGCACTGCCGAGGAAGGCCACTGGCCAGCAGCGCAGTGCTCAGCAAGGCAGGCTCTAAAGCCGGGGGATGGGTTCACTCTGTGCTGTACTGGGGTGCGAGTGGCATCTGCTGCTTTGGCTTGATGAGGAAGCGGACATGGGGCATGTGAACGTGCCATTGTCCTGTTGCATTAGCCCACTTAAGACAGCCTTCCACCAGGGTTCTGGAGATGGCACTGCGCCCATGTTATAGTCATGGAGACATACAGGTTTCACGGGTCGAGAGGCAGTCCAACTTAACAGCTTATATTTCATTCACTTTGTGCCTTTGACTTCTGCTAATGCATTTTGAATATTGTGTCATAGTCCAAAATTTAGTAATGATTTAACCTTTTTTCATATAACATACCATCCATTTTAAGATTTCTTGCTGCTGGGCAGGCGCAGTGGCACACACCTATAATCCCAGTGGCTTGGGAGGCTGAGGCAGGAGGATCACAAGTTTGAGGCCAGCCTCAGCAACTTAGCAAGAACTTAAGCAACTTAGCAAGACCCCATAAGAAAATTAAAAGGACTGGGGATGTGACTCAATGGTCGAGCACTCCTGGGGGTTCAATCTCTCATACCAAAAAAAAAGATACACTGCTATTTTATGTACCCCTGAGGGAGATTATAAAGTGCCAGTTGTACTTTGTTCGTGTTTGTTTTATACTTAGAACTTTTTAGATTCAGATGAGACAGATTTTTACTATCACGTGCAGACCCGAAAGGAAGTCATAAGCGCAGTAACTTGACCAGGCAGTGACAGCTGTCTTACTGCTGCAGACTGCCCAGGAGCAAGCACATAATGCCAGCAATTGCAAGCCTCATTCTGTTCTCAGAGATGTTAGAAAGTGAAGGGGGGAAAGTGGGTCTTGAAATTGCGAGATCCATAAGTAGAGAGGCTCTCTCAGCGGTGAAGTGTTAGCAGTTAGGATGGAACGCTGCTGCTGTGTCCAAGACCTACAGCAGGGACGGCTCACTCAAGTCCCTCACTGGTGGCACCACCTTGTGGAGGGAGCTGGCAGGGACCTGCCCTTCTCAGTGGCCAGAACCAATTGCTTTGCTGTGCCTATTCCCAGGGAGCTGGTCACAGAGGGTGAGTGCAGAGCTGGCCCCTGGGGGTCTGTAGGGGAAGGAGAACTGAGCTAGCGGCAGAGTCAGGGTTCTCCACCAGTCTTCCACGGCCTTGGACATTGGCTTTTAATAGTACTTATTTCATTTTTCAGAATGTATGAACATCAGAAAGATGAACCAGAAAATAGATTATCACAGTAGATCTTGGCTAGGAATATTTTTTCCAACAGTTTTGATTTTGATACCTGTTTTTCTCATGGCTGCAGTGTTGAGGATTGACTCAGAATTACTAAACTAAAAGCACTTTTTTGACCTTCTTTTAAGTTCCACTAACAAGATCTTAATGGCATCTCCTCGTGGGGCTAAGTTGTAAATAAACCTCAGAACACATACCTCTTGTCCTACTGTGTTCTCCTTTATAAGCTGTATGTGCTGTTGTGCTTCTTGCCGTTTTTTCTTATTCCCAAATTTTCCCATTATGTTTATATCTGCTGAATTTAATGATTCTAAACTGACATTTATTCTCCTAGTTAAAATGGCCTTGCAGCTGGTAAGCAGGATTTGATGTCTGATAGCTGTGTGTATCTGAACAGAGCATGCCGAGTCGAGCTCGTAAAGCCGTGCCTCTGAACCGGCGGCATTCTGTCCCTCCAACCAGAGGAGTGTTCTGAAGTACCACTCTGCACGCTGGTTGTCTCACGTGTGCTTTGGTTTCCATTCGTTGCACTTCTATATTTTTATTACCAAGTTTTGAGAACTGTAGTTAACATTAAAGATTTTTTTTTTAAGATTTAACTTTCATAGAAAAGCTTGCTTTAAAAATTAAAAAGAAAAAAAAAAAAAGTTTCACATGTAAGAATCAGGTTCGGCTGGTGCAGCGGCACGCTCCCATGTCCTGGTGGCTTGGGAGGCCGGGCAGGAGAGTGGCTTGAGCCTGGGCAGCATAGTGAAACCTGTCTCAACAGAAAAATCGTACGTGAATGTGAGTTTTCAAGTTCACTTTGTGGTTGGAGCAGTTATGGCCCAGGTGTGCTTAGCAGTTGCTGTGTGGTTACTTCCCATGTAGTCCCTCTATCTGAAACGTCAGAGGTGAATAGAAGTGTCTCTCAGTATCAGCCAAGATCTCATGTTTAGTAGGCCCTTTTCAAAATCTATGTCTATTTATTTTGTCTATTTCTTCTTCTTTTTGGATAGTCAGGGAAGAAAATGAACAGCAGCCCAAACCCTCTCGTCCAAATGTCGGTTGGCCACAAGGCTCGGGAGAGTAAGGTGAGTCCCAGGCTGGCTGCTGCTCAGGGCTGCCTCGCCGCGTGTCACTGCCACGCTGCACCCAAGGCGGCCTGGGTTTCCCGTAGCCTTTTTCCCTTGGAACAGTTATTTTGTTGATAACCAGCTACTTAATTTGTCAAAAAAATGTTTTTAAAATAACATTAAAAATTACCATACAAATGTGTTATTTCTTGATTTTATAGGTATGTGTAGAATAAATTCCCCAAGGTTCTTTTGAGCTCTATAAATATGTGAAGATAACCAACGGTGCTTAAAACTAAGCAAATAAAATAGGTTCAAGAATTGAAAGCAGGTATTGCTGCCAGGTGTGGTGTTACTCGCCTGTAACCCCAGCTGCTGTGGTGGTTGAGATGGGGTAGCAGGTTAGATGCCAGCCTTAGCAACTTTGTGAAACCCTATCTCAAATTAAAAATACGGGGCTGGGGTTTTGGCTCAGTGGTAGAGCATGTGCCAGGCCTTGGGTTCCATCCTCAGCCCACATAAAAGTAAATAAGATAAAGGCATTGTGTTCATCTACATCTGAAAAATTTTTTTTTTACTTAAAACTAAAAGGGGCTGGTGGTGCAACTCAGTGGTACAGCATCCCTGGGTCCAATTCACAGTAAAAGGAAGGAAAGGAAACAAAAAGGGAGGGAGGGAGCAAGCAAAAATCACTGTAGCTGTAATACGTTCTTCTCTCCTAATCAAAGAGAAAGCACTTCAGAAATCATTCAGTTACAGTCACTGGCCATTTGTAATTGTCAACCCTTCAAGATGTGGGCCCACGCCAGGCACAGTGGCACAGGCCTGTGACCCCAGCAGCTCAGAAGCTGAGGCAGCAGGATCGCAGGGCACAGCCGAGAGGCTACGTGCCAGGGTGAGGAAGAGGGAGAACACAGGCCAGCTGAGTAGGCGGGTCCAGTCCGTCACAGTTGCTTTCCTGACGCTCAGAAAGCCCCGGCACGTCCTCCGTCTTTTCAACACCTCCCATGCTTGATAATGTAGTAGTGCATGCACAATGAGTGTGTCCTGGATTATATCAAACTCATCCTGTGCTTCTGGACACACTGAACCAGTAAGCACAGCACTGGGATCCCTTCCCCACAAAGCATTGCAGAGCTGATACTGGCATATTTCTTCCAGATTCGGTACAAAACCAGCGAGCCCGTGTGGGAGGAAAACTTCACTTTCTTCGTTCACAACCCTAAGCGCCAAGACCTTGAAGTTGAGGTATTTTATTTGCATCCTTTTAATGATGTGTTGGAATGGAATTGACGTGTAATAAGCTGCCCATATTTAAATGTGCAGTTGGATGAGTTGTGACAGGCGGCTGTGGATGAAGACGTAGACAGACCCACGGGCACATCACACAACCAGGATAACGACTGTACCTGTGCCCAGGCAAAGCTCCCTGCTGCTCTGAAACTCAGGCCACACACGCACACATGCACACACGCACACAGGCAAGCAAATCCGCCTTTTGGGCCCTCACTGTCTGCATCGTTTTGTGTAGTGCTTTTGGGGTTTGCGGTGTTGTTACGGATATGTGTAGTACTCCATGGGACGGACGCACCCCCACTGACTTGTCCAGCACCTGACGGTGCAGGGCTGGCAGGAGGTTCACGAACACACCTGCTCCGAGTGTGGCGTGCAGTCGTTGTGAGGACCACGCCTCCGTTGCTCTTGGGTGTGCTTGGGAACAGGATGTGGGTGACCCTCGTCGTCTTGGTGTGCCTTTCACACCCCCACTGGCAGTGTGTGGCAGGCGCTGTCCCTGCACATGCTGCCAAGGCTCCGCGCTTAGCGGGTAGAGGTAAAGCAGGCCCTGCAACACCGTCACCTGTGGCTTCGGTCACCTATGGTCAGCCTTGCTCCAGACCACAGGCCACATCATCAGAGGAAGGGTGAGCCCTGTGCCATGGCCATATCTGAAATCCCAGCAGCATGGGAGGCTGAGGCAGGAGGACACAAGTCCAAGGCCAGCATGGGCAACTTACACGTAATGAGCCCCTTTAAAGTTTTCCCAACTTTTTAAAGAGGGCTAGTCGGGTAGCTCAGTGGCAGAGCACCCCAGGTTCAGTCCCCAGTACCAAAAATGATGTGGGGAGGGTGAGTACAGTATAAGTTACTTCGAAACTCAACCTTTTATGACAGCACATGGTTAAAGATCGTTCTACTTCATTGTTTACTACTGTTCATATCTCACTGTGCCTAGTATGTCAGTTAAACTTTATCACAGGCAGTGTGCACAGGAGAACGTGGTGCAGGGTTCGGTGCGCCCACAGGCCTTGGAGCCGGGCGGAGGCAGGACCTGCTGCTCGCGGTGCTGTGGAGTGGTTCCTGTGTTCCCGTGCTCTGCATGTCTGCCGTAGCGCCACGTCCGTTCACGCCCTCTGCCGCTGTTGTTATTTGTCTTCTTAATGCTGAACTGTGAGAAGCGTTAATATATTCTAGAAAGAACTGCTTTTTGGATATATATTTTGAAATATTTTCTCTTGATCTGTCACTTGATTTTCCATTTTGTAGCAGTCTTTGGAATAGCCAAACTTTGAGAGTGTGCTGAAGTTCACTTTTTCACCGTTTTCTTTTCAGTTCATGCTCTTCATGTCCTACCTAAGAAATAATTGCCAAACACGTGGTTTCTAAGTGTTTCTCCTCTGCAGTCTCCTGGAGGTTGTATTTCTAACTTTGCATTTAGGTCTGTGTCAGGTTAATTTTCATTAACAGTATCAGACAAAAGCCAAAGCTTACTTTTTAATAGATGGTTATGCTATTGTTCAGCAGGGTTTTTGTTGTGGTTTGAGTTTTTGTATTCTGGTTTTTGCATTACTAGAAATCGAACCCAGGAGCGTTGAAACACTGAGCTACGCCCTCAGCCCCCCCCCCCTTTTTTTTTTTTTTTCTATTTTGAGGCAGGTCTCACCAAGTTGCCCAGGCTGACATTGAATTTATGATCTGCCTCCTACGGGGCTGAGGCGGTAGGCTGCACCCTCACGCCCGGCAGATTACCAGGCTTTTAAAGCAGATATTGTCAGTTTTCAAGCCAACCATGTAGACTTTGCATTGGGAAGACTCGAACGGTCCTTGGAGTGCCTTTCCTGCACAGCCACGTGTCACCAGTGCAGGCCTCACGTGTCTACACTGGCCTTCTCGTGGGGCCCGAGGACCTCTCTTCCACCCTGCAGAGTCCTGCAGGCCATGCCTCTCAACCCAGGCTTGTGGTAAGGGCTCCGAGACAGGGCGTGTCCTGTGGTGCTCGTGGCGCCTGCCAGGAGGACGTGCCGGGAGGAGCCTTGCTGCGGCAGTGCTTCTCCCGGGGAGGTCCCTGCTGCGCCCCTCGCTTGTGGAGGCGCCACCTAAAGGTCACGGCTGAAGGCGTTTGGGCTCTTTAAAGTGGTTTTCAGAGGCTGGCTGTGGGCTCCCTGCAGTCCTGTGGTCCCCGTGCCCCGCTGCAGGTCAAGGACGAGCAGCACCAGTGTTCTCTGGGGAGCCTGCGGGTCCCGCTCAGCCAGCTGCTCGCCAGCGACGACATGGCCATGAACCAGCGGTTCCACCTCAGCAACTCAGGCCCAAACAGCACCTTGAAGATGAAGCTCGCCCTCAGGGTAGGTGCAGCCTTCGCAGTAGATGCCGTGTGGGAAGAGACAGCGCTGGCCAGGCCACACCTGGTCCTGGTCAACGGGGCGGATGGTGCCAGGGGCCCGCGGAGGTGCTGCTTGAGGAGCGCAGCCCCTGCCCGGCCCTGGGAGTCCTGGGACCCGGCCTGTGACGGCCGCAGCACTGGCAGGTGGTGAGGCAGGGCCAGGGCCACTCATGGGCCGCTGCCGCCTCTGCCTGCCACCCCGTTTTCACCTGCGATCCAGAAGGTGCTACTTCCCCATCCGCACGGTTCTCTCCTGAAGCGGAATTTTCAGAGTTGTTCAGGAGAGAGAATTTAAACCCAGCAAGTTCTAAGCAGAGCTTAGAAGAACTTTATTTGTCCAAAATAGACCATTTGTAAATACCTGAAGAAATTTGAAAATAAAACCAGTAAATATGCTAAAAATTCACTAATCAGCATATACAAATTGAAGAGTCAGCTTTTCTTTCCTTTTTTTGAGGGGGGCGGTGCCGGGTATTGAACACAGGGTCTCACACTCTACCACTGGAGCTACACCCCCTGCACCCCAAGAGCCAGCTTTTAAAACAAATTTAAAACAAACTAGTCTGTTGAGGGTACAGTAGAAGTGGTCTCCTTGCACCTGGCCGAGACACTGGGTATCGAAAAAAAGCCGGAAAAAACCCAGGGCTGCCATAAGCAAGGAGACGTTTGCTGTAGCTTTATTTCATTAAAGCAGAAAAAGCTCTCCCACCATCTCAGTGACCCTGGAGTGGAGGAGACGCTCAGGGGGATGCCAGCCCCAGCTCCCACGACGGGCAGCGTGGCCGTCCCCGCTGCCGTGCACGGCCGTCTGGGATGCTCCTGCTGGAGGGCGGGGTTCTGCGTCACTCCTCTCTCTGGGGTTCCTGGCGCACACCTGTGCAGCACGAGGGCTTCCATCTCCATCAGGACAGGTGCGGTGGGCTGTCCAGCGAGACGCTGCCCACAGCTGCGTGGGAAAGCGTGCGTGTGGAGGAGGCCCCGCAGTGGTGCTGCAGAAGCCATGTCCGATCAGACTTTCTGCAGAGTGGTGCCCCCGTGATAATGGAGCCGGCAAAGAGAAGACTAGAGTGCGGCTCTGAGAGGTCCTGGGCAGGAGGGCGTCCCGTGTGGCCAGCGCCACTGTTCAGTGTTGGTTTATTTCCACCCGTAGGTGCTCCATCTTGAAAAACAGGAGAGGCCTGCAGACCACCAACACTCGGCTCAAGTGAAACGACCCTCCGTGTCCAAAGAAGGAAGGAAAATGCCCGTCAAGTCTCCAGTGTCTGCGTCTCCAGGCACCAGTGGCAGCAGCACGGCCCCCTCCACACCAGTCACTGGGGGTGGTGATAGGCCTGGTGTGGAAGAGAAGGCCCAGCCCCCTGAGGCCGGCCCCGCAGCCCAGCGCGAGCTGGACAGGAGCTCCTCCAGCCTCCTGGCCTCTCCAAGTCACGCCTCCGTCAAAGAGCCCACCCCCAGCATCGCCTCAGACGTGTCGCTGCCCATCGCCACCCAGGAGCTGCGGCAAAGGCTGAGACAGCTCGAAAAGTAAATGTCCGCCGGCTCTCACAGGCCGTGCGCCTGGCACGAGGGTCGTCGCCGTCCCGCCGTGCTCATCTGCACATCACGGGTTGTAGGCAGGCAGAGTCCACGTCCCACACGCGGCAGGGCGGGAGATGTCCTCCTGAGTTCACGGGAGGAACTTCAGGCGGTGCCGTTGGGCCCGCGGCGTCTGACAGGCCCTGCCAAGCTGGGTGTGTGGGCAGACGTCTGTGATCCCAGGGACTTAGAGGCGGAGGCAGGAGGACAGCAAGTTGGAGACCAGTCTCAGTAGCTTAGTGAGACCTATCTCAAGAAAAAAGAAGGGGCTGGGGCTCAGTGTAGAGCACTTGTCTAGCACATGTGGGGCACTGGGTTTGATCCTCAGCACCACATAAAAGTAAATACTGTGTCCATCAACAACTTAAATATATATATATATATATGTATATGTTTAGAAAAAAGGGAAAAAAGAGAACCTGCCATTTTCTAGGACCTTACCATTTAAGGTTTAGGAGGTGGTAGAGTAAGAGGTTGTCCAAATGGAAAAGGAAAGGGCTCGGACCCATGAAGCTGTTGCACCTCCCACCGTCCCAGGAAGACAGATTCAAAAGGTGCCCTGGTGAACTGAGGGTGTGGCATGTGTGAAGGTGTGGCAGAAGGCTTATCTTTGTTGTAAAAGGATAGATTGCCTAGCTGGGTGTGGCGGCATATGCCTATAATCCCAGGGACCTAGGAGGCTGAGGCAGGAGGATAACAAGTTCAAGGCCAGCCTCATTAACTCTAGATCCTGTCTCAAAATTTACAAAAGGGCTGGGGATGTAGATCAGTGGTGTAGTACCGCTGGGTTCAATCCTCAATACAAAAATAAAAAGACGACAAAGAAGAAGAATAGGTCATCAGGCCCGGTGTTGCATGCCTGTAATCCCAGTGACTCAGGAGGTTGAGGC
This sequence comes from Sciurus carolinensis, assembly GCF_902686445.1. Taxonomy (NCBI): domain Eukaryota; kingdom Metazoa; phylum Chordata; class Mammalia; order Rodentia; family Sciuridae; genus Sciurus; species Sciurus carolinensis. Next base: position 387,065 of record NC_062220.1, read on the forward strand.
AGGAGGATGGCAAGTTTGAAACCAGCCTCAGCAACTTAGTTTCCATCTCAAAATTTAAAAATTTCAAAAATTTGCTGCTGTCCAGTCCCTGTGTGTCTGTCTTTGGATGCCGTGTTGCCCTATGATCCATACATGTTGCTGATGGTTTCTTCAGAAAGGAGGAAAAACAGTCCAGTTATCAAAGCTTCAGATGTGAACACTTCCCCTAAGTGAAAGGAGTAGGCTGACCTTTGAAACTTCTTTGTCACTGTAAGGGACGTCGAGTGGTGGGAAACGGAGGAGAGGCACAGAGGCAGAGGGACAGGCATTGCTCCTTGGTGGCTCTCGGGCACGCCAGGTGCCAGTGCCTGCTGTGCCCACATCTGCAAGGCCGTCTTTGGTCCAGTCTCACTTTTTCCTTGACACTGTCTTGTGTCCATTATTTTGGGAAAAAAGAAATCAGACTCTTCCTGCTCACTTTCTGAAGGAAACAGAATTTTAAACAAGGAACCACCTTTTCTCAGCCGACGCTGGGGAGTATCCAAAAACACCTGGGACCCTAAACAGGAGCATTCGCAGGAGTCCTCTCCCACCTGGAGCAGGGGGTCTTGCTGGGGAGGGACGAGGGACACAGGGTATCTCCTTGTTACCTTGGGCTCTCATCTGAAAACTGAGCTTTGAATACGTAAGTTCACGGATCCTCAGGTGAAGCATGGGTGACCCGCGTGAGTGGGAGCCCTGCCGCTGTGTGCTCGGTGCCCGAGCCGCAGCCCTCCTGGTTTCTGTCTGCTCTGCTTTCCACAGTGGGACGACCCTGGGGCAGTCTCCGCTGGGGCAGATCCAGCTGACCATCCGGCACAGCTCCCAGAGGAACAGGCTCATCGTGGTGGTCCACTCCTGCAGGTGAGCTGGGCCTGCGGAGGCGGCCGGCAGCCCTGGCGACTCCCGCATGTGGCCTGTGACAGCTCGTGGCATGGTGCAGGCCACTTGGAGGGGAAGGCGTGCCCACACAGAGCGCACTCGCTTTTGTGAATAGGGAGCTAGCTTATCTGCAGTGTGGCAGTGCAGAGAGCTAAGAAAAGAATGTCTCTTCCTTGTCCACTTACTATCCCCCCTCAAAAGAAGTCTGAGCAAACTGGAAGAAAAGTTTGTTTATTAATGTATTTGTTAGGTTGTTGGAATATAGAGAAATGCAAACTCAAAGGTGTTAGAAGAAGTAAAGGTTTGCCCAAGTCTAACAGCAAACTTTGCAACCTATAATGAGCTGTTTGAATGATCAAAAAAATGAAGATACAGCAACGTGGACCATTCAGAGAAAAGCACCCGTGATTCCATCTGCTCCAGAGCACGCCACAGCCACAGGCACACAGGCATACGTCGTTTGTGGTTTTAGCTTTTGTTTTTTGGTACTGGGGGTTAAACTCAGGATGCTCTACCACTGAGCTGCACCCCAGGCCTATTTATTTTTATTTTGAGGCAGGGTCTCACTGAGTTGCTGAGGTGGCCCTGGAACTTGAGTCTTCCTGCCTCAGCCTCCCAGTAGCTGGGGTGGAAGGTGCGGCCACCAGGCCGGCAGACTGCCCAGGTGTTGCTGTCACCGCCCTCCTGGTAGTTCATTCCCGTCGTGGTCTCAGCATCGTTTCGTAAGCACTTCTGTGGCATGCACCACTGTGCCGACCACACTACAGGAGCCCCTGAGCGTGCTCTGCTGTGCTCTGTGGTGTTCCTCACGGTTAGACATGTCTGTGTCACACGTACTGTGGTAGTGAACTTTTTTATTGAAGAACTTTTTGCATTAATTTCCAGGAGTAGGTATCAGTTTTAAAGAACCAGTGTGGCTTATGATAGGAGTTACGCTGCTCTTTCAGAAAGCAGCCAGGGCCCAGTGCTGCTTGGTGCCTTACCCACAAGCAGACGAGGGTCTCCCAACCAGCCTCGTGCACCAAGCGAGGAAGTGCAAGGGTCTGACAGTGTCCCTGGAATCTGTTTAGTAGGGACAATGGTGTGGGCTTACTAATTATGTTCCTTTCATGTGATTTTGTCTGTGTTGTTAAGTTTGGACAAATAGGAAGGTAAAATCAGTAATATTTAGAAATAAGATTATATAACAGAGTCCAGTGCAGTCATCACAGAGCACCTGTGCACCCTTGCTCCTGAGAGAGCCAGGCAGGCAGAACAGCAGAGGCTGTGCAGCGGGCCTGCAGACACCCTGCCAAGAGGCCTTCCTGGAGGAGGTGGGTCCTGGGAAGGGTCTCAGAGAGGCTGCTGCAAGGGGGCAGCCAGGGTCATGCCAACAAGGGTCCAGGTGACCTTCTGGAGCCTGTGACTTGGCTGTGGGGCTAACTCATGTTTCCTTGTGTGGATAAAGCAGTGGAAGAATTGTGGCAAGATATGTAGAAGCAGAGCAAGGACACAGAATGTCCCCCAGACTCGGGGCCTGGGATGCAGAGGCAAGGTCACCTCTGGCAAAGCCAGTAAGGACGTTTGGGCAAGACCCCAGCCAGCACGTGTGGGGCTGGCTTTGGCTTCTCCTGTTTACCTCTCGATGTTCAGATTGGTCCGAGCTCACAGCTGGATGAAGAGATGTGCTGTGATGGTGTTCTCCTTTCCCTTGATTCTAACGTCCTGTCTTCTGGTTTGTGTTAAAAGAAATCTGATTGCCTTCTCGGAAGATGGCTCGGATCCATATGTCCGCATGTACTTACTGCCAGACAAGAGGAGGTCAGGAAGGAGAAAAACACACGTGTCGAAGAAGACATTAAACCCAGTGTTCGATCAGAGGTAGGATAGAGCCTTGGCTCAGCTGGGAGGAGGCTGCTGTAAGGCAGCAGAAGTGCAGGAGTGAGGCAAGGCCTGCACAGCCAGGTGACGGAGCCCAGAGCCAACTCAGGGCCACAAGGCAAAGGTGTGGGCCTTTACCCTGACCTTGCTCCTGTGCACTCGTTACTATAAGCACACAGTGTTCCAAGCTTCCTGCAGAAGCCCAAGTGCTGAGCACAGTAGGTCCAGGTCATAGGCACCAGATGGGGGCATTCTGAGCTTCCTGCAGAAGCCCAAGTGCTGAGCAGAGCAGCTCCAGCTCACAGGCACCAGATGGGAGACCAGTGGCTGAACCAAGGTCTACTAATGGCCCTGAAGAAAATTCATTATGGTGGGCAAAGACCATTGATACTTGGTTTGCTATAAATTAAAACTGAAGATTTAAAGCCACCCATATTTTGAAATTTGCTTTACAATAACATGATAAACTCATAACATTGTAAAAGACAACATTTTTGTGAAAACATCTATTTTCCAAAACAATTTTTTTTAAATGGGTGAAAAGAATAATGCTATTACCTGTTTGCAAACCTCCAGTGGTCTGACCTAACAGGCTGCCATCTGCTTGTGTGCAATCTTGCCAGGTGACTTCTTGAGAGCCCTCAGGACCCAGGTAGTGTGTTCAGGTTGGGCCCTACTCAGGGGCTGCTGGTGGTGGTTTGGAAACAGCAATGCTGGATGGGACCAGTGTCTGTGGGCTCACAAGAAAGGTGCTGCGTGCTCACTGTCTTTGTGCCAGATTTAAACTGGCAGGCAAGTACCAACTGGAGAACCCAGTTTTACAAGAAAAAGCAAACATTGTGTTTGAATGATCTTAAGCAGAAATGCCATTTTTAGTTGGAGTGCACAAAAGTGTGGAGAAAGTTGGTAAGGCCCCATGTCCCCTCAGCTTCGACTTCAGCGTGTCACTCCCTGAGGTGCAGAGGAGAACCCTGGATGTGGCGGTGAAGAACAGTGGCGGCTTCCTGTCCAAAGATAAAGGACTTCTTGGCAAAGTAAGTTCTCAGAGCGGGTTTGTTGCTGCGCCTGATAGTCTTCCCCGTGCAGGGCTTATTCTGCACCCCAGCTGCAAAGGGAGCTCAGTCTGATCAGTTAGCCCTACACAGGACAGCAGTGCATCCCAAGGTATTTTAAGTTGTTCTCATTGTCTTCACACTTTCAGATTATTAGCTTATTAGTTGTACTAATACCAGGAACCTTTAGTTAAAGAAAAGTTGGTTTCTAGGTTTTTAAATTTTTGTTCTGTCCCACATGGAAAGAAAATACAGTGGAGATTAGCTCAGAGGTAGAGCACTTGCCTAGCATATGTGAGGCCCTGGGTTCAATCCCCAGTACCATAAAATAAAGTAAAACTGAAAAACAAAGAAAAAGAGAGAAAACTGTACAGCTCCACCTCATCAGCTGACTGCATGGTCCTTTCTCCAGCAGATGGTTGGCTTCATCTCGAAATTTTGTGCAGTCTTTGTCCTACTCACGTTAACTTTTGCGTATGGTTCCCGTTTCTCTGCTAGAGCACACGAAGGCTCAGTTAGGGGAGGGGCTTCTGGACTGCAGACCACCACTCTTGGTGGCAGCACAGGGAGCCCCATCAGCCGCGATGCGTTCATGGCACATGGCCAGGGTCCCCACAGATGGACTCCTCGTGGCTGCAGGATCCCTGGGTGCAGGACTTACTCAGCTGCCTTCACAGCCACGTCTTGCCCACAGGTGCTGGTTGCTTTGGCATCTGAAGAGCTCACCAAGGGCTGGACCCAGTGGTGAGTGTCCCTGTCCCGCAGGCGGGCCAAGCGGGCGAGCCCTGGGTGCGAGCTGGGGTCTGACCTGTCTGCCCTGCCCTTTGTCTTCCCCAGGTACGACCTCACGGAGGATGGGGCGAGACCCCAGCTAGTGACGTAGCCACGTAGGACGTGAGGGCGTCCTGGGGCCTGCTGCCTGCGCCCGATTGCACCCTCCAGATGTACCCATGCTATTTTTATAATGTCATATCCTTAGTTATGCCCACCTTGATGATTTTATAAAGCCGTTGACATTTCAGGCAAACTCGGCCACTGTGGTCGTTCAGTTTGTGTTGGGTCCCTGCAGTGCTTCACCTGCTGCTCCTGGCACAGCTGAACCTGCGGCGCTGCTGCCTGGGTGTCACCCCGAGGGGCCCTGGCCATGTACATAGACTGTTTTTTATGATCTCTGTGTGCTGACTTGGATTCAGAAGAAAGTGGATCAGGAAATACATATTTTTCTTCTAGAACTTGTTAGATTCTTGTGACAAATAATCATTTTCATCTTTGCAGCAGAAAGTTCCCAGTGACCTGTTTTGTGGTGTTTCTTTTTAAAAGGAAAATTTAGAAAGATCATCAGATATTAGTATATTTCTGCCCATTACAAACGACAGAAGAAAGTATTCAGAATATTAGCATTTTCATAAATACAAAGATCACTCTTGAGAAGTCAAGAGGAGGCTGGTGAGGAAGGCGTGTGCCCGAGTGAGGTAAACGAGGGGGAGCCACGTGGCTAATCCAAGACGCCTTACGTTAAGAGAGACGGCTGTGTGCCTGCTTATCGCAACTGGCTCATGCAGCAGTGCAGACAAGCACCTTAGACTTTCCTGAAAGTGAAAGCTGCTGTCCCAAGGTCAGGAGCCAGGCTGCGAGTGCCGTTGTCAGGTTGTGAGGGACATCAGGACAAGCAGGCAGCTGTTGCTGAGACCTGATGGCTGGCCCGTTCACGTGCTGGTGGACTTAGATCCCAGCTTTGCCGCTCGGCCAGCACACAGGGCCCCCGGTACCCGGGGAGCCCTCCCACTGCCAGCACAATGGCTGTGAGTCCCAGCAGCTCCTGGGGCTCCTCCTTTATGCCATTGCTGACCTGAGTAGTGGGGTGTGGTCATGCAGCCCTTATTTGGGGCTTTCTCTCTGGTAGACTAGCAGAGCGTGTTGGTAGACTTGCATCCCCAGACTCGCTCCCCAGCCAGGCTGTGTGCAGCGAGCCACGCATGCCTGCCATGGGCGCACCTGTGCAGAAGGACTGCTCGTCTGTTCCCGGCAGCAGGACGGAGGGCTGCCCTGGGCGGAGATCACAGCACTGCCATGGATGGGCACGGAGCTCGCAGTGGCTTCCTGGAGCTGGGCAGCCCGTGGGAGCTCACTCGACCAGATGCACCAAAGTGCCTGTGGCTGACGCCAACTGTTACCAGCTCCTCCCGCCCAGCAGACGGACTGTTCCGTGTGTGACGCACTCTCTACTCCTCGGTTTACGTGCAGTGGAGTCTGCTGCTTCCGCTCACAGTGCACCCATCGTAAAGACCAGTGTGATCTCACTGCCGCCTGTCTGCTGACGCTCTTCCCTGAAGCCTGTCAGTCACGTCCAGTTGCTGTTCAGGACTGATTGTGCTGGCAAGAAGTGAATGCACGTGTCACACACGTGACCTAGATGCACACAAAACATTTAATTGTGGTATTTTAGTAGCCAGAGAGCAGTAAAATCTTATTAAATCTAGTTGCTTATTCATGGTATTTAGGTGTTTTTTGAAGGTTTTTTTGTTTTTATTTCGTTTTGTTGAAAAATTAGGTCTATTGAAGAGCTTCTGTTATGCTCTGTGAAGGAAAAGAAGCATCCTGAGTTTCCACCATCACCCTACGCACCTGGGTTTTGCGCCCACATGCTGCTTCTGGTCAGTGTTTTACTTAGTGGAATGCTTTACCCAAGCAACCAGGCAAGGTAACTGCAGGGAAGGGTGGGAAGCGGGAGGAGGCCAGGTGAGCACAGGAGGCACTACCCTGGGCTGTGGTGGGGCAGGGAGAGCTGTCAGCAGGCCTTGGGTCCAGGGCTCCCACGGCAAGTCTGAAGACCTCTAGGAGTATCTCAGTTCTCTTTGAAAGGAAGAAGGGGCCGGGCGCGGTGGCGTGTGCCTGTAGTCCCAGCTACTCGGGAGGCTGAGGCAGGAGGATCGCTTGAGCCCAGGAGTTTTGGGCTGTAGTGCGCTATGCCAATCGGGTGTCCGCACTAAGTTCGGCATCAATATGGTGACCTCCCGGGAGCGGGGAGCCACCAGGTTGCCTAAGGAGGGGTGAACCGGCCCAGGTCGGAAAGGAAGAAGGGGCTGGGCTGTAGCTCAGGGGGAGAGCTTACCCAGCATGTGGCTCCATCCCCAGCACCAGGGAAGAGGAGAGGGAAGACCCAGGGCAGTAGCGCCTCCCAGACAGGGTTCTGCGCAGCAGCGAGGACGGTGTCTCGGCACCCCAGGATCCTGATGAGGAAAGGTGCCTGAGTTGTTCCCAGAGTGTAAGCTTTGGGTTTTTAATAATTGATTTGTCTGGGAAAAGGGAACTTTTACTTTACTATTTGAGCCAAACCAGTGGAGGGGAATTCGCTCAGATGAATTTGAAGTGCAGTCCGCTGGCTTGTGTACGCAGCTTGCCCATCCCCTGCCTTAACGGAGAAGATGGTGTTCACAAGTGCCGGCCTGAGGCAGGGGCGTCTTGGAGCTGGTCCACCAGTTTATGTTCTGCACTCCGGGATTCCTTCCACGGACACTGCCCCGGCCTGAGGCAGGTGCACACAGAGGGGAGCTGTGTGTTCATCCTTGGGCTGCTGCAGAACTCTGCATCCAGCTGGGTGGGCCACTCCCAGTGGAAGGTGGCAGAGGGCTTTTCAAAGCATAGAATGTCCTTTTTGCTTAACCAGTTTTACATGACAGTGCATGTATTTATTCAATAAAACTTTTATATTAGTTCACTTGTGACTTGTTTTTCCTTTGTCTTTTGAAATGAAATTGTTACTGTGGGACCAGATAATTTAGAAAGTAAGTATAGGATGCAGTGTGTATTCTTCGATTTTCAGGTCATTGGGTATCCTTCCTCCTGTTCCCATCTTAGTGTGACTCCCCTCTGCCTAGCTAAGTTCAGAAAGCAGCTCTTCTGAAGGGCAGTTGTGAGCAGGAAAAGCAGACCGTAGAGAGTACTTTCTAACCAGAGCACCAAAAACTCAGGAGGTAGAAGCTGCGGAGACAGGGTGTTGGAACATCCTTGGGAATGCTGGAGGTGCTGCTTAAGTCCCTCACGGACAACTGGATGGGCCTGAGTGGGCACTTGGTGGTCTTCCCTTAGCCTCTCAGAGCTTCCATCTGCTGCTTTACCCCTGGCCCAGCTGCCATCTTTATGATCCTTTACTCTCTCGTCCTCCTCTTCCGTTTTGAGGGCATCAAACCCAGAGCCTTAGATACGCCCGACAAGCGCTCAGCCACTGAGCCATATGCTTGACACTGAATTTTCTTTCCACGTTGCTGGCCCTTCCTTAAGAGTATCTTTTGTTGTCATCTCTTCTAGCCAGGCTTAAATCATGAATTGACACATTATCCTGTTCCTTTTTATTTCTGTTCTGCAGCCTTAACACCATTGATACCCCAGGGTTTCCTTCTGAGCTCAAGGTCAGTTCATCCAGCTGCCCCGTGGCAGCCCTCTGCCTGGACACTTGGGTTCTCTGCTGTCTCTGGGTGCCTGAGCTACAGAGCTGGACAGCATCTGCCCGCTGGGGCAGACCCCTGGTCCTCGAAACACAGCTTGAGAGTGTGTCCACTCAGCTGCTGTTCCCAGCCCGGACCCAGCCCTTCCTCCTGACAGCTCCAGGTTTCGACCTTTCCCCGCCTCTCCGCCTCCCTTTTCCACCGGCAGCCAGAGACATCCTCCAAAAGCACAGCTCTCAGCCCTTCACTCTGCCGTTTTCCACTGCTCTTACAGTAACACCCAGAGCACTCAGGCTGCAGGACCCACAGCCGCCCCAGCACTTCCCTCAGTCAGCTGCAATGGCCTCCGATTCCTCCTGCCTCCGCCCCCAGGCGCGCTCCTCCCGTGACACTGGCCTGGCTGCTGCCACTACCCTTCACTTCCCAGCTTAAGGCCAGTTCCCCCGCTCTCCAGGACGCTTTTTTTTTTTAGTTGTCGATGGACCTTTATTTTTGTTTGTTTATATGTAGTCTTGAGAAGGGAACCCAGTGCCTCACACAAACTAGCTAGGCAGGTGCTCTACCACTGAGCCACAACCGCGTCCTCCCAGGACGCTCGTCGTCACCACGCACATCTCGAGCTGGCTCCTGTTGCAAACGTGGTTGCCTTCTTCGTACTTGACATATTCACACCTTAGGGTTTTTTATATATATTTTTAGTTGTAGATGGACATACGACTTTATTCATTTTTACGCGGTGCTGAGGGATTGAACCCAGTGCCTCACACTTGCTAGGCGAGTGCTCTAACACTGAGCCACAGCCCCAGCTCATGCCTCAGTTTTAGTAAAGATTTTCCTCCCTGGTTCTTAAACTCCCAAGGGCGGGGATCACTCAAGTGTCATTGGAACCTTTTCATCATGGCCGTTCTTGGCACACAACCCAGGCACCAAATATCTATTGGATAAATGCTGCACAAAGTTTGGCAGACCATACACAACATTCATTTGTCTTAAGCTTCTAGTCAAATAAAGAGACCTATTGACAGTCTTTAGTAAAGACAAGCATAGTAATACGACTGAAACAAAAAGCCAACAATGTGATTATCTGAGAAGCAAAGGAGACATGAAAGTGAAAATATCCAGGAAGTCTGTCTGCGCCTGTTTTATTCTGGAACTCTTGGTGTTTTATTCTGGAACTCTTGGATAATTCAGTATAAAAATTAATAGATTAAATTTTTGCTGTGAGGGAAAGTTGTTTTCAGACACAAGATGGTCTACCTGAAAAACCCAAGAAAATAATCTGAAAGCTCTTGGATTTAACAAATGGGAGGTCAAGAAATGTACAAGTCTGTGTGTCTCATATGCTAACATTAATAGCTACTGGAGAATATCATGGAAAAAACTGCAACATCAGTGAAAATCAGCAGCCACCGAAGGAGAGGAAAGTCCCATCTCCAGAGAATTTTCACTAAGTAAACTGTCTGGGTCCTGGGAAAACTCTCCAGAGTGTTTGTCAAAAACAGTAGCTATGTATAATCATAATCCACCAGTGCAAAACAAAAAAACAAAAGCAAGCCACTCAGTGGCAGTTAACACCGCAGCTGCCTGGTCCATGATACCACTGGGCAGACGGAGTGGCCAACACGTTAAAGGAAACCCAGGGTATGAGACACCAGAAGGCTGGTGTCCTGGGATGTAGGACGGTGCACGTGCAGGGGCTTGTGCATCCTGGGAGAGACCTGCGTAGGGCTTGGCAGCAGGAGGGGAAGCCCAGGCGGAGCTGTGGAGTGCTGGCACGTGCACACCCAGCACCACCCCAGCGAAGCCCGTTTAAAGAAGTCCTGATCCACTTAACAGCCAACCAAACAAGCCAGCCACAGAGACTACAGAGAAGATACCTTTTAGAGAGAGCATCCAAGAAAGCAGCAGCAAAGCAGAGAAGACAAGGGAACTTATTTACAGCATTGTCATACTCTTATTACTTTAAATATCCAGTTTTCAACTAAAAAACCACAAAGCCTGGGGCTGGGGAGATAGTTCAGCAGGTAGAGTGCTTGCCTTGTAAGCACAAGGCCCTGGGTTCGATCCCCAGCACCCAAAAAAAAAAAAAAAAAACCACAAAGCCTACAAAGAAATAGTAAAACACGGGTGGCCGTGCAGTGGAGAAAAGTCAGTAGAAACTTTCCCCAAGGTCATCCAGATGTTGGACTTAAAGCAGAAGGCTGAATCAGCTGTGTCATCAAAGAAGTACAGGATCCTGTGCTAAAGAACTAGAGGGCCAGTCAGAACGGTATCTCACCAAAGCAATGGCAGCAAATATCACAAATATAAGAAACATTGGGGTTTCAAACACAGTAAGTAGAATATAAATTTCACTGGAGCTTAGCGTAGACTTGATGGACAGAAGAACCAGGTCCACTGAGATGATGCAGGCTGAGGATCTCACAGACTGGAGAGGAAGGAGCAGCACCAACTGAGAGTGAGAGTCCCACCAGGGAGCCAAGAGAGCAGCACCAGGAAAACACTTAAGACAGGATGAGCAAAAGGTGAAAATCAAAAATCCATGCAGGAGAAAGACCACAGGAAATCACAAAAAAGCTTAAAAATAGGAAAAAATAGGAATGATGAACAAAACCAATTTTGATGGAAAACTCAAGGAGCTTCGAGTAGGATGTGTTTTAGAAAGAGCCACGCACCGGCACACTCTCGTCAAGCCAGCCTCAGGAGAAAAGGCTGGTTCCTGGTCAGCCACCATGAGCCCGGAAGGAGCAGGTTCCGGGTGTCACTGGCTAAAATGGTGGCAGATGAAGGCATCATGGTACTGACGTGGAAATGACCGACCTTTCAGTGTGCAACTGGAACCCAGCACCCACGCAGGCTGGCAAGGGCTCTACCCCGGATCCACAGGCCCAGCCTGTTTTCCATTTTGAGACTAGTCTTGCTAAGTTGCCCAGGCTGGCCTGGCACTAAAAGTCCTCCTGCTGCAGCCCCAGGCAGCTGGGTCACAGGCATGCACCACGCACCAGGCGGCTGGGTCACAGGCATGCCCCACGCACCAGGCGGCTGGGTCACAGGCATGCACCAAACACCAGGCGGCTGGGTCACAGGCATGCACCACACACCAGGCGGCTGGGTCACAGGCGTGCACCGCACCAGGCGGCTGGGTCACAGGCGTGCCCCACACCAGGGAGCTGGGTCACAGGCGTGCCCCACACCAGGGAGCTGGGTCACAGGCATGCCCCACGCACCAGGCGGCTGGGTCACAGGCGTGCCCCACACCAGGGAGCTGGGTCACAGGCGTGCACCGCACCAGGCGGCTGGGTCACAGGCGTGCCCCACACCAGGGAGCTGGGTCACAGGCGTGCACCGCACCAGGCGGCTGGGTCACAGGCGTGCCCCACACCAGGCGGCTGGGTCACAGGCGTGCACCGCACCAGGCGGCTGGGTCACAGGCGTGCCCCGCACCAGGCGGCTGGGTCACAGGCGTGCCCCGCACCAGGCGGCTGGGTCACAGGCGTGCCCCGCACCAGGCGGCTGGGTCACAGGCGTGCCCCGCACCAGGCGGCTGGGTCACAGGCGTGCCCCGCACCAGGCGGCTGGGTCACAGGCGTGCACCGCACCAGGGGGCTGGGTCACAGGCGTGCACCGCACCAGGCGGCTGGGTCACAGGCGTGCACCGCACCAGGGGGCTGGGTCACAGGCGTGCCCCGCACCAGGCGGCTGGGTCACAGGCGTGCACCGCACCAGGCGGCTGGGTCACAGGCGTGCCCCGCACCAGGCGGCTGGGTCACAGGCGTGCACCGCACCAGGGGGCTGGGTCACAGGCGTGCACCGCACCAGGCGGCTGGGTCACAGGCGTGCACCGCACCAGGGGGCTGGGTCACAGGCGTGCACCGCACCAGGCGGCTGGGTCACAGGCGTGCACCGCACCAGGGGGCTGGGTCACAGGCGTGCACCGCACCAGGCGGCTGGGTCACAGGCGTGCACCGCACCAGGGGGCTGGGTCACAGGCGTGCACCGCACCAGGCGGCTGGGTCACAGGCGTGCACCGCACCAGGGGGCTGGGTCACAGGCGTGCACCGCACCAGGCGGCTGGGTCACAGGCGTGCACCGCACCAGGGGGCTGGGTCACAGGCGTGCACCGCACCAGGCGGCTGGGTCACAGGCGTGCACCGCACCAGGGGGCTGGGTCACAGGCGTGCACCGCACCAGGCGGCTGGGTCACAGGCGTGCCCCGCACCAGGGGGCTGGGTCACAGGCGTGCACCGCACCAGGCGGCTGGGTCACAGGCGTGCCCCGCACCAGGGGGCTGGGTCACAGGCGTGCACCGCACCAGGCGGCTGGGTCACAGGCGTGCACCGCACCAGGGGGCTGGGTCACAGGCGTGCACCGCACCAGGCGGCTGGGTCACAGGCGTGCACCGCACCAGGGGGCTGGGTCACAGGCGTGCACCGCACCAGGCGGCTGGGTCACAGGCGTGCACCGCACCAGGGAGCTGGGTCACAGGCGTGCACCGCACCAGGCCAGATTTTCGTTATAAAAACCATTTGCTGCTAGCCAGCCTGCCCTGTCGATACTAGAGGATAAACGTCACGCCCGCTTTGCAGGCATTGATGTCTCCCACACGCAGACTCTCTTGAAGCAGGTGTGTGTTATAGTCTGGGTGGCGGGGGCTGGAGTCCAGGGGCACAGACCATGGCTCCAGGTCAGATCACCCATATCCAAACCGCACACCGCCCTGTGAGACGAGCAGGATGGCCACCCTGTTCATCCAAAAGGAAGTGCCCGGGCAGAATGAGACCCCTGTGCCGGCACCCAGCCTGGGCCTCCACCGGGCATCAGACAGGCGCCTGGGCCTCGCCCCCAGCCAGTGCATAGCACGCTCCTTCCCTTCCTGCTCTACTGCTTCCCCTGCCCCAGCCACGTCCAGGCCCTGCCCTCCCAGCTCCCGCTGTGTTCCTCGCGGTGCCCACCCGCACAGTGCACAGCACAGCCAGTGCCGTTGGAGGCTGTGCCACTCATCCCAGCACAAAGCTGCTCTGTCGTCCCCCCCCCATGGTGAGACTGGGGACACCAGCACCCAGGTCCCCGCCTGAGCCCTAACCCTCCAGGGGGAGCCCTGTCGGACACCCGGCGCCCGGGTCCCTCGCTGAGCTTTGTGGCGGTGGACACTGTGCTCTTGTTCCCTCTGGCTCCTGCGTGGACACCGTGTTTGTGAGCGGCAGGCAGTGCCTTCGCGGGTGTGCTGAAGCCTGGGATGCAGAGGCACTGGGCCCCTTCCACACCCCGGAGGCCAAGGGCCAGCTCGCGGCACAGAATCCAGCCAACCCCCTGCCACACCCACACAGCACACCCCGTGCCCTGCCCAGGACGCCAGGCCTGCAGGAAGGGCTTCTGCCCAGAGGCCTGCCTCCCTCCAAGACCCACAGCCCAGTTTCTCCTCCCCCAGAATTAACCTCCTCACCAGCTGCTCCACTGAGGACCCACAGGCCGGGCAGTGGCCCAGGGCTTTCCCCAGGCTAGGGCTCGGCTCTGGCTGTCCTGCAGCGTGGACAGCCAGGGTCAGTCAGCAGGCTGCTCTCAGAGTCTCCCAAGAACCGTCGCTACACATGCACAGAATTACACAGCTTGCATACTCAACCAACACACAACACACTGCAACACTTGCACAACACAGTACACAAGCCATATCCAGCACACACACACACACACACTAGCAGACATAGGCACAGCACACAGTGTGCAACACACACAATAGCACACAACAGACAGACATACCCCAGGCACACAACACACACTTTCAAAAGAACAGACATATAATGCCACACCTGCAGGCACACACTCCACACACCACAACACACTCCATACACAATAGACACATAATACAAAATGTAGAATACACAAAACAATTCACAACACACTACATGCAGCACAATTCACATATAGCACATGTACTACACACACAACACACATGGACAATACACAACGCACAAGATACAACTCGATATGATATACACAGAACACAACACAGTAGACAATGCACGATACACAACATATCCAACAAAATAGAAACGATCCAAATTCCATGTGCACAACACAAACTATGCACAATTCATGTGCACATCTCCCACACACAACATAACACACACGGCCAACATAACATACATATCATGCAACACACATGCACAAGACACACGTGCACACACAATATTTTACCATACATTCATAGACACAATATATACACAATGCATGGAAAATATACAACATGCAGTAACGTACAACACATGATGCACAACATGCAACACATGCTACACACAACACAGAAACCATACAAATGATGTACAATTCAACCACACAATTCACACACATACCACACACAACACATCTCACAACATACATTATCTCACGATAATGCCTAACACACATGTACACACAGCGATGTACAGATGGGACACAACACAACCCATGTACACAATACATGCAGTGCACAACACACTACGTACAACACAGAGCACCGTGCACAACACGCCCCCTTCACACATACGCACATCACTTTCGGGACACACATGGTCACACAGGCAGTGGAGCAACACCTGGACAATGCACACACACGATGCTCCCCAGCATGAGACGCACACAGTGCACACTCCGGAACGGAACTCGAGTCTGCTCTCTGCTCCTGCTCAGCCTCCTCAGCCTGCCTGGGGCGACCGACCAGGACCAAAAAGGCCGCTGAGGCTCACAGAGCCAGAGGAGCAGCCGCCTCGGCCGCCCACAGAGGGGCCTCGCGGGCAGATACTTGGTTTCTGTTGTGAGTTCTCCTCTACTTTGTAGCAGCCTCACGTCAGGAGTCTCTGTTTTGCCCCAGAGCCTTTGCACTCTCCATGATTTTCAATCTGCTTCACCTCTCAGTTGAAAGGTTAGACTTTTTATTTGTGAATATTTTAACAAACAAAGCAACACCAGCCAGGCACAGTGGCTCACACCTGTAATCCCAGCAGCTCAGGAGGCTGAGGCAGGAGGATCACGAGTTCAAAGCCAGCCTCAGCAAAAGCAAGTTGCTAAGCAACTCAGTGAGACCCTGTCTCTAAACAAAATACAAAATAGGGCTGGGGGTGTGGTTCAGTGGTCAAGTGCCCCTAAGTTCAATCCCCAGTAACCCCCCCCCCAAAATTGTTGCGCCACCTGCAATCCCCCTCAGTGCTTGACAAGGATTCCGCTGAGTAGTAAAGATGTTTGCAAAGTCTCATCTCGTTGGGAATTTGAGTTGCAGGCTTTCCTTCTTTGCTTGCTTAATATGTGTAGGTTTACTATTAATATTTTATGTGTTTTCCCTGAAAATAGGGGTCTTAACAGAACCAGGGTTAGAACATAAAAAACAGACTTCTAATGGAACAGTGATTTCAGATTTAGTCATTTGCTATGAAACTCTGAGTAACGAAGAAAATACAAAAATAGATTCTAGCTGCCGATCCCCTGTTGACTACTCTCAGATGACCTGAAACACGTAGGCAAATAATTCCAACTCCATCAGGTAGGAATAACAGGAACAGAAGAAATAAAGGGCTCCTCAATGTTAAGATCACACAGTATAAGATGATATCATATATTTGTGATCTTAAAATGTCTAGCATTTATTAACCACAGCAGTAGTCACACGACTGACGTTTATTCAACCCTGCAGAACTTGCTTTAACCTTTATGATCAGTTAAATATAAATATGTCTTATTGTTTAGTTATAGGTCATCACTAGTAAACAATTACTAGAATAATTAGAATACTTCATTGTCTAGTCTAGTAATGATCATACAAAATATTTTTGTTTTT
This sequence comes from Sciurus carolinensis, assembly GCF_902686445.1. NCBI lineage: Eukaryota > Metazoa > Chordata > Mammalia > Rodentia > Sciuridae > Sciurus > Sciurus carolinensis. The sequence goes on from NC_062220.1 coordinate 403,129, forward strand.
CTCCTTGTGACCTTTTCCTGTTCTGAAAAATCATGTGTAACTGCCTACCTTTTAATGTATAAAAAGCTGGCTGGGAAAAATAAAATTCAGAACTCAGCCTCCATTCCTTGAGTCTGTGTTGCTTTGTTCTCCACCGCGCCGAGGCCTACTCCATCACCTGTGACCACCATGACCCCTGCTGGGGCTGGACCCCGGCAAAAAATAAATAAAAATAAATAAAATGACATCGGGTCAGTGGCACACACCTATAATCCCGGAGACGGGAGGCCGAGGCAGAAGGTTGGAAGTTTCAGACCAGCCTCAGCAATTTTGCAAGACCTTATCTCAAAATAAAAAATATATTTTAAAAAAGGGAGGCTGAGGAGGTGGCCAGTGGTCTGGCACCCCTGGGTTCAACCCCCAGGACCAACAACAAACACACAAAGCCGAACACCATAAATCCCTCCAATCATCCTTGTGCAGTTTTCTTCCTACAGACCGTCACTGGAAGTGTCTCATCATAAGTCTAAGTGTGCAAATGCCTGAATACTCGCAGTGGCGTCTGACAATGTTTCTTTCTTTCTTTTCTTTTTCTTTTTTTTTAATATTTTGCAGTTGTCAGTGGACCTTAATCTTATTTACTTACATGTGGTGCTGAGACTGGAACCCAGTGCCTCACACATGCTAGGCAAGTGCTCTACCGCTGAGCCACACCCAGCCCCTGACAGTGTGTCTAGACAGTGTTGATTTCCTTCTTCTGGCGAGTGCAGGAAACCACCGGGAACTTCTTCTCATACGCTGCCATCCCCTGACGTCAGTGTGAACCTGTCTCATTGAATATCTCAAAACAGACCGGAAGGGCAGAGTGCTGTCAGAGCTCCCTTCACACGCCATGTCGCAACACAGCTGCCGCGTGCCAGGCTGTCCTCCCAGATCAGGTACGCACGTGGGGGTGAGCATGCCCTTGTGTGGGAGTGCACGCGTGTGCACGCGCACATCTGGTACGTGTGACCGTGACTGCTGTGAGTGGGCGTGGGGGGCGTCCAACCTGTGCAGAGCAGGGCAAACCTGGGATTGCAGTCCTGGGCTGGTCTCCGAAACAGCTTGTGGCACGTGATCATCGCTCCTGGGAACTTGGTGGGGCCGGTGGATCAGTGCACCCAGCCTGGTGCCAGTCGGGAAATTGTGAACACCCATTCTTTTAAAATTTTTGTATTTTTAAAATTTGTGCTGTCCAATTTTTACCCATTGAATCTTGAAGAGAATAATCTGTTTCGTCAGTTTTCAAATTCACTGGGAATGCATCCTGTGTGTTTAATGTCCACACTGCAGCTGCCGCTTTTTGTGTGCAGAGCTGGGGACTGAGCCCAGGGCCTTGTGCATGCTGGGCAAGCCTCAACCAACTGAGCTATATCCCCAGCCCTGCAGCTGCTTCTTGATAACATTGATTTACAATTTCCATCCTTTCTCCATCAGACTAGCTACAAGGCCACCTATCTGATCGTAAGGACTTCTCTTTCTTATCAAGTCTTTTTCTGTTCATTGTATTAAACTCCATTCTTGCTTTCCTTTCTATTTACTTTAGATCTGTTCTGTTTTTCCTCTTGTACCTCTTGAGTTGAACAGCAGACTTTTTTTTAATCATATAAATACATGTTGTGTGTATTCAAGGGGGGTAATGCCTATTTCCCATGAGCGTACAATGCACCAGGGGCACAGAAGCAGGTACCGTTCATCACCCACAAGACAGTGGGGGGAGTACAAGTCCTGTGCCCTGGGATGGAGTGCAGGCTTCCTGGACCGGGTGGTCTCCAGGCCAGGCCAGGAACATGAGTGGATATGGCAGCATGTGGGGAGGGATCCGCAGGGCTGGAGAGGACACAGCCACAGACTCACCGACTGTTCGGAGGACAGTGGAGGGTTTGTACTGGCAGAGGGATGTGATCTAAGAGAAGCATAAAACAGAGAACTGAAAGCCTCCTCCAACAAGAGGGCAAATACCTTCCCCAGGGGAGCCGCGTGCTCTCTGTGGAGGTGAAGTGGCCGAGGATCCCTGTGCAGGTCACCTCCACCCCTGTTGTGAGTGGGCCCTAGTCCCTGGGAATCAAATTCATGAGCAAGAACCTTCCTTCATGTAAACTGCCTTTTCTCCAAAAAGTAAAACAAAAACACAAGCACAAGCAAACAACACAAAATTCAAAAGAAAAAGAATCAGAGCTTTGACCCTCGTGCTCCACCTGCGTGTCCTGCTGCGCAGCTGGGTCTGCGGCACCCCAGCCCGTCCCTGGGGGCACCCAGCACGTCTCGCTCCTAACACAGTCCCCTCAAAACAGCACCACATAAACTTACCTAACCAAAGGCAGCATCAACGTGGACCTACTGGGGTATGACTACACTAGCAGCATGTTTTAACCCTGGTTCTGGAGTATCGTAATTTCCCCCTCAGATAATAACAAACTAACAACTGGAAAAAACTATATAAAAGTCATATAAAAATTTAAAAACAAGCAAAAAAAACAAGAAAGAATCTGTGTCATCAAACTAACAGTCTAAACTCTGCTACAGACAAACAAACAAAAACAAACCTCACTTTGTTTACCAAGCTAGAGGCATTTTATAAAGTACTCAAGGAATTAACAGCTCATAAAAATTGGGGAAATTCTAAGGTGGAAAAAAATGAACACCAACTCATCCTCTGGCAAGTAGTTCTGAAATGCCACGTCCACACAGAGAGAGGTCCGGTGAACCTGTCTGCGAGGGGATACCTTGTGGGCCAGACCCCTCCCAGGTCTGCTGCAGAGGCTGCGGGCAGGCCAGGGAGCCCCGAAGGCCTCTGTTGGCTTTCTGTGCTGCACACTGATGTCCTCCAGCACCTGCTGTCAGTGCCCGCCCTTCGTCAAGAGCCTCTGCACCTGCGCGTCCTTCTGGAAGCTGCAATTCATTCCTTAGTTCTGAGACGTCCTCTTTGATAACTTGCTCTGGTATCTAGACAGACAACTGCAACCTGTTTTGTAGAAAAAAGCATTCTGTCTGTCGTGCAATATCCAGAACCTTCTGGATACATTGATAACACCAGTTCGAATCTCTTCCTGATCGGTGCCATTGACATCATTATGACACACGAGAGAACCAAAGCAAGCCTCGAAAGACGACTCCAGCTCTTCCACCAAGGTGCTGCTAGAAGTCCTCGAACGCCAGGCCATGCCTGGCGAAGGACAGCCTGGCTGGGAGTCCTGGCGTGGGTGGTGGAGGCCCCGGGCGGCTGCCTGGAGAACGTGCCGTCCAGCGGAGCTGCCCAGTTTGGGGTGGCGGCCTGCAGCCCACTCAAACAGCAGATTTGTTTCCCATTTTTCTTTTAAAAAGTTAAATTTACTTAAGGCTGTAATTTACCCTTCATACTGCTTTAGCTTCATCTCCCAATTTTGACAAGTTCGTTACGATCTGGATTCATGCATCCTTGTTAACCTTGCAACGGTTCCGAGAGTTGCTCCTGACAGCATTTTACAGTTTCTTGGCACGTTTGGCCGGCCTTCCCAGTGCTGGCCTGACCGTGCCGAGTTTGTAGGAAAGCTGAAACCTTTCTTTGAGACTTGATCACGGTCAGCTTTTGTAATCTCTGTGGATTTAGTAATTATCCAAACATCTCTCCTTGTTGGGGGCAAGGTTTCTCGTGTGTGAGTGTCAGCAGTTTTGGGCATTACTGGGGAGCAGTTCTCAGCTTCAGCACAGAGAAGGCGGCACAGAGATCAAGATTGCCCCGCTCCACACACACGGCCCCCGGTCAGCGTCTGCTAGCGCAGTGCTCCGTTTCTCCAGCCAGAACCCACATCAACACATGGCATCAGAGGCCACGCTTGCATTAGGGTCTGCTCCTGGGGAGGCACACTCTGCAGGGTGGGCACACGTGTGATGGTGGGTGGCCCCCACATAGCAGAGCAGTATCGCAGCACCAGGATCCCTCTGGGCTCCACCTGTTCTCTGCCCCCCGCCCCCAGGCCCTGACCACCACTGATCTTTATGGATCAGGTGGCATGTGGCCTTCCACATTGGATTCTGTGACTTAGCGATATACGTTTACATTGCCTTGGTCTTTTCCTGGCTTATTAGCTCATTTCTTTTCAGTGCTGACTGACGTTCCATTGTCTGGATGTGCCACAGTACACAGCAAATTTGGTTGCTTCCAAATTTGGGCAATATGAATAAAGTTGCTGTAAATTCATGTGCCTGTGGATGTGTGGGCATAAATTTTCAGCTCCTTTGGGTAAATATCAAGGAAGGAGACTCTAGATTGTATAGTAAGGGATTGATGTTTCTTCTTTTGTTTGCTTCCAGTGCTGGGGCTGGAACCCAGGGCTTTGCGTGTGCTGAGCAAGTGCCCTACCACTGAACTGCATCCCCAACCCTATTTATTTTGAGACAGGGTCCTTCTGCCTCAGCCTCCTGATCTCTGGGGTTACAGGTGTGTGTGCACCATTTTTCATTCCCCCTAGTAATGGACAGTCATTCCCATTGCTGCACATCCTCAGCAGCAGCAGGTGTGGTCAGGGCTCATCGTTCAGGCCCGTCTGAGAGGTGTGCAGTGGTGGTGTTTTAACTTGGTTTTCCTTAATGACATGACCAGAACACAGTTTTGCATGCTGTTTGTCATTGGTGTGTCTCCCTCATGAGGTATCTGTTAAGATCTTTAGTCCATTGTTCTCAGGCTGTGCCTGCCCTGGTGACTCCATGGTATGTAGAACAGCAGCTCTCAGGCTGAGCCTGCCCTGAGTGACTCCATGGTGTATAACAGCAGCTCTCAGGCTGAGTCCTGCCCTGAGTGACTCCATGGTGTGCAGAACAGCAGCTCTCAGGCTGTGCCTGCCCTGAGTGACTACATGGTGTGCAGAACAGCAGCTCTCAGGCTGTGCCTGCCCTGAGTGACTACATGGTGTGCAGAACAGCAGCTCTCAGGCTGTGCCTGCCCTGAGTGACTCCATGGTGTGTAGAACAGCAGCTCTCAGGCTGTGTCTGCCCTGAGTGACTCCATGGTATAGAACAGCAGCTCTCAGGCTGAGCCTGCCCTGGTGACTCCATGGTGTAGAACAGCAGCTCTCAGGCTGAGTCCTGCCCTGAGTGACTCCATGGTGTGTAGAACAGCAGCTCTCAGGCTGTGCCTGCCCTAGTGACTCCATGGTGTAGAACAGCAGCTCTCAGGCTGTGCCTGCCCTGAGTGACTCCATGGTGTGTAGAACAGCAGCTCTCAGGCTGTGCCTGCCCTAGTGACTCCATGGTGTAGAACAGCAGCTCTCAGGCTGCGCCTGCCCTGAGCGACTCCATGGTGTGTAGAACAGCAGCTCTCAGGCTGTGCCTGCCCTAGTGACTCCATGGTGTAGAACAGCAGCTCTCAGGCTGTGCCTGCCCTGAGTGACTCCATGGTGTGTAGAACAGCAGCTCTCAGGCTGTGCCTGCCCTAGTGACTCCATGGTGTAGAACAGCAGCTCTCAGGCTGTGCCTGCCCTGAGTGACTCCATGGTGTAGAAAAGCAGCTCTCAGGCTGCACTTGCCCTGAGTGACTCCATGGTATGTAGAACAGCAGCTCTCAGGCTGTGCCTGCCCTGAGTTGACTCCATGGTGTAGAACAGCAGCTCTCAGGCTGTGCCTGCCCTGAGTGACTCCATGGTATGTAGAACAGCAGCTCTCAGGCTGCGCCTGCCCTAGTGACTCCATGGTGTAGAACAGCAGCTCTCAGGCTGTGCCTGCCCTGAGTGACTCCATGGTGTGTAGAACAGCAGCTCTCAGGCTGCGCCTGCCCTAGTGACTCCATGGTGTAGAACAGCAGCTCTCAGGCTGAGTCCTGCCCTGAGTGACTCCATGGTGTGTAGAACAGCAGCTCTCAGGCTGTGCCTGCCCTAGTGACTCCATGGTGTAGAACAGCAGCTCTCAGGCTGTGCCTGCCCTGAGTGACTCCATGGTGTGTAGAACAGCAGCTCTCAGGCTGTGCCTGCCCTAGTGACTCCATGGTGTAGAACAGCAGCTCTCAGGCTGTGCCTGCCCTGAGTGACTCCATGGTGTAGAAAAGCAGCTCTCAGGCTGCACTTGCCCTGAGTGACTCCATGGTATGTAGAACAGCAGCTCTCAGGCTGTGCCTGCCCTAGTGACTCCATGGTGTAGAACAGCAGCTCTCAGGCTGTGCCTGCCCTGAGTGACTCCATGGTGTAGAACAGCAGCTCTCAGGCTGCGCCTGCCCTGAGTGACTCCATGGTGTGTAGAACAGCAGCTCTCAGGCTGTGCCTGCCCTAGTGACTCCATGGTGTAGAACAGCAGCTCTCAGGCTGAGTCCTGCCCTGAGTGACTACATGGTGTAGAACAGCAGCTCTCAGGCTGAGTCCTGCCCTGAGTGACTCCATGGTGTAGAACAGCAGCTCTCAGGCTGCGCCTGCCCTGAGAGACTCCATGGCATAGAAAAGCAGCTCTCAGGCTGCGCCTGCCCTTAGTGACTCCATGGTGTAGAACAGCAGCTCTCAGGCTGTGCCTGACCTGAGTGACTCCATTTTGTAGAACCATAGCTGGCCCTGAACTACTCTATGTTGACTACCAGAGTCAAGGTATAATGACTCTGTATTTTGTACAAGTAAACAACCACCATCTGCCCAGCAAAACCATAAGGCACAAAGTGACAAGTAACTTACACATGCCAACTTATCAAAATAAACCAGGAGACCCTGGACATGTGGCCATCCAGGTCATATCAGGAATACCAGCCTCTGGAGCTTATCAACCTCACCAGATGCAGTCCCCTCACCTAAGACCCATAAAAGGAGGAACCCCCAGGACTGGACACCGTGGCTCCTGACTCCATCACCTGTCCACTGGTCATGAACCTTGCCCAGGAAAATCACCACAGTGACCAATCTCTGGTTCTGTCCCTTGGGCCTCCCTTTTGCTGGTGAAGCTGGGCCCCACCCCAAGCTGACGCCTAGAGGTGACGCTGAAACGGTCACCTGCACAGACCCTCTGCCTTGGCAAGTCTCGTTTGTCAAAACCTTTATGGAACTGGGTACTGTGGCAGTGCAGGCCTGTAATCCCAGCTACTCAGGAGGCTAAGGCAGATCACAAGTTCAAGGCCAGCTTGGAAACCTTGGTTAGACTCTACTCAAAAACAAACAAAAAGGGCTGGGGACTAGCTCAGTGGCAGAGCACCCCTGGATTCAATCCCCAGCATCACAAAAGCAACAGAATAGAACCACACAAGTCCTTATCTGACCACCTACAGTGGCTCTTTTTTGTTTGTTTCAGTACTGGGGGATGTAGGGGATATTGAGCTTAGGAGCCTTTACCACAGATTACATCCCCAGACCTTTTTAGTTTTTATTTTGAAACAAGGTCTTGCTAAGTTTCTCAGGGCCTCAAGTGACTGAGGCTGGTCTTGAACTTGCAGTCCTCCTGCCTTGGCCGAAGGAGTGGCTGGGATTCCAGGTGTGGCCAGGGGAGCGTCTCCAGGACAGGGAATCTTTGCATCCATATCTGTCTCTGTCCACACTCTTGGCACCGCCTTCTATAACCCTGCAGTCACTTTAGCCCTTTCCTGGTCTTTCTGTGAAGTTTGTAGTGTGCTATGTGATTTGAACGTTTAGATACAGGAAATTCAGGTTGGAATGGATGAAAGAACCTGCAATTGCCTATCAGGCAACCCGCAGGTGTTCAGTGAAAGGCGGCTCCTACAGTGCTGTATGTAGCCGTGCATTTACTGTCGTTCAGAGAATTCTGACACTGGGAAGAGAAGTGTGTTTGGTCTGTGGTGATGGCACAGTTCACTCTCGGGGGCCCAGCGAGGGGCTGGGGCTGGGGCTCAGTGGCAGAGCGCTTGCCTAGCATGTGTGAGGCACTGAATTCAATTCTCAGCACCGCATATAAACAAATGAATAAAATAAAGGTCTTTCAACAACTTAAAAATATAGTTTTTTTAAAGAGAACTCACTGATTTTAGCGTGGACGCGGCCAACACCTCCCGTCTGGAGTCTGATGGAATATGGTGGCTCCTGCAAAGTCTTCCCCTGGCTGATGCAGGCATGTGGCAGCAGCAGCCCCAGCTCCAGTTGCTGTGAATGTCCTGCCCACTGTGGTCACTTGCTCAGGCACCTGCCCCATCCCTTGTGCACTCCCAGCTGTGATCCAAATCCCCAGATGGCACATCTGGAAGCCTGCTGGCTGAAGCGGTATTTCTGATGCGCTGAGTTAAATAATACCGTTGCATTTTGGCTCACGTTGCTTCTCGGGCAGGGGTGGCCACTCTAGTGGCCATGTCGCTTCAGTCTCATGGAGACCTTTAGGCTTCAGTGCAGAAAACAGAAGCCTGCCACACACGTGGGACATGAGTGCACGTGGCCCTGGAGTGTTCCCCAGGCAGGTGAGGAAGGGGCTGCTTGCAGTGCACATGGGAGGAGGCGGTAGGAGCCAGGGAGGACCATGCAGAGAGGAGGCAGGCCGGGAGAACAGGCTCTGGAGGAACAGACTGGCTTCTGGGCTCCTTCTCTACTTCCTGGGAAGGAAGCAGAGCCTGGGAAGATGGGCTCAACCCCAGTGCACTGATTCATGTGCAGCTGCAGCAGACGGGGGCTGTGGTCTGTCTGGGCAGGCGGTTCCCCTCTCACTGGTCAGCGGAGGGGGATCTGAAAAGTTGCACCATCTTTTCTTAGTGTTGTGCTGTAATAAAATTCCTGGCTCTGTAATTTATTCTGTGTGTGTGCGTGTGTGTGTGCGTGTGTGTACGTGTGTGTGGTGCTGGGATTGAACCAGGGCCTTGTGCATGTGAGGCAAGCACTCTGCCCACTGAGCCACACCCCCAACCCAAATTTATTAATTTTTTATTAAAAAAATTTTGGGGAGGTGTTGCTGATGGACCCCAATGGTCCTCTGCAATAGAGCTACATCCCCAGTCTTTTTTGAAACAGGGTTTAAGTTGCTGAAGCTGGCCTCAAACTTGTGATTCTTCTTCAGCCTCCCAAGTAACTTGGGTTACAGGTGTGCACCACCACATCCAGCTGATTTATGAAAAACAAAGATTTACTTCTTCCCCTCCTGGGTCTGGGAAGTGCAAGCTCAAGGCTCCCACAGACTCTGTCTGGAAAGGGTCCAGCCTGCAAGAGGGTGCTTCTCCTCAAATCGCAGAGGGCAAGAGGGCGGAGGGGCAGACTCTCCGTAGACCCCGTTATAAGGGCACCTCCTCCTGCCAGATCACCTGTCCTAGGCCCCTTCCCAACAGTGTCATGCTGCAGCACAGGTTCTTGTGGGGGACACACTCAAACCTGTGTCAGTCAGCCTTTTAGTCAGCTTCCTCACCACTGTGACCGAAGGACCCTACCAGAAAACCTGTAAAGGAGGACAGGCTTATTTAGGGGCTCATGGTTCAGAGGTCTTAGTCCACAGGTCAGCTCCCTTCCTCAGGGCTCCAGGTGAGGCAGAACATCCTGGCAGAAGGGTGTGGGGGAGGAGAGCCGCTCAGGACAGGGCAACTAGGAAGCAGAGAGGAGCTAGGGACAAGATACACAATCCTCAAGGCACATCCCCGTGACCCACTTCCTCCAGCCATGCCCCACCTGCCCACAGTTCACAGTTAACTGACGAGTCCATCACATGGATTAACCCACTGACCAGGTGACAGGTCTCATAATCTAATCATGTCACCTTTGAGCATTCCTGCATTGCCACAGGTGGAGGGACACCTCGCAGCCAAACACTAACAGAACTAAAACAACGTGCTATTTTTCAGTAGTTCATATTCTTCCAGACGTTCTTTGGACAGGGATATCTGTAATTTGGCTGAATGGTTTGACAGTGAGAGCTGCATTCAGCAAGTGGATTATTTAGAACATTTCCTATAAACCGAGCGATTTAAATCTGCAGCTGTACAAGGTCTGACAAAAACATTCATATCCAGTAAAAAAAAAAGTTTTTATTTAAAAAAATACTTTGGCAAATATGCCTTCAAATGAAGAGTAACAGATATCACAAATGTATCTAGGTGGTATTTCCTGGGAAATTTCCTAGAAAAGGAGAAAGGGAATGATCTCAAGTGCCTGGGTAAAACAGTTAGAAATTCCAGTGGTTTCTAAGGCTTTGCTTTCAACAAAAGTTGGGAAAACCCAATCAAGTTATTAGCTGACAAAAACTAACTAAAAGAAATCAATGACAGGGGCTGGGGCTGTAGCTCAGAGGCAGAGCGCCTGCCTAGTAGTGTGAGGCACTGGGTTCCACCCTCAGCACCGCATAAAAAGAAACAAAATAAAGGCATGCTGTCCATCTACAACTACCAAAAAATAAAATCAGTGACAGGCCAAAGGATGTCATTTAAATAAAATGTGCAAAGAACTGACAGACATCATAGAGCCTCTTGGGGGTGGGGCTTCCTATCGCACCTGTAGGTCCCCCTCCAACTCTTCTCCCGGTTTCTTCCTCCCTGCTTTCTCCCCCCCACTCCTCTTCTTCCTCCTCTCTTCTCGCCCTCGCTCCTCTTCCGCTCCTCCCCTCCCCTAATCCTCCCTCCTCCTCTTCCTGCCCCTCCTCTACACCTCCTCCTTTCTCCCTCCACCTCCTCCTTTCTCCCTCCACCTCTCCGACTCCTTCACCTCCCCGACTCCTCCACCTCCCCACTCCTCCTCTTCCTGCCCCTCCTCTACACCTCCTCCTTTCTCCCTCCACCTCCCCGACTCCTCCACCTCCTCACTCCTCCTCTTCCGCTCCTCCCCTCCCCTAATCCTCCCTCCTCCTCTCTCTCCCTGTCACCTCCCCGACTCCTTCCTATTCCTCTCCCCTCTTCCTGCCCCCTCTCTTCCCCAACTCCTCCTTCCTTCCCCTCCACCCCATTTTTCTCTTGCTTCCCTCCCTCTTTCCCGGCCGTCCCCTCCACATCCTCCGACACAGAAGCGGCAGGACACGTGCGAGCGTGGTGACGTCAGCGCACGCACAAGCCGCCGTGCTGCTCGTGGCCTCAGGACCTGGAGCGTGCACGGCCGCCAGAGGCCACGCCCAGAAGGCGGGCGGGGAGCCTGCGCGCCCGGAGGTGTGGGCGGGGCCGGGCGTCCGCCACAGCTCTCGCGAGAGCGCCCGTAGATGACGCGCAGGAGGGCGGGCGCGCTAGGGCGCCGGCGGGTGTGTTTGAATCTGGTCCGAGCGCGGGAAACGGCGGGTCTGGGGCGAGGTGAGCACCGAGCGACTAGCCGGGTGGGCTCGCGGCCCGGCGCAGGGGCGGCGGGCAGGCGGGGCCGCGCGGGCGGAGCGGCCTCGGCTTGCTCCTGTGGGCCGCGAGCGACACTCGGGGCGCGGGGACAGACGGGCCGCGGCGAGTAGCCGGGGAGACCCCGACCGCACCGGGGCTGAGGGAAGCGGACCCGGCCCTGGACCCGGGGCTGACCAGACTGGTCCCAGCCCACAACCAGGGCCGAGCCGGGCCGGACTCCACCCTGGACCGGGCACTGACTCAGACGGGACTCCAGCCCGGGACACGGGACTGACCAGAGACCCCGTCCTAGCCCGGGACTGACTTAGATGGCATCCCAGCCCTGGACACAGACTGACCAGAGAGACCCCACCCTGGACCGGGCACTGACCCGGACAGGACCCCAGCCCTGGACACGGGGCTGACTTAGGATCCCAGCCTTGAACCTCCTAGGACTGGCCAGAGAGACCGCACCCTAGACTGGGCACCGACCCAGGCAGGATCCCAGCCCTGGACAGGGGATTGATTTAGGAAGGATCCCAGCCCTGAGCCCAGTCTGACAGAGAGACCCCACCCTGGGCCCATGACTGACTCTGGCAGGACCCCAGCCTACCACCGGGGACTGACCTGAGTGACCCACCCCGGACCCAGGATTCACTCAGGTAGGACCCCAGCCCAGGACGCAGGACTGACTCAAGCAGGACCCGAGACCTGGACCTGGGACTGATTAGAGGACCCAGTCCTGGACCCAGTCTGAACAAGACAGCTTCCTGACCAGCACTCGTGGCTGAGCCAGAGAGGACCCAACCCTAGACCTGGGACTGACCTAGAAAGGACCCAGCTCTGGACCTGGAAAAAGTGACAAGAATCAGGCAAAGGGGAGGGTCTCAGACCTGCCTGTTTAGGGCGAGTGACCCCATGTATCTTATTGGACTGTTTTTCTAAAGCCATGAATTGGTGATATTATTATTCAAGCTTGTTGCTGGCCAGTCTCTGTTCCCTCCTCATTTTCTTGGTCAGTAGGATTACATACGTGGGGAGTCATCAGACGGAGATTATTTTCTACTTTTGCTTGTTCAGTTTAGAAATTAAAATCTAGGATTGTATGTTAAGATGACTTCCTATCCCTGAAGTTATTGCCAGTAATTTTTCATATTGCTCTATTTATAGCAATGCAGGTTATTTATTTTTTATTATTTATTTATTTTTAAATTTTTAATGACTTGCTTTATAATTAGAGAATTATAATTGTGCACAGTATTTGGGTTCATTTTGACAAAATAACACTTGCAAGGAATTTATTTCCATCCTCATTTCCCTCCTTTCCCTTACCTCCATCCTCCCCCTATTCTTTCTCTCCTCCTCTACTGCTTTCCCTTTCACTCCTAAAATGAGGGGGTCTGTTGCAAAATTTTCCATCATTTGCTATTACTTCATCTTTAGGTCACATTTAGAGTAGGGTGTGACTAGCAGGTGGTGTAAGTGTAAATAGAATTGATTGGGGAACCATATGCAGGAAGGAGGGTGCAGGGAGTCCCCTGAGCTCTTACCCGCAGGGGCAGGGAGGAGGGTGCTGAGGTTGGGCATGCCTAATGCTTATCTAAACAAGCTCCCAGGTGTCCCCAGAGCCTTCTGGTCCTCACTTGGAATAACAAGCTCATGCTTAATAACAAAAGGACTGTAGGTGGGATTCTCCTGATGGGGAAATGGCCCTTTAGAAAGGAAGAGGCTATGCAGTTCAACATTGGGAGCCAGCCTGTTCTGCTGTTGAGTTGACTCAGATCTGCCTGAGCTGGCATCTCAGATACTGAAAGGGATAGGAGGTGAGCTTCCTTGGGTCATTTGAATTTGTTCTTTCCTTAGTTGGTAACTTCATTAACAACTGATAAGGACATTATTGATAATATCCTCAGTGAAGAATACATTATTTTTCAGATTTTTATGCAATCTTATATTACAGTATTCTTAGAAACCATCTACCATGGGTGGTACGAGAATTTCTCAAAGTTCTCAGGTGTTAATGTCAAGTTAAATATTGTAGGAAGAGATATTTGCAAATGTAAGTTCCAGTATGCTTGTGTTTTCCAGGAGGGTTACAAAACAAATGCCATTTGAACAGTTTCATCCGTCATGGAAAAGCGTGAGACGTTTGTACAAGCAGTGTCTAAGGAGCTGGTTGGAGAGTTTTTGCAGTTTGTTCAACTTGACGTAAGTGGTTTAGATTTATTGTGATGTTAAGTGTTACTATAAAGTTCCAAAATTATTATGTCCCTGAATGAAATACATTTATTTAATGAATCCTTAGGAAACGACCTTTATTTTAAATAAGATAGTAAACTCTTTAGATTCAAACAGACCTGTTGATGGCTGAGCTAAAGTATAGAAGATAAACAGAAGTTTACCAGTCAAAGGACCAGTCTAATGGAGGGTTCCTCTAGGACTGGAGAAGGCAGGTTGTTTGAATCTGGAGAGGTTCTGCAGGGTCAGAGTGCAGGTGCAAGGGGTGGAAGGGAAGGTGAGGTCTCTTGGCTTTGGCAATAGACACTTGCGTATTTTGTGTCAGGAGTGCAATGCATGTGTATTTAAAGTCTAAAAGACTTGTTGCAAACTGCATACCACAGTGTTCCTAAAACCATAGTGAACTAAACTGATGATGAAGCGAGTTAACATTAACTTAAAACAAAAGGCAAAGGTGGCACACACCAGTGGCTTCCTGATGACAGGTGTCCCAAGGTACCTTTGCTCCAGTGGCCCCTATTGCTTGCTGTGAGCATATGCAGTGTTGCTTGGTAGCCAGTAGCATCTCAGTGGACTACTGAGTTATGCCTCACACTAATAAAGTGTTAGTTTTAGTTTATAATTAGCAGACTTTATGAACAATATCTAAGTACCCAGTCACTGTGTAACTCATAGTTAAAAATAAAAGTGGTGGGCTGGGATTGTGACTCAGTGGTAGAGTAGTTGCCTAGTACGTGTGAGGCATTGGGTTTGATTCTTAGCACCACATATAAATAGTAGAATAAAGGTCCATTGACAACTAAAAAAATGTTTAAAAATAAAAAGAAAAGAAAAGAAAAAAATAAAAGTGTATGTAGGGTTGTGTGTTGCATGGTTTCAGCAAGTTCAGTGATGAAATACTGTTTTGTGTAACAATGACAATTTCCCATATTCATTCAGAAAAGAACTAAAGAAAAGACTCGTTGGGCACAGTGGCTCATTCCTGTAATCCCAGAGATTTGGGAGGCTGAGACAGGGTTGCAAGTTCAAGGCCAGTCTCAGCAATTTAGTGGGACCCTGTCTTGAAATAAAAAATAAAAAACAGGCCTGGGTATGTAACTTAGTGGCAGAGTGCCCCTTGGTTCAATACCTAGTACCAAAAACAAAAAAGGTAGTATTGACGTAAGTCAGTTTGAGGCCTGTTAGGTGGACCTCTGCAAGGACAGTTAATTCTGCTACGTGCCCATGTGTGCATTGCTGACAGTCTTGCAAAATTGGCCATTAGAAACCAGGGAGATCTTGGGGGAAATGGGGTTAGGGCACAATACTAAAATTTTTATAGTGACATTAAAAAATATAGGAACCTAATAAAATGGCACAGTTTTATGTATGTTAAGTCACTAAGAAACACATAAGTACCACACTAAGTGTGGCACTTGACCTGAAAAAGATTGGAATTTGTAAGTGAAAGTGTGTGTCTGCACTCGCACGGCATACCTGCCCCTCCTGTGTACAAGAGGAAAACAAGAGGCAAAGACACTATAAGCTGAGGGACACTCTGAGTGAATGGGGGATGGGGAGGTGAAGTGGAGGGAGCCATGAGTGAGTGGGGTATGTGTACTGTGTGACCAGGTGTGATGGACTGACTGCAGGTGCCCAAGGCATGTGTGTTCTATGTGAGAATGGAGTTGATGTTTCAGTTGCACAGGGAGAGAAACTAAGACAGGTATGTAAATTTACAAAGCAGGGAAGGGCAAGAGTACTTGGTGGGTAGAGAAAGCCTCCAGGAGGTGGTATCTGACCAGAGGTCTGAAGGGACCCTAGGGATTCACAGTAGTGGAGAGACCAGAGCCTGAGGCAGGACACACTTGGGAAGGAGGAGGGTGTAGGTGAGGATGGAGCTATAGCCAGACCAGGTCTTAGGTGAGGACAGAGCTGCATCCTCGGGAGCACCCATACAGTGGTGGGTAGGTGAGGGTGCCAGTATGGGGCTCCAGGGCTTGCCTCGTGGGAACTGAGAATGGCTCTGGGTATTGTGGACCTTGGTAGGTACAGCCAGTGGAGCTGTGAGGTGGACCCTAGCTCATGAGATTCAGAGTTAGATCACCTCCAAACAAGTGGTGAAAGTGAGGAGGCTTACAGGAAAGCCAAGGCTCCTGAGCAGGGACTGTCCCAGGTGGAGCCTGGAGCGTGCTGCCGGGACACAGCCTGACCCTCCTAGAGGAGCCGGAGGGAGGAAGGCCCTATTTCCTCCCTCCTTTTTTCTCTTGAAATAACTGCAAGGTTGAAGAGACACTGCAAGAATAGTACCAAGCATACTGAGACCTCCCAGTGCTGCACTGCCACCTGTCTGCAGCCCCTTGTTCACACGTGGTTTTGGAAACCTGGAGGTAGTTGCAGGCATTGTGCCTCCTGACCCCAGGAGTTCAGTGTGCATTTTTCTTAAAGGTATTTTATTTTATAACCACATTAAGACCTCAGGCTGGGTGCAGTGGCATGCACCTATAATCCCAGCTATTCAGAAGACCGAGGCAGGAAGATTGCAAGTTCAAGGCCAGCCTCAGCAACTTCATGAGCCCCTGTCTCAAAATAAAATAAGTGCTGGGGGCTAATTTAGTAGAAGAACCCTTGCCTAGCACACATGAGGCCCTGGGTTGCATCACCAGCACCACCATGCACTCAGAAAAAAATCTTCAAAATCTTAAATTTAACCCCACAAATGAAAAAAAAATTTAAGTTGTAGATGGCACAATACCTTTATTTTATTTTATTTTATTTATTTATTTATTTTTATTTTATTTTCATTGTAAACAAATGGGATACATGTTTCTGTTTGTACATGGAGTAACAGCATACCATTTGCGTAATCATACATTTACATAGGGTAATGAGGTTTGATTCATTCTGTTATTTTTTTCCTTCCCCCCACACCTCCCACCCCTCTTTTCCCTCTATACAGTCCCTCCTTCCTCCATTCTTGCCCTCCTCCCACCCCCCACTATGTGTCATCATCCGCTTATCAGTGAGATCATTCATACTTTGAATACCTTTATTTTATTTATTTATATGTGGTGCTGAGGCTTCAACCCATTGCCTCACATGTGCTAGGTAAGCACTCTACCACTGAGCGACAGTCCCAGCCCCAGATACCTTTTTGTGTGGTACATATTCACGTTTCTACCACTGACCCAGTAGTGTCCGTCTATGTAGTCTTTCCTGACCCAGGCCCAGTCCAGTGTCAGGTGTTGCCTTCAACTATCACACCCTTTGGGCATCTTTCCACCTTCCTGTTCTTTCCATAGCACTGAGGGTTTGAGTACCTCTCTGTGGCTCTTGAGCACGCCCTACCCTGTGTCTGTCTGGTGATCTGAGCAGATTCCAGTGTTTGCACCATTTCAGCAGCACCGTCAGACAGAACAGGAGCATGCGTCAGTCCAGTGTGGGTCACCGAACTGGTAGGTGTCCGCTAGTCTGCACTGGGGCTGCTGTTTTCCCCCTCGTAAACATCAGCAGCCTTTGGGGAGGTGTTGGCCCTGCAGACCACCTGCTTCCAAGTGGACTTCTCCCTGCTCATTTCTGCACCCTTTGATAACCTTGCTCAGTCCATTGTGATGATGGTGGTAAAAGTGTGCATGTTCCATTTCTGTTCACTGGCACTCAGTGAAAGGTTTATTATTATTAGGTTCCCAGGTGTTACCATGTTGGTATAAATAATATCACACCGTTGATTATGACTTGGTAGGCCATGTGCTACGTTGGTGCTCAGATTGTCCTAGAGTGGCTGTAGGAAGTCCCTTTAACTGGATTCTTACTCTTTTTTTTTTTTTTTTTTTTTTTCCTCATGGTGCCTGGAGATTGAACCCAGAGCCTCACACATGCTAGACAACTACTCAACCCCTGAGCTACAACCCCAGCCCTTTTAAAAGAGTTTACTTTGAGATAGAATTTGGCTAAGTTGCCTAGACTAGCCTTGAATTTGCTGATCCTCCTGTATCAGCCTTCTGTGTCGCTGCAGTGACAGACCTGCATCTTCCTGAAATCCGTATCTTTTTGACAATGGTCTGTATTTGCTCCATTAAAGAGCCTGGAGTGAGAGACAATGGGTCCAGGGAATAGTTGGGGAAATCTGAAATGGTCTCATTGGCTAAAGGAGAGACCACTGTCTAGGAAGGAGTAAAAGGTGATTTTGAGGGTCCACATGGGGTTGGACAACAGAAACTGAAAGTGGAATCAGTCTGCTTGAGGTCATTGTTTTTCTTTTTAAGTTGTATATGGACACAATGCCTTTATTTTATTTATTTTTACGTGGTGCCTAAGGATCAAACTCGGTGCCTCATACATGCTAGGCAAGCGTTCTACCACTGAGCCACAGCCCCAGCCCAGGTCATTATTGTTCAGCATTCTTTTATGACCTAATTGTGTTACAGGTCTGGAACTGGTGGACCTTTGAGTTGATTTCAGGGAAGGTTTTGCTAAGTGGGTGAAATTCAAACTCTAAAGATCAGAACCCTAGCAAAGAACAGGAAGAAGAACTCATTGTGTTCTGATGACAGTACCTGTACTTTCCCTCTTAGGGAGGGCTTTCGAAGACTGTGAGCACACTCTTGTAACTAAATTGACAAGCTTTTCGTTTGATGACATTTTGAAAAGGATGCAACTAACTTATTTATTTTTAATTTTTTGTGTTTATTTTGCAGAAAGATGCCTCTGACCCATTCAGCTTAAATGAATTGCTAGAGGAATTATCAAGGAAACAGAAAGAAGAATTATGGCAAAGACTAAAGAATCTATTAACAGAAATGTTGTTGGAAAGCCCAGTGGATGGGTGGCAGCAGGTGGACGTCCAGCATCAAGATAGTATGGAGACAGATCATGGTCCAAAAGTGGTATACTGTCTTTTAAAAATAAAAAATTACCTCTTTGAAAGTGTGTTTAAAAAATACAGTGTGTTTATTGTGCATAATTGTTTTAAGTTAAGAAAAAGTTTGAAGTGAGAAGCCAAGGATTTTCTTTCTTTCTTTCCTTTCTTTTGTGGTAACTGGGTATTGAGCCCAGGGTCTTGTGCACAGTAGGCAAGCCCTCTACCCTTGAGGGCATCCCCAGCCCAGAGGCCAAGAACTCCAGAAGTCAGTTCTGTTTGTAGTTTTGCCTACTTGCCAGTCTGCTCTTATTAATCTGGTACTCAGTGTTGCTGTTTTAGGACTTTCCATTGACCTTTGTTTCTTGTGCTGCTGGGTATTAAACCCAGGGCCTCACCCGTGCCATGTGAGCACTCTGCCACTGAGCTCCATCCTCAGCCCGAGGACAGCTGGCTTATTCTGCTTCAGTTCACTCTTCAGAATAAGCTAGAAGTGGCTTGCTTTTAGCAATTTAGTAACTCGAGTCTCTTTTTAAAATGAACTTTAAGTTGATTTGATCCACTCATGCATTATTTTTTTTCATTTATAGAAGAAAAGCATTGAGATAATTCAGGCGATCACGTCTGTGATTCTGGCCTCTGTGTCTGTGATCAATGAGAATGAGAACTACGAGGCCCTCCTGGAATGTGCTGTGATCTTGAACGGTAAGCACCCTGGGAGAGTGGCATTTCCCTTTCAGCACCGTGGCAGCAGAGTGGCCTGAAGGCACAGCCTACACTCAGAAAAGGAGTGTCCTTCCTGTGAGGCTGTCCCCAGCAGCTCCCTGGTCTGGGCTCCATGTAGGTGTTTCAGTGGTGAAGACGAATGTTCTGAGCAGCTAGCCACTGTTGTTTACAGGTTTTTCTAGAAAGTTGGTCTTGTCTTACAGGACCAGTGACCGAGAGCTTACTTGAAGGACTGTGCCTGATTATAATTTTCTCAGCTTGTATTAGTGCCAGGTAGTGTCACTTATAACCAAGAATTCATGGCACTGATTTTTTTTTTTTTTTTTTTTTTAATCTGCCATAAGCATGATCTGAGGAGTAATTACTGACTCCAGGGTGCTTGCCAGGTTTTAGCTGGACTGTAAAGCGAGAGCTATTAATTTTGGAGGTGCCCCAGTCTGAATTAATGAAAGATCTAGTTGTGAAATATTTATAAAGTTACTTTATACACATAAAATATGTAAAAGCAATGTTATTATTATTTTTTCTTTCTTTCTTTTTCTTTTTTTTTTTTTTTTTTAGATATACATAGCAGTCAAGTATGTTTTAAAAAACAATGTTATCTTCAGGAATGATTTCTAAGAACCATTTCCAAGAACCCTTATCTCTCACTAGATGAGTGTGGTTTCAAGTCACAGATTGTTTGGTCAAACCTCTTTCTTGCCGTCACTTAGTAGGTTGTTTTAGTCTGAAATCTGGAAGTACAGTGTCTTAAAAAGTCAACCCCAATCAATATAAAAACAGTTCCCAAATGCTGTGAGAATGTTAGTACCAGCTTATTTGCACAGTCTCCAAATAACTTTTATTTATTTATTTTTATTTGTTTGATAGTGGGGGTCAAACCCACTGACACTTTACCACTGAGCTACATCCCTAGTCCTTTCTATTTTTATTTTGAGACAGGGTCTTGGTAAGTTGCTGAGCCTGACTCAAACTTGTGATGCTCTTGCCTCAGCCCTCAGGTTGCTGAGATTACAGACCTGTGCCACTGCACCCAACTTCAAATAACTGATTAGTGCTAAACTTGTAGTTATTGCTGTGTTCCCAGCCAATTTCACAATTTTTCATTTGTATAATGGCATTCAGATCTGTATGGATAAGTGTGAGCACAGTTAATATTATTGAGCTTTTCTGTTTATACAAACATTGCAGTTTGTTATTGTTGTTGTTTTTCGTTTTTTGTTTTGGTATGGGGATTGAGCCTAGAAGCACTTTACCATTGACTTATACCCCTAGCCTTTTTTATTTTATTTTGAGACAGGGTCTCACTTTGTTGCTGAGGCTGGCCTGAAACTTGCAGTCCTCCTGCCCAGCCTCCTGAGTCATTGGAATTATAGTCATATGCTACCACACCTGCTTTGTGTCTATCTTATTAACAGTAGTAAATCAGTCTTTTTTACTAAGTATTCACATTCTGTAAATAATTTTCATAAAGCTTTGACAAGTTAAACATAAGTTAACATTATCTGCTTAACAATGGTTCTTGGTACAGAGAGTCATATTCTCTTTACTGTTGAAACTGAGGTGACAGTTTGCTCACTAATGGAGAAACCACTGTGTTCTGTTCTAGGCATTTTATATGCACTACCTGAATCTGAAGGAAAACTCCAGAGCTCCATTCAGGATCTGTGTGTCACATGGTGGGAGAAGGGCCTGCCTGCCAAGGAGGACATGGGGAAGACTGCCTTTATCATGCTGCTGAGGAGGAGTCTGGAGACTAAAGCAGTGTGTTCACTTTCCTAGTGCAGACTTAAAGGGGCTGTGTGGCTGCAAGAGGCCTGGCTAAGGCGACTTCTCCACGTAGGGGTTCTTCACAACCGCAGGCTGTGCGGAGGTCACGGGTGGGTGTGGCAGCTCCATGGAGATTGAAAGCCAGGCCTCCTCCTCTGTCTTCTGGGGTATGGCTTCTCTCTTGTCACTTCATGTGGCATGGCTGCTGCTCTTCCTGTACCTCCTCATACCAGTTTAGGTAGGAAGAGACATCAGGAGCAGGGAGGGCCAGCTTCCAGGGCTCCTGTTTGCAGGAGAAGGAGAGAAAGGCTGGGCTGTGGAGAGAGGTGCTTGTGTGCCTGTAGTGCTGAGGGGCAGACATGGGTTGTTTTACGTGGCTGGGCCAAGGGAGAGAGCATCTTTGAAGGCTGATTTCACTTGGGCTGGTTCTCAGGCTTTCATCCTTTCCAGTTCAGAAATCTAGAAAATGAACAGTTGTTTCTCAGCATAGTAATACATGAGTTCATCTTAGCAAATTGGGCAAATGAAAATAAAAATCATCCATAATTCCACCACCCAAGGTGATCTTTGTTATTGTAAGACATCGAGAAGAGTTCTTGTTTTTGGCACTGGGGTTGAACCCAGGGTGCTTAACCACTTAGCTACATCCCCAGCCCTTTTTTATTTTTATTTTGAGACAGGGTCTTTCTAAGTTACAGAGGCTGGTCTGAAACTTGCTGTCTTCCTGCTTTAGCCTCCTGGGTTGCTGGGATTACAGGTGCGTGCCACCATGCCTGGCTCGAGGATAGTTTTTACTGACCCACTTCCAATATCTACTTCCTTAGGATGGATCCTAGTGGATATAAACTTGAGCCTTTTTCTGTTGTTATGGTGTTTGGGATGGAACCTGGGACCTCAGGCATGCTAGGCAAGTACTTTTACCCCTAAGCTGCATCCCCAGCCCTTTATTAGAAATTATATTTTGAGACAGGGTCTTCATAGGTTACCCAGGCTGGTCAAGACTTGCCATCTTCCTGCCTCACTTCCCAAGTAGCTGGGATTTCAGATGTGCACCTCTGTGCCTGGCAGGCTCTTGAGGGTTTCCTAAAAGATTGTACCTATGTAGCTCCCACCAGCCATGTCAGTCTCTGTGAGTAGACCCCATCCCAAGAATAGTCAGCATTAGGATAGAAAGCCTTCTGGCTGCATCTTAGATCTATCCGATTTTCCCTGCTGGACAAGGGATTAACTGAGAAACCCTTTTTTTTTGCATGAGAATTTATGCCATCACTGATATGTCCTTTAAATCCACTTGAGAGTATTTTAATTTAATGTGAAAAAATGAAGAGTTTGGTTCCCTAGTTGCATTGTCACATTGCAGGAGCTCAGTTGGCAGTTGTGGCTAATGGCTACTGCAGTGGCAAAGGGACAACATCCTCATTGCAGGAAGTTGTGAATAGCACTGCATTTCTGATTGCTTTTGCCTGTGTTTACAAAAATTTTCTCCAGGGCTGTACCATAGTGGTACGTGTCTATAATCCCAGCAACCTGGGAGGCTGAGGCAGGAGGATCACAGGTTCAAGGCCAGCCTCTTCCACTTAGCAAGATCCTAAGTAACTTAGTGAGACCCTGTCTCAAAAAATAAAAAGGGCTGGGAATGTGACTCTGTGGTAGAGCACCCTGGGTTCAGTCCCCAGTGCCAAAGTAAACAAATTCTCCAGACTTGCAATGGGGAGTTGCCCATTTTAAAGTTCATTTTCACTTGTCCCTATTTCCTACTTTTTGATGAGTCATCTATAATTATCATGATTTATGACACAAAATGTACTTTGAAGTAAGACCTCATCATTCATTTAAACAACCGGAAAACAAATGTAATGTTTTTCTTTCCTGTGTTGTTCCTAGGTTGCAGACATACGTCGGCTCTGGCGTGTTCATCAAGCTTTGTACTGCTTTGATTACAGTTTGGAGGAAAGTAGAGAAATTAAAGATATGTTGCTTGAGTGTTTCATAAATGTTAATTATATCAAGAAAGAAGAGGTAAATAGGTTTTTCTGCTTTGGTCTGTGTGACTCCCTCCCAGTAGACATTCTTCATGTTCATGTGGCTGCTGTTGCTCAGTCTTGCTTCTTAGGGAGAGCAGGCTTAGCCATCGAGAGCTGTGTATGCAACGGATATCGTTTTTCCTGTGTGGCAGTGTTGAAGCGGATACTTTACAGGTCCTTGCTTAGTTTGTCACCTAGTCAGATGATAATAGGGACTGTGAATACTGGGGGTTTAAATTGCATTTTAAATTAAGAGGGTTAAAAATAAGACTGAGAAAGCTTGTTTCTGTGGATAAGGTCTGACTTCTGCCCAAATTCTTTGTATTTGGGGGGGGTTTGAGGAACTAATGCATGGCCTTGTACATGCTATGCTCACAGTCTGACACTGATCCATACTCCCAGCTAATTTTTTCTTCATAGTGCTGGAGATTAAATCCAGGCCTCCTATATGCTGACAAGTGCCACAAGCTGCACCCAGCCCCTGGATCTTGCTGTAACTGGCACGTGCTCAAGACTGTCATCACGCAGGGTTCTCTGTTTCCGTTTCCCACCCATCCAGAATTCCAAGGGGGGCTTGTGGCCTGGTGCCCTGCTTGGCCTGGGGCTGTTCACATGGGGCTCCTGAGCAACTAGAACATGACCAGTGCAAATCGAGATGTGCCTTAGATGTAAGATGCGTGTGAATATGAGGACTTCATGTGAAAAAGAGTGTAAACATCTCAATAACTTTTTTACTTTTCAATGTTTTGGGTATATCGCTTTATATAAAATGTTATTAAAATCAGTCTTCTTTTACTTTTATTAATGTGGCTACTACAGAATTAAAGATTAGAGTGATGCTGTATCTCTGTTCTGTTCAGTCATATGCTATGTATCTAGTGTGGACTGTGTGTCCTTGCTGGGTGCGAGGCCGTTCTATGTAGCCTGTCCAGGTTCCTGGTGGCCTGGCAGAAGGTGAAGGGAGTCATCCTTCGCCAGAGCACTTGGCTCCCAGTCTCGCACCATTGGCGGGGTGACAGGTTCTCCAGGTGTGTGGTCTCCAGCCAGCAGCCCGTGAGAGCTTGTGTCCTCATCCCTCTTTGTCACCTGGTGGGTGGGACCTCAGTCAAGTAACTGGACCTCAGTGTTCACTCGTGTGCACCAGGATCAGAGCAACTCTGTCACAGCGTCGCTGTGAGGAGCCGATGAGGCCATGCTAGAGAAACAGCTGGTAGTCGCCTGGGGGTGAGTGTGTAGGGAGGCGCTCTGCTTGGGTCCTCGTGGTTGCTGTGTGCTGCTGTCACTGCTGGAGGACGTCAGACACCTGCACCTCCATCTCCAGGATTTCGGGGAAGCTCGGGAGAATAAAGAGGTTAAAAGGGGAGTCACGTCAACCTGTATTTACATCGACTCTCGTGTGAACAGTTGAATTGCACTTATTCATCCTGTACCTCTGTAGGTGTGTGGCACAGGCTTGAGGTTCGTTGTCCCACCCGCTTTTAAACTGCCTTGCTCCTGTGAGTTTAAGACGCCTGCCTTGTTTCTTAGTCAGTCACTGATGCAGTCTGCTCACTTCCTGTCATTTTGAGCTGTAACTTTTCTGGGGATTGAACTGGGGCCTGGCACATGCCAGGTGAGCTTTGGGTGAGCTACAGCCCCACCCTCCATGCTGTCTACTCCGTGGCACATTACTTCCAGTGGACACTACTGTGGCAAGCGTGGTTTTGTTTTGTGTGCACTGGGGCCTTGGACCCAGGGCCTCCTTCATGCTGAGCAAGTGCTCTGCCATTGAGCTGTACCAACCTGCTGGCCTTCTTCACATTAGCCTGCTGTTTCTGCAGGGCCACACCACCTGCTGCGGTGCTGGTGAGCAGCAGAGACCGTGGTGCAGTCTCTGGTGAAGCTCATGGACAATGTGATGTGCCCTGCAGGGTGTGAGCGATGTATTCTTAGCTCATAGTGCAGCTATAGTCTAGTAGCATGCACATAAATTAATGTTACATGATACAATTAATGTCATTATGCTCAGGCTCTGTGTATATGAAAATTCTCACTTGGCAAACAGCCTCTTAACTACGTGAGTCTTGATTTCTTTTTTTTTTTGTACTGAGAATTGAACCTAAGGTGCTCCACCACTGAGCTTTGTTCCCAACCCTTTTTATTATTTTTTTTTCTTTTAAAAAATTGGTTGTTTATTATCACTACTTCTCAGAAAAATTAGAAAAAATTAAAATATAAAAGTATTTTAAAATAATAATCATAAACATATTATATGTTAAAATAAATAACAACTTAGTAGGAAATAACTATATTTTCCCTAAGGAAATCAGTGAGAAGAGAAGTGCTGTTTTATAATTTTGTGTAGCTCTTTAGTATCTGACTGTAGGGAAGGCAGCTAGATTCTCATATTCTTTTTTTAAAATTTATTTTTATTATAAACAAATGGGATACATGTTTCTGTTTGTACATGGAGTAACAGCATACCATTTGCATAATCATACATTTACATAGGGAAATGGTGTTTGATTCATTCTGTTATTTTTTCCTCCCACCCCTCTTTTCCCTCTATATAGTCCCTCCTTCCTCCATTCTTGCCCCCCCATCCCCCATTATGTGTCATCATCTGCTTATCAGTGAGATCATTTATCCTTTGGTTTTTTGAGATTGGCTTATCTCACTTAGCATGATATTCTCCAATTTCATCCATTTGCCTGCAAATGCCATAATTTTATTATTTAGAGCTGAGTAATATTCCATTGTATATATACATATACCACAGTTTCTTTATCCATTCATCAATTGAAGGATCTCTAGCTTGGTTCCACAATCTAACTATTGTGAATTGAGCAGCTATGAACGTTGATGTGGCTGTATCTCTGTAGTATGCTGATTTTAAGTCCTTTGGGTATAGGCCAAGGAGTGGGATAGCTGGGTCAAATGGTGGTTCCATTCCAAGTTTTCTAAGGAATCTCCACACTGCTTTCCAGAGTGGCTGCACTAATTTGCATCCCCACCAGCAATGTATGAGTACCTTTTTCCCCACATCCTCTCTAGCATAATCGCCATTCTAACTGGGGTGAGATGGAATCTTAGGGTAGTTTTGATTTGCATTTCTCTTATTACTAAAGTTGGTGAACATTTTTTCACATGTCTGTTGATTGCTTGTAGATTTTCTGTGAAGTGTCTGTTCATATCCGTAGCCCATTTGTTGATTGGGTTATTTGTATTCTTCGTGTAGAGTTTTTTGAGTTCTTTTTATATTCTGGAAATTACTGCTCTATCTGAAGTATAAGTGGCAAAGATTTTCTCCCACCCTGTAGGCTCTCTCTTCGCATTGCTGATAATTTCCTTTGCTGAGAGAAAGCTATTAGTTTGAATCTGTCCCAGTTACTGATTCTTGCTTTTATTTCTTGTGCTATGGGAGTCCTGTTAAGGAAGTCTGATCCTAAGCCAACAAGTTGAAGATTTGGACCTACTTTTTCTTCTATAAGACGCAGGGTCTCTGGTCTGATTTCAAGGTCCTTGATCCATTGTGAGTTGATTTTTGTGCAGGGTGAGAGATAGGAGTTTAGTTTCATTCTGTTGCATATGGATTTCCAGTTTTCCCAGCACCATTTGTTGAAGAGGCTATCTTTTCTCCATTGCATATTTTTGGCACCTTTGTCTAGTATAAGAAAATTGTATTTATTTGGATTTTTGTCCGTGTCCTCTATTCTGTACCATTGATCTACCTGTCTATTTTGGTGCCAGTACCATGCCGTTTTTGTTACAATTGCTTTGTAGTATAGTTGAAGTTCTGGTATTGCGATACCCCCTGTTTCATTCTTCCTGCTAAGGATTGCTTTAGCTGTTCTGGGTTTCTTATTCTTCCAGATGAATTTCATGATTGCTTGCTCTATTTCTGTAAGGTACATCATTGGGATTTTAATTGGAATTGCATTGAATCTGTATAACACTTTTGGTAGTATGGCCATTTTGACAATATTAATTCTGCCTATCCAAGAACATGGGAGATCTTTCCATCTTCTAAGGTCTTCCTCAATTTCTTTCTTCAGTGTTTTGTAGTTTTCTTTGTAGAGATCTTTTACCTCTTTGGTTAGATTGATTCCCAAGTATTTTATTTTTTTTGAGGCTATTGCAAATGGAGTTGTTTTCCTCATTTCCCTTTCAGTTGTTTCATCACTTGCGTATAAAAATGCTTTAGATTTATGCGTGTTGATTTTATAGCCTGCTATTTTGCTGAATTCATTGATGAGGTCTAGAAGTTTTCTGGAGGAGTTTTTTGGATCCTCTAAATATAGAATCATGTCATCAGCAAATAGTGACAGCTTAAGTTCCTCTTTTCCTATTCATATCCGTCCCTTTTTATTTTTTAGTTTGAGACAGAGTTTTGCTAAGCTGTTTGTGGCCTGCCTAAGTTGCTAAGGCCAGTCTCGAACTTGTGATCTTCCAGCTTCAGCCTCCTGAGTTGCTGGGATTACAGGTCTCAGCCACCATGCTGGCTCAGTGTTTTCATTTATCAAAGATTAAAGTGAACCATTACTCAGTTCCATTTCTACCCTCAAATGCTAAGTTTTAGGCATCTTACTTTATTTATATATTTTTTTGGTATTGGGAATTAAACCCAGGGACATTTTGCCATTGAACCACATCCCTATCTCTCTTATTTTCACCAGATAGTGTCTCACTAAGTTGCTGAGACTGGCCTTTAACTTGTAGTCTTCCTGCCTC
The DNA here is from genome assembly GCF_902686445.1 of Sciurus carolinensis. Lineage (NCBI taxonomy): Eukaryota > Metazoa > Chordata > Mammalia > Rodentia > Sciuridae > Sciurus > Sciurus carolinensis. The sequence continues at coordinate 430,607 of NC_062220.1, forward strand.
AGCCTCCTGAGCCACTGGATTACAGGCCTGCATCGCCACACCTGGCTCATTCTTTGATTTTAGACCAGCTATTCACAGTAGTGCCAGAATGAAATGTTTATGAACCCCTGGTTTGGGTCTATATGGTTCTGCCAAGACAGAGACACTCAGGGTAGCTGCTGCTTCACCCTAGGGACAGAGGTTCTGTAGCTCCAGGGTAGCATAGTTTCTGCGGGTAGGAGCCACCGCCTACGGCCTCCCCAGCTCCATTCCAGTGTGCACATCCAAGTTATTGCTGTGTGTACTTCCTTTTTAGAAGCAGCTAACTTTAATAAAATTAAACGTTCCAGTTTTGTTTGTTTTTGGGAAGTTTTTAATTATATGCAATCTGAATGTTTATATTTTTTAATTTGTAGGGGAGAAGATTTCTTAGTTCTCTCTTCAACTGGAATATAAACTTCATTAAAATGATCCATGGAACCATTAAAAACCAGTTACAGGGATTACAAAAGTAAGTATTATAGGTAATTAAAAGTTTATGCCGTCTTAATCTGATTTTTAAAGATTCCATTTTTCCTGACTTTTAATAGTTATATTACCATATGGAAGCCTTAGAAATTATATCTTACATTATTTTTACTCTTGTATTATTGAGTAGTTTTTTTTTTTTTAACCCTCTATAGGAAATAAATCTTTCAGTAGTGACCATTGAAATTAAGATTTTAACCTGTGCTAGTTTCAATAGTCAAATTAGATGCCAGTTAGATCTTGGCCTCACTCACACTGAAACTCAGGTCACTGGTACATCTGAAGTGATTTTGTATTGAATTCTTCCAGTTAAATGTGGGCTGGGAAGAGCTGTGCAGTGTAAGCACCAGCGGTGCTGGAGGGAGTGTTCTGGTGCCAGCACCACCTCCCCTGCCTGGCTGTCCTCAGCACTAGGGCCACGTGTTTGTAGTTCCGTCCTCGTGACTCTTTCTAGGTGCGCTTTAGGTATAGTTTCCAGTGTCCAGTGGCTGTGTGAGGACCAAGTTAGGATTGGGTTCTGATTCTGTAGGTTCTCATTTGAAGAACGTTGGGTTGAACTAATAGATTTCTAAACTTTTATGATTCTCTAATAGATTCTGGTATCACGAGGCATCCTGTAGATGAGGAATTAGTAGCCTGGAAAGTCCAAAATGACTCCACATAAACATTTATTATTAAACTTTTTGATCTTAGACTTTGGCTCTGGGCTTATGGTCTTGGAAAATGGTCACATTCTGGGGAAGCCTTTATAAAGGAGAGGAGTCTTCGGCTCACCTTTGCTCCCCAGACATGCCCCTTTGTATTTCTGCGTCACTTAGGTGACCTCTCTGCAGATCATTCGAGGGCTCTAGTGAAGCTTTTTCCTCTCCTTTGAAGTAGGAGAGTCACTGAAATGATATATGCTAATAGTATAATTGTTTAAACTTGTACTAACACTGTTTTCATTTTTTTAATAGATATTTGATGGTACACATTGCAGAAATTTATTTCAGAGCTTGGAAAAAGGCTTCAGGGAAAATATTGGAGGTATTTACATTTTATCAAATGTTTATTGTATTCTGGTTACTGAATCAGTCATCAAAGAAGGGCTGCTTAACACTGTGTTGGTGCTGAGCAGGTGGGCTGAGACCCTGGTGGGTGTCGGTGCTGAGCAGGTGGGCTGAGACCCTGGTGGGTGTTCGTGCTGAGCAGGTGGGCTGAGACCCTGGTGGGTGTCGGTGCTGAGCAGGTGGGGCTGAGACCCTGGTGGGTGTCGGTGCTGAGCAGGTGGGCTGAGACCCTGGTGGGTGTCGGTGCTGAGCAGGTGGGGCTGAGACCCTGGTGGGTGTTGGTGCTGAGCAGGTGGGCTGAGACCCTGGTGGGTGTCCGTGCTGAGCAGGTGGGCTGAGACCCTGGTGGGTGTTGGTGCTGAGCAGGTGGGGCTGAGACCCTGGTGGGTGTCGGTGTTGAGCAGGTGGGCTGAGACCCTGGTGGGTGTCAGTGTTGAGCAGGTGGGCTGAGACCCTGGTGGGTGTGTCCTCGCTGGTGCACTTCATCCTGAGATTAGCCGTGGCCTCCAGGTGCTTGGCTGGAGTGTAGCATGAGTGGAATCAGAGTCTGGCCCCTTGTTCAGCAGCTCTGGGCCTAGAGTGTCCAGCCACATGTAGGAGCACCAGGAATGTGGCCAGTCCTAATCGTGGTGTGCCGAAAGTGCAAGGTACACTCCATATTTCAAATAAGTGCCCCTGAGTTCAATCCCTGGCATCAGAACAAAAACCAAATATTTCACTAGTCCTTTCCAAAAATACTGATTGCATGTTAAGATGGTAGTGGTTTGGATACAGAAAACATATTAAATATATTTTAATATAAAAATATTAGCTGGAAATATTATGAAGCAAAATATAAAAATATATTAACAAACTATATAACCAAAACATCTTTTAAAAATAATAATATAACATACTGTTACAAAATACTAACAAACAAAACATGTTATTTACTTTTACTGTTGTTTTTTTCTATTTTGTTGTTTTCTATTTTTAATGTGGTCTCTAGAAATCATAAAGCTGTGTTGTGGCCTGTGCCCTGTTTCTCTGCACAGCACTGTTCAGGACACTCTCGTGCCTCTTCCAGTTATGTTATTTTGAGAATTCAGAGATATTCCTTAGCAGCTGTAATGCTCAGGTCGCGAAGAGTCAGCTATGTAATTCAGAATCTCAATTAAACAATGACAGGTGTCTGTTTTCCCTCACACTGTCCTCAGACTGGGCTCTGGGATGAGCACTCAGCATCCTGCTCCTCTGGCGAGCTGCCTGTGGTGTGGGCGCGGGGTGGGTCGGTGTGCCGCTGCCCTCTTCTGCCCACCGAAGCATGTCTCTTTTGCTGGGTATTAATTGATGTTGCTTCTAGAGTAGGAGTTTCTATTAGAGTCCCCTGCAGACAACTTTTGAAAGTTTTAGAATGTGTAACTTCACGGACAGAACCAGGATTTTGATGCTTTTTTTCCCTTTGCATTGTTTTACCACTGCACAGAACTTATTCTTAAAGAAACAGTGTTTGTCCTTATAGTGTTCTACCCCGTTTTATCCAGTAGTGCTTCAAAAACAGATTGAATACACTTGAACAAAATCAGCTCCAAAATGTGTATTTCTCAGCCCTGTTCTTTTCTCCCTCTGAGTTTTTAAAGAAAATTCCAGATGTGATATTTCATTTCTATAAAATTCACTGTGCATCTCTAAAAAGTGTGGTCATGCTGTGACATGGTAACACCTAAAAAACTAACAACAAATACTTGATATTTTTTAAAAATAATCAGACAATGTTAAATTTTTCTTCTTGTTTCAAAGTGTCTTTTAAAATTTTTTGAATTTGGATCCAGAAAGTCACTTACATGTTATTTCCTTCTGTTCACTTCTTGAAGACTGACCCTCCTTGACTCTTTCCCTTTTTTTTGGCACTGGATTGGAACCCAGGGCCTCAGGCATGCTGGGCAAGCACTCTGTCACTGAGCTGCATCCCAGCCCCACCTGGCTCTCTAGTCTACACTGGCCTGTTGGAGAGGCCAGGTCACTCATCTTGCAGTGTCGCATGTCTGTGCTCTGCAGCTCGTTTGGATTCAGACCTCACAGTGTCGATGGCTTCCCAGGCTGTATAGGGCAGCTCAGTTTTATCATAGGTCCCACAGGGTCCTGGTCCATGTCCAGTGGTTCTGAGACCTATTGGTGGCTTCAGGCGAACGAGATCTTTTCAAAGATGACTGAGAAGAGGCCATCTGTAGCACAGCCTCCTCTCATCCTTCCTTCGAGCCTTGGAATGACGGTGGGGGCCCCCGAGGACGGGTAATGACCCAGATGTCCCTTGAGGTTTTGGGCTACTCTTGCAAGCCTTTCCTCTGTGGCTTCACCTGAGATCTGCTGCGGGGCTTCCCATTCCCTCCCCTGCGTAGCCCTTCTTAACCGTGAGTCCCAAGAGTTCTTATTTCAGTTTATTTGAAGTCCTGGCCTCCATTGTAGAGGTGGTTCCTTTTCAGTTCTGGGGAGGCTCTTGGAGCAGGTCCAGGCTTGCGAAGGTCATTCGGGTCTGCACTGACGGAGGGGAGGGAATTCCAGGCCTGTGTGCTCCGGCCCCTCAGTCTGTCTGACGTGAAGGGCCTTGAGCAGTAGGTGGGAGCCCTCCCTGCCCCATGGCAGGCTTGATACTTTGTCAGGCAGGAGAGCAGCTGCGGCTTCTCCTTGGCTCTTGGAAACTAAAGGCACTGTCAGTGTCGTGGACTTGGAACGAAGACTTTCTCATGAGGACTGGAGGCACACTGTGCATGTGCAAGTGCTGTGTTGATCGTTGCAGGCCATCGAGAGTGACTGCATCCAGGACTTCATGTTCCACGGCATCCACCTGCCCCGGAAGTCTCCAGTGCACGCCAGAGTGCGGGAGGTGAGCGGGCCTTGTCACCTCTGCTGTGAACACAGGGTCGGGAGTCCCCTCCTTTTGTTCTCAGGTCATTGCTGGTTAAGCTTAAGGGTAGGGTACACTTCACACCTCACTCAGGGGTTCCTTGGGATGTGGGCATTTGGTGCCTGGCAGTTTTATTCCTGTCACCAGGGAAGCAAAGCTGTGCTATTACTAAGACAGAACCCTGTGCTGTGTTGGGTTTCCTGGAGTGAATTATGTATCAATGCTGTTTAAAAAGTCTGAAGTGAGCACACGATTAGTACCAGAACTGATAACACTGCACAGGAAGAAAGCAGTCCCGTGCCACTGAGCACCTTTCACACTTTGAAGGCAGCAGCAGTGCCTTTCCTTCCTTCCTTCCTTCCCCTGGTTCTTGCCTGCAGGTGCTGAGTTACTTCCACCATCAGAAGAAGGTGCGGCAGGGGGTGGAGGAGATGCTGTACCGGCTGTACAAGCCCATCCTGTGGCGAGGGCTGAAGGTGCGCATGTGGAGTGGGCTCCCTGCTGAGGGCGTGCCAGGCGGGCTCTGAGTCCAGCTTGTTGTTCTTAGTGGGCTGGTGGTGAGAGGAAGGCTTCAGACCTGTGTTTGCTGGCATTTTGGAACAAAATTCTTTCCTTTCTTAAGATGGAGTCCCACTCTGTTACCCTGGGCTCCAGTTGCCCTTCCTCCTCAGCCTCCCTAGTGGCTGGGATCAGGCATGAACCACCATGCCTGACTCTCAGAATCTTTTCTTCTTGCTTGTTTTTATAGCACTGGGGATTGAACCCAGGGGTACTTTCCCACTGAGCTCCATCTTCAGCCTTTCTTACTGTTTATTTTGAGACAGGGTCTCACTAACTTGCCTACACTGACCTCGAACTTGCCTTCTGCCTCAGTCTCCTGATCCAAATCTTTTCTTTAGTAAAAGCATTTTTTGGGTTCACTTAATTGGAAAGGTGTGTTAGTTCAGTGCTGAGTACATAGTTATTTTGAAGTAGCCAGTCAGGAACGAGTCTGGGTGGGCTGCCCATCCTCCCTGTGACTGGGCAGGAGGCAGAGACTTCCTGAGCATCCTCACAGACACACAGGTCTCCATACTCTGGTGTCACCTGATGTGGTGGTAGCTGTCTCTTCATGACATCAGGTGGGTTTTGATGTGAAGAGGCTGATCTTTTATGTCTGTCGACACTGAGTTTGGCTTAATTTTAGGATGTCCTTACCGCGTTTGGTCTACTTATGTGTCTGTTCATCCCCGCAGGCATGCTGGGAACCCAGGGCCTGGTGCACCACTGAGCTACACCCTTAGGCTGTGTGGTCAGTTTCAATGCTACAGTCGTCTTTAACTTGTAGATAGGTTTCTGTCAAGGTAGTAGAAGTATTCATTTGAGAACATCAGACTGAAGGCTTTGTGTGTTTTTCTGGAACTCTGAACTACTCTCTTACTCTTATAGGCCAGAAACTCAGAAGTTCGATCAAATGCTGCCTTGCTGTTTGTGGAAGCATTTCCTGTTAGAGACCCAAACTTCCATGCCATCGAAATGGATAGTGAAATTCAGAAACAATTTGAAGAACTGTACGTACGTATCTCCTGTGGTTAGGCTGCCTACGCACTCCAGCTCTGCCCAGGTGGGGCGCTGCTGCCTCTGGAGGAGCCTAAGGGGCCTGCCCCTGCGGAACTGAGGGCCCTGCTTCAAAGAAGTGCCTGTCCTCCGGCCTCTGAAAACCAGGACCTGCCGTCCCATTCTCCTGTCAGTCTGTTTGGGACCTTCAGTTTTCTGTCTCCTCCTGTAGTTTGACCATCATACATGGTGCCCCTCATCCCTCGGTGGAGACAGGCATCACAGAGGCCCTTGACTTTGACTCTACCTCCCGCTTGCCAACCGCGACACTTCTGACAAGCTGTTGGTCTCTGTGTCTGCCTCGCTCAGGGTGGCTGTGGGCTGCCAGCCCTTAAGTCTAGGGAGCATGAATCAGCAGACACTGCTGTGCTTCAAGATGAGGGTCATTCCCGGGGGCTGCCCGTCTCCTGTGGTGGCTGGAGGGTGCTGTCTCTGGGCCCTCACTGGCAGGTTCCTGATGTGTTGTGTATTGTCCTGGTCAGTAGCAGAATGACAGGAAGAGTCACTGTCCTGTTGTCACCGTGGCACTCCTGAGTGCTCCTTCTGTTTGTTTCTGGTTTGTGAAAAACTTCAGCCTGTGGAAAGCTGAAACGTCGTACGGCAAGGACTTGGCACAAGCGTGCCTTGAATTTGATTTCTGTTCATGGTCCCCTTTTCCTTCCACCCCCCTCCTTTTGCTCATCTGTTTATTTATATTTGATTGGTGCTTCCTACCTATGCATGAAGGTGGGATTTCCTGTGGTATATTTATATATGCACATAACATGGTTTTTGAAGAATTCATTCTGCATTGCCTCCTTTACCCATTCCTCCACTCTGGTCTGAATTGCCACTGATCTTCCCTGTATCTTTCTGATATCCTATCCTTCCCTCCCCCTTTCTTTTATTGTACATGAGCTTACATCTATTAGAGAAAATATTTGACCTTTGAGTTTCTTTTCTGGCTTATTTCACTTAGCATGATATTCTCCATTTTCATCCATTTACTGGCAAGTGCTAAAATTTCATTGTTTTTTATGATTGAGTAGAACTCAACTGTGTGTGTGTGTGTGTGTGTGTGTGTGTGTGTGCGTATGTATATATATATGTCATATTTTTTAAATCCATCCATCTATTGATAGGTGCCTGGGCTGATTCCATAATTTGGCTATTGTGAATTGTGCTGTTATAAACATTAAGGTCGTTGTATCGCTACAGCATGTTGATTTTAGATCTTTAAGGAAAATACCCAGGAGTGGGATAGCTGGGTCCTGTGGTGGTTCCATCCCTAGTTTTTGATGTTACTGTTGGAGACTGTGATTCTGTTTGCTAAGTCTGTATTTCATGGAACCCATTCCTGCTTTTTCATTTCCTGTGAGTTGATAGTTAAATGAAGTGAGTTGGTAAGGTTCATGCTGGTGTCCTTGGGTTGCTGTGTGAGGCTGTGCCCTGGTGATGTCCTGTACTTCCATGGGGCACATGACTGCGAGCAGCCACTGACCAACCTGACCTGGATTGAGGCATTTACAGCAGCATTGCAGAGCTCTGAATGGCACAGCTGGTGCTGGAGACCCACTGTGAACAAGGTCCCCTGGGCAGGTGGCACGTGAGCTCCATGTGCTTCAAAGCTGTTCTTGAGTGCTCTGCACCAGAAGTGATGAAGACGATCTGAGACCCAGCAGCCTGTAGTCGCCAGCACCCTGTGAGGGGGCTCTGCATCACATCAGCCAAGTGTGGGTTGAAGATATTGGGAGAAACTGTGTTTTGTCTGTAAGGATTTGTAGTCACTGTGCCCTAAGCAATGCATGCTGTTTTAGCATCACAAGTAATCCAGCAGTAAGGTGCGGGCAGGATGTGTGGGTTTGTGCTGCTACTTCATTTAGGGAACTTGAGCATCTGGACTTCAGCATCCTGTGGGTAGTCCTAGAACCAGTCCCCTGAGAGACTGCAACCAATAGCTCTGTAACTTTAAATGTCTGTAATTAAGTTATTTAATTCCCAAAATGCTAGTGTTTAAAGCAAATATTAACACAAAGGGAACTGATTTAAGATTTTTAAGCCTTTTTCCCTTCCTACTTATAGAGCCTTTTAGAAGATCCTTATCCGATCGTCCGTTCCACAGGGATCCTTGGCGTTTGTAAAATAACTTCCCAGTACTGGGAAATGATGCCCCCAACCATCCTTATCGATCTCCTGAAGAAAGTAACTGGGGAACTGGCATTTGATACCAGCTCAGCTGATGTTCGTTGTTCTGTCTTTAAGGTAAGATTTTAAAAATCATATAGTGATACTTAGATATAGTAGAATACAAAATACAGAGAAGGAAAAAGACAAAAAACCACAGAGAGTGCTGTTGATACTTTGTATGTGCAAAGTACAATTATAAAGAAACTAAAGTGTTTTCTACAGGAAATGACTACCCAATAAGATCCTGGTGTTCAGTGTATGGGGTGGCATTCCCCAGTACTACTGAATCCATTCTTTTTTGTCTTTGCGGAGTGTCTTGGGAAGCGCCTGTGTCGTGACTGAGAACAGGGTCTGTAGGTGCAAGGGAGGGGACAGCAGCACCTGGACTTAGAGCTCATGGCCTGTGCTTATGGCTGTGTGACCAGGCCATGCACCCTGCACCCTGGAGGCACCAAGAGCTTCCTGCCTGCTTCCCTGAGCCTGGCCTTGGTGTTTCCGTCCTCCGCTGATGTAGCCCCTGTGCCGTGTGACTCTTTGGGAGTCTGCCATCTTCACAGATGATAATTATTTAAAAGTCCTTATAGAGGGATTTGCACAGAATCTGCACAGGATATGTTGGGATTAACCTGAATAATGTTTTATATGCTCACCCATCACCAGCACCAGTACTAGTTCAAACTTGTTAAGCATAGCCATGTTTTGTTTCCTAATCAACCTGGACCAAGTCACCTGGGCATACAGAAACTGACACAGATCGGATCCTGGTGTGGGGGTTATTGATTTCTCTGCTTTGGTGACTTTGGTGACAACAGAAGGGCAGTGATGTGGCAGTGGGCCTGGGACGGGGGCCCAGGCTGTGAAGACAGGTGTTCTTGGCAGCTGGTTTGTGCTGTGTAAAGCTCTCTGAGAAGTTCACTCAGGAACTGAGTGATCTCACTTTACACCACTGCTGGGAACCGTCTCCTCTCCCTAGTGGCCTCAGACCACCATGCCCATGGCACTCCTCTATAACCTGCTTGCCCCCTTTCTTCTTGCTGTGGGTACCCATATTCCCTGGTGCGCTTGCTGAAACCCACCTGAAGGAAAGCAGACCTTCCCTGGGCGGCACCAGGTGAGGACCACCTGCCTCTTCCCCTGCAAGCCACCTGCGGTGGGGCCAGTTGTTGGCACCAGCCTTTCACTGTCAGAGCATGCTCCTCACTCTGCCTTTCCTTACTGCTTCCAGATCACTCTGCAGCGTCCCTGGTCTGTGCCAGGGAAGTACCTCTGACCAAGCTCAGTTTCACAGGACCCTTTCACTGCTATTTCCTGACCTCCGCCACTTCCACCCCAGAGCAGTTGTTCCTTCTGCCCGTTGTCACAAACCCTTGCCTCCTTTTCCTCCCCACTGCCTGTGCTAGGCTGTGTGGTTTCCACATGGCTTGCCCTTCAGTCCACGGGGCCTCACTCAGTGGACAGTGTGTGAGCTCTTTTGGTGGCCAGCACACAGCTCTTAGATGCCATGGTCTTGAAGAACATGACTCAGGAAGGAGCAGGTGAGCTGCAACAGCCACGCAGACTCGGACAAGCACAGGCCTACAGCTTTGGAAGGAAGTGTTTCCCAGGGCCAGCCATCCCTAGGTGTGCTACCCCTGGAAGCTGGGGTCCTTTGTTCCTATGGTCTTGGTGGCAGATGGCGCCCCACCCCTTGCCCCCTGCCCTGCACTGACTCTGACCTTCTCTGCTACCTGACAGGGTCATTTCTTTCTCCCCCTGTCCCTTCCTTCCTTTGCAACAGCAGCATCATCTGCTCATTTGCCTACCTGTCTGCTGTTCCTTCTTCCTCTTCCACCACACTCTGCACTTCTCCGAGATCACTTCTTCCTGCTGCTGTGATTCAGTGTGGTCCAGTCACCTCAGTTCCATCCTCCTGACTGCAGTGTGGCAAATTCTTGCTTCTGACAAAACTCCCACAAGGTTACAGCACACTGCCTTGACCAGATGGGTCTCCTGCATGGGGACAGTGTGGGCTCTTGGGTGGAAGCAGACACAGAGCACAGGGCACCCCAAGGACAGGTGGGAGGCTGGGGGGCGCAACTGCAGAGCTGCCCAGAGGACCCAGAGGTGCTCGGAGGTGCCATGTAGCCCGGTGAGTCAGGTGCTTGGACATGATGCTTTAGAAGCTGTATGCACTTGAAATTTAAGACAGCATGGCTCATTAAAATAGACTTTCTGGGTGTACCGTGTATACTTTAAACAACTTGCAGAAGGGGCCCTTTTCCTAATAACTGGAGCAGGTACAGGTAGATGAGTTTGGAGATGAGGGACCTTGGCTCCAAGCTGACACCTCCCCTGACCTGTGCCAAGGGCTCACCTCTTCTCCCGGGATCTGAATGTGTCCAGGTTAGCCACATGGGCGTACTTGGTACACAGGTGGGCATTGAGTCAGGACACAGAGTTTATTGACTGTTAAGGATCCGACTTTAGATGCAGCCATGTTTGCCATCATGCTCTGAGTACCAACTAAGACCCTGCATGATTGGGCAGAGGGCCCTCTGTCACCAGGTCAGTCTTGTTGAATGGAGCAGTGGTGGCTGGCTGCCAGTTGTCAAAGTGATGCTAGTTCATTGAGTATGTTAGTGGGATGGAACTTCCAGGAAAATGTTCTTTTCTGTAGGTATTTATTTTCCTGGTGCATTTGGTAAGGGTGGAACTGAACGTCCTCCTCAGTGAGCTCTTATGTTTCTTGGCATGTTCTGATTTTGAGATCTCTCTTTCTCCTTTGTTGTAGTGTCTGCCGATAATTCTGGATAACAAACTGAGCCACCCGTTATTAGAACAGCTTTTGCCAGCACTCAGATACAGTCTCCATGACAATTCCGAGAAAGTGAGGGTGGCGTTTGTGGAGATGCTGCTGAAGATCAAAGCTGTGCGAGCGGCAAAGGTGGGCAGCTGGGGGGTTTTTTACCACAGGAGGAAGTGTGTGTTTCCACCCAAAACAAAGACAGAGCTTTTTTTTTTTTTCCCCCACTGAGTATGTCCCCAGCCCTTTTTATAAATATTTTTAGTTTGAAATAGGGTCTTGCTAAGTTGCTTATGGCTTCACTAAGTTGCTGAACCTGACTTCGAACTTGTGATCCCCCTACCTCAGCCTCCCAAGCCACTGGGAATAGAGGTGTGCGCCACTGCACCTGGCAAAAGACAAAGCAGTGTTAGTTCCAGCACCTTGGTATTGACACATTGGTAACTGCTGCATTTGACCAGGAGCTGTGTGCAAGATTTTTTGTGTTTTTCATTGAAGATTCTAGAAATGCCAGTGTTTCTTTTTTGAAAACATTGATATGAACACCCCTCATGTGACTGTTTTTATCATGTGTGGGCATGTTTATTGACATGTCCGGTGGAATATTTAGATACTTGGCACCTTGTAAGCACATAAACATTCCTTCCTTCGGGAGGTTGACTGTGAGCCCTTGCCGCCATGGGAAGCAAGGGCATGCGTGCTTGTAACAAGTGTGTACTGGGCACTGCACAAGCTGTTGGCACCATTGCCTTCTGCCACCTCTGGACCCTTCAGTTTCTTGCTGAAAATGTTGGGTGCTCTGGACTCGGCCATTACTTGGTAACACCATGAACTTTGTCCCTCCACGTAGCAGGTCACAGACACTTAAACGCTTCAGTTGTGCCACAGTATTTGGAAACACCTGACAGGTCTGTTGATGTTGGGTCAGAGATTTAGACTCGTGTGTTCATGTGAGATTGATGCTGTGTGGCATAAAATGACAAGGAGGGACATTTTGTGGGACTTATATGGAAATACAATATATGAGTAAAAAGGAAGAGCATTGGAGTATCTAATGTGTGGCCACTGTATAACATGGAACTCGTGCACACAGCTGCTATGAAATACCCCTAGGAGGCGGGAGACACGGGGGCTTGTGCACACATGTCTGGAAGAAGAGCCAGGGGCAGGGGAGGGAGCCTTTGTGTTTTTTGTTTTTTGTTTTTTGCGGTGCTGGGGATCGAACTCAGGGACTTGTGCTCGCAACACAAGCACTCTACTGACTGAGCTATCTCCCCAGCCCACCTTTGTGTGTTATAAAACAGGAACACGTTGACTGATCTGCATGCTGTGGACCTGATGTCACATCCAGTTAAGTTAACTTGGGAGCTTTTATTGAAAACCAGTGACTGTGCAGGTCCCTCTCGGGACTGGACTGTTATACTGTGCCATGCTGTCTGAGTTATTACAGGCTTACAGTAAGTCTGTGGGGCAAGCGCTTCAGCTTTGTTCTTTCTTTCTTTCTTTCTTTTTTTAGTATTTTTTAAGATGTCAGTAGACCTTTATTTTATTCATTTATTTTTATGTGGTGCTAGGAATCGAACCCAGTGCCTCACACATGCGAGGCCAGTGTTCTACCACTGAGCCACAACCCCACTTCCTATATTTCTTTTTTCAAAATTTGTGGGCTGTTTTAGGTTCTTTGCATTTCGATATATATTTTAGAGTCAGCAAATGAGTGTCAGTAGAAAAGCTGGCTTCAGTTTTGATTGTCTTTGTTTTATTTTTTATTTTGAGACAAGGTCTCACTGAGTCGCTGAGGCTGGCTTTGAACTTGTGATCCTCATGCCTTAGCCCCCACATGTGCCACCACGCCTGGCCGTTCTTAGTTTATTCGTGGGATCTGTCCAGGAGAACTGGCAGGTACTGGATGAGACAGGGACAGATGGCCTATGCCTGACAGGTCTGTGTGTCCAAGCGGAGGAAGGAAGCGTTGTCTGGGCTTCGGCACTGAGCTCTGTGAGGCTGTGCTCTGGCACACATGCCAGGACTGCTGGCAGGGTGGGCAGGTGGAGGGGCGCACGCTGCTCCAGCTCACCTGTCTCCCTGCTGTGGAGAAAGGCTGTGCGACCTCAGTAATGGGCAGGCTGACCTCTGGGCGTGTTCTGTATCGCTCTCCATCCTGCCTTAGACATGGTGGGCTGCCTCCAGGCCGAACTGGTGGTCAGGAGAGGCCCCTGTGCTTGTGCGTGCTGGGCGGAGCCCGTTGCAAGCCTCTGGTCTTCGTGTGGTAGTGATGACGGGCAGTGTGACAGAACAGCCCTTAGAGCTTACGCTTGACCACGCGAGCCTCGGTTTCCTATTGGTGAAGTGGGTTCTCTGAAATGACAGCAGGGGCAACCCTGAGGTCAGTGTTTTACTGGGGCTCGTGTCTGCTGGTGCTGCCCAGTTATCCATATGGACAGTGCACGTTGCCCAGGCAGACGGGGGCTCATGTGCAAAGCAGATTTGAGAGCTGTTGCCCAGGTGGTCAGAAACGAGTCCTGGCACTTGTCCCTTGTTCTTCTGCACCCTGAGAGCACCGGCCTGGCTCTCCTGCGAGACTCCAAGTCCTTTAGACAGGCCTGTCTCCTCAGTTAGCTGAAGGTTCCGGTCCACAGGGGGCTGAGTGCTCCTCCTTGTGGTGCCTGAAGCACAGGGTCAGGCCCTGTCTCCCCAGAACCAGCTGGGCGTCCAGTGGACATGGAGTTAGTAGTGGCAGTGATGACAGTTCTGGTGTGGGTGATGTCAGGCGGTTGGAGGGGACTGGAGTTGGAGCACTTGTCACGTTTCCAGGCAGTTGGCCCCCAGGAGACAGAACTCAGGCAGAGCTTGTGTGCATTTGTTAGGTCAGAATGATGCGAAAATACTTAAATGCTGATGAGAAGGATCTGTTGAAAACACCATGGAGATGGTCCTGAGACTGAGGCCCCACTAGGTCCAGGTACCTGTTTGCAGGTGAGGAGGCTCATGGAGCCAGCCTGGGACAACTCTGAACATTCTGCCTTAAAGTCTGTTTTCCTCCTGTTTTTCTATAGTATTTTTGTCTTGTCTTGAATGTCTTGCTCAGAAGTTTGGTGTTTCTGGAGACGACTGGAGAGCTTTTCAGTATGAGGACAATGTGGTCAGTTCTTAGTTTTGCACTTGCCTGCTGTTTGAGGTGACAAGGAGGGTGTGGTGGGCAGAGACCAGGCTGTGGAGGGTGAGGATGGGGACCCTGGTATTGCAGGAGGCTGACTGAAGGGCCACCCAGGGAGTGATGCCCATGCTGCTAAGTCGCAAGTACTGTGTCTATCTCAAAACTGTTAAATGTGTTTTAAAATTCACTTCTCACACTTAACGGGCCAAAGGTATGGGTCTTGAGAAATTTAAAAATGGCTGGGTTTGAAATCATGGCTGTAATTTGAGAGTTTACTGTACAAGAATCATGGTGGTGAGTAATGGTGACTAACCTTCCTAATAGCCTTGGACTTGGGCATCTTATACATTGGTCTTCTTAAGATGTAGATTGATCTGTTCTTTTCTTCACAGGAGCATCACAGGTTCTAGTACAGCCATTTGAAATGAATGTTCTTGAAATCAGAAATTAGTTCCTTTGGTTTTGTTCTGGGAATCTCCCTGAAGCAGTTCCCAAGGTTTCTGGAATGATCGATGGTTTCCTTCTGCACCTGTGCTGTTCATAGTTCTGGAAAATATGCCCCATGGAGCACATACTGGTTCGTCTGCAAATGGACTCACGGCCTGTGTCCCGGCGCCTGGTGAGCCTCGTCTTCAACTCCTTCCTGCCCGTGAACCAGCCGGAGGAGGTCTGGTGTGAGCGCTGCGTCACGCTGGTGCAGATGAACCACGCGGCTGCCAGGAGGTTCTACCAGCACGCCCATGAGCACACCGCCTGTACCAACATAGGTGGGAGCCCCGCCTCTGCCCGCTGCGCAGGGCTGGCCTCTCCAGCAGGCTTACGCTGGAGTGTTTCTGAATTTCTTTCAGTGTTCCACTGTTGGGGATTATAATTCCTATTAGAAGGTTAATTTTGTAGGAGGAACATGTTAATTGTTGATTATTGTAAACATTTTAGCCAAACTG
The DNA here is from genome assembly GCF_902686445.1 of Sciurus carolinensis. Taxonomy (NCBI): domain Eukaryota; kingdom Metazoa; phylum Chordata; class Mammalia; order Rodentia; family Sciuridae; genus Sciurus; species Sciurus carolinensis. The sequence goes on from NC_062220.1 coordinate 445,692, forward strand.
ATCCATGTTATTCGCCACTGCTTGAACGCCTGCATCCAGAGGGCACTTCAGGAACACCAGGAGGACGCTGAGGAGCGGGAGAAGGAAAACGTGAGCGTGAGTGGCACCCCAGCCTCCTGCCTAGAGAAAGGCAGGATGTTGCCTGGTGTCTTCTCCCTGGGCTGTTAGGCTGGGATATCTTTATTTTCTATTTGTTTCTTTAGCAGATTACTTTGGAAGATCATGAGTGCTATTTTTGAGAGACTTGCTGTGTATCCTTTGCATTTGGTTCTGGAGTCAGGGTGGATGTGAAGCAGAAGAAACCTTCCTATGGCAGCACCTTGTCCCAGTGTCCTGTGCCCTTAAACCACACTGTGTGTTTTGATCCCACTGGGATACAGCAGCGCTGGGTTGGATTCTGGTGTCCCCCAATTCACATTGGGTGGCCGGTAGTGTCAGGCACACCATTCACATAAGATTCTGCCAGAAACGTCCTAGGGCCCAATTTCTGAGTATGAGCTTTATGTAGGAAGTGTAATTTGTCAAAGGGAATCTTTAGCTGCTGTTTCTTAAGAATCCAGAGGTCTGGGGAGATAGCTCAGTCAGTAGAGTGCTTGCCTTGCAAGCACAAGGCCCTGGGTTCGATCCCCAGCACTGCAAAAAAAAACAAAAAAAAAAAACAAAAAAAGAATCCAGACTACCCAGTTTTAGCAGAAGGAAGCAGCGGTCAGACATGGACACACTTTCACTTACAGGCAGTTCACGCGCAAGCTCTTGAGCTGCAGACATCTGAAGTAAAATTCGGGGTGATTCTGCAGTACCCAGCTGGATCAGGAAGCTGACCCTACAGGGAAATCACAGGGTGCCTGTGCTGAGGCACTGTGCCTGTGTGTCCTACACGGCCAGGTGCTGGGCTGAGGGCCTCTCCGGGAGGCTTTCCACCAGCCTCCCAGCTCTCCCATCAGACTCCACTGCACCCTGACAGCCCACCAGCCCACACTTGCGTAGACACTTCTTTTTCTCTTTGCTGAAAAAGCCTAGGAAGATAGAAGTGCAGTGGAGGGAGAAGACGGCAGATCAGTGCCGATCTCATTCTCACATGGCCACTGATTGGGGAGTGGTGGGCTGCCCTCAGGCCTCAGGGGAGCTCAGCCGGAGGTGCCAGCTCAGGGGTTTCAAACTGCTTGGTCTGCAGAACCCAGCCTGTGTGCAGAGGGGCAAGAGCAGCCAGGGTGGAGGAATGGCCTCTTGTGGGCCGCCTGCTTGCTTGAGCTGGGAATGGAGTTGCTTCGGCAGAAGAGAATACGTCTCTCTGTGGTAGTCCACAGGCTTTCACTCTGTACGTGCTGAAGGGGTCCTTCGCCCCAGTAGGAGCTGGACGTCATCAAGGATGCATATGTCACGTCCTCAGGGCAGGTCCACATCACCAGAAGAGACCGGGTTTAGAAACGGCTCCATTGTTCCTGTGGGAAGAGCACATATAGTTTGTCAGATAGGCTTTCTCATTCCAAGAACCCATGTGGCCAAGAGCAGACATTTTGGAAGTGAACTTTTAAGACTTTCTAATTGCTGTCTTCTAAAAACCAAAGGTGTCCTCTGCTAATGTTTTTGGCTTAGGAGTTGAGCATGTTTCTCACATGATGTTCTCATAGGGGAGGTGGTATCTCTAGCAGGAAATTTAAACAACGAGGCTGCAGTGCTAGGCCATGGGCTGCGTTGGTTTGTTTAAAAATAAATACTCCTGTTTATATTTTTGAACTTAAGCTGGTGGTACCTGTCGTGAACCTGAATGCTCCGTATAATAAATTTCTCCTCTTTCCACAGAGCTAGAACAGGAAAAAGGAGAATTAAGTGCAGAATGAAAATTTTGTCAATCTTTTTTTTTTTTTTTTTGTGGTGCTGGGAATTGAACCCATGGCCTTGTGCTTGCAAGGCAAGCACTTTACCAACTGAGCTATCTCCCCAACCCTGTCAATCTTATTTATGTCATTCTTTTGATAGATTTTAAGCCATTAGTGGTTTCTTTATAAGTTTGATTGGCTTGAATACATTTCAAAGCATTAGGTGCATGTTGAGATATCTGACTTTATGTAGACACCACATTTGCTTTTTCTGTGTACTGTCGTTAATCAAATTTAATCTTTCCCCTGGTCCCACCCTTGTACACATTAGCACAAAAATACCAAACTTCACTGGGCATGGTGGTACACGTCTGTAATCCTAGGACTAGGGAGACCGAGTGAGGGGAGGATTGCAAGTTCTAGACCAGTCTCAGCAATTTAGCAAGACCCTGTCTCAAAATGAAAAATTCAGAGGATTGGTGATGTGGCTTAGTGATAAAGCATCCCCTGAGTTGAGTCCCTAGCACAAAACAAAAACCAACCAAACCAACCCAAACCTGATCTGACTTACCCTTGTCATCTCAAGGCAGCTTCCTTTAAGGAAATTGCTGCATTGGTCACTCAGCAGATTGGCAGACTGTCTTGCTGTAGTCATGCACAGGCCTCCTGCAGGGATCGCTGGTGGACTTCACCAGTGTGTGTCTGCTGATGGCCATGCACAGTGTGGTACCTGGTGAACAGCCACAAGGCCTGGCAGGTGGGGCACCTACACCGTGGCCAGAGGGGATTCATCAGAGTTGCATGTGGATTACACTGAGTGTGCAAGGGTGTGGTCCCACACCAGCTTGAGTGAAGGAAGCTTCATTTAAGAACAGACCAGGGAGCCCCTGACTTAGTGGTTGTAGGTGGTGAGCACATCACTCCAGTCTAGGGCTGTGGGCTGCTGGCCGCAGAGGGAGGGGACTGTGGCGCTGCATCCTGTAGGGGCCAGGCAGGGCCAGCGACCCATTCACTGCCATGTCATGCCTCCATCTGTGTCAGGTATTGTGGTGACAAGTGGCATCTTTTGGTTTTAGAAGAGCTTTAACTCATGTAAACTGTTTCTTTAAAGGAAGTTAAATTGAGCTAATTGAGAGTTTATTTTTTGAGTGGCATTTGAAAGAAATTGACCTCCCTAGTAGAGATTCTAACGTGGACAGTCCAGTCCTGTCGAGACATGAAAGTAGCTGGCCTGCACATCTGAGGCGTGCTTTTGAGGACAGTGCTCTTGGCTTGTGGCTGTCAGACGCTGTCATGGTAATGGCATTTGTGTCTTAGGTTCTGGACAAAATGCTGTCGGTGAACGATGTTGCGTCCATGGCAGGTTTGCTAGAAATCATCGTGATTCTCTGGAAGAGCATCCATAGAAGTCTGGAAAACAACAAAGAGGCCAAGGCCTACACTGTCAGCAAGTTCGCCTCTGTGCTTCCTGAGTACTTGAAGGTATTTAAGGTGAGTACTGGCCATGCTTGTACGCAGGACATTCGTGGTGTTGCGTGTGAAGTTTGGAAATGCACGCCTTGTGCAGTGTGTGAGTTGAGCACCTTAACATGTGCATTGCCCACATACCAGCAGCTTTTTGTGGCAAAAACATGTAAAAATCTGTTACTCGGGCTTTTGAGGCTACTGTACAGTACATGGTGTGAGCTGTGGTCCTGTGAGATGCTGCAGACCTGTTGAGTTGACCCTCTTGTCTAACTGGAACTCCTGTCCGTTGACCAACATCCCCGGCCCCAGCCCTGGGAGCACTGTGCTCTCCATCTCTATGGTTTGTTTGGATGAAGGGAACCTTTTTGTTTCTTGGTATCTGAAGAAAGTTCATATTTTTCTTTTTTTTAAAGAGAAGTTTGTTTAGGAAAGCAGGTATGCATTCAAGGGAGATTGTAGGCCAACTCCAGAGGAAGAGATAGCCTCTTTTCTTTCTTGCAGTGTTGGGGCTCGAACCTAAAGCCTCATGCATGCTAGGCAAGTGCTCTACCACAGAGTTATATCCCCAGCCCAGCACAAAGTTCATATTTCAAAACCAAATTTTAAAATGCCTCATAGGTGAAAACATGTATTTATTCCCCACCGTATAGAAATCATAGTTTAAATATAGAAAGGCCCCAGGTCTTATGGACCATCCTTTTCTGCTTAAACGTCACTCGTTTCTTCTGCTGACTGTGTGCAAGACTGGACCGGGTAGTTTTCTTGAGCCTTTTCTATGACTGTCAAGTCTCTAAGCTTCATTCTGCTTCTGAAACGAAGAGGGCCTATCACAAAGGCAAGCCATCTTAGTTGCCAAATTCATCAGTAAATTGAAAAACTCAATTAAGTTGCCTTAAGCATCACAAGGCCCTTGGATTGATCCCTGTACTACCAAAAAGAAAGGGAAGAAAATGCCTCTTCACTGGGAGTCAGGAGGAGGTGGGCCACTGTGACTGAACAGCAGGAGACAACATGTCAGGTTCTGATTTTGCTCGTGTTTCCGTTTCATATATATTTTCAGGAAAACGACTTCTTTCCCTTTAGGATCCACCATCCCCTTGTTCTCCCAGCCAGGAACTTTTCTCGTAGGTGCTCTCGACGGCGTCTGCGCAGTTGAGCTCTGCTTCACGCACTTTGCAGTGATGCTGACCTGGCGGAGCCGCCCTTCGCAGGCACAGCACAGGTGCGGGTGCCGCTGTCCCTGGGGGCCTGGCACGGGTGTCTGCTGCCATTTGGTGGTGCCCCAAGTAGGCTCTGGTGGGCTTCGTGGCGCTGAAGCCTGTGGCTGCCTGGCAGACTTTACTGTTCTCTAAGGATATTCTGGTTCATTTTGTAGAATTTCCCGATAGTTTTCCTCTCCTGAGAGTTCAGGATTCCAAGTGTATAGTGAAATTTTTTCCCCTTTTATCAGTATTGCTTTGATTGACTGGGATTGAACCGAGGGGTGCTCTACTACTGATCTGTATCACCTGTCCTTTTTATTTTACTTTAAATATTTTTTAGTTGTAGGTGGACACAAACCTTTATTTATTTGTGTTTATGTAGTGCTGAGGATCAAACCCAGTGCCTTGTATGTGCTAGGCAAGTGCTCCACCACTGAACCACAACCCCAGGCCCTTTTTATTTTTGATTTGGAGACAGTTTAGCTGAGTTTGGCCTGAACTTGAACTCCTCCTGCCTCGGCGTCCCCAGTTGCTGGAACCCCAGGTGTACCTCTGCACTGAGCTCCTCTTTTTTTTTTGGTACTATGGGTTGAACCCAGTACCGCACCACTGAGCCACATCCCCGCATCCCCAGCCCTTTTTTTTATTTTGTTTAGAGACAGGGTCTCACTGAGTTACTTAGAACCTCAGCCTCCCAAGCGGCTGAGATTATAGGCATGCGCCACCATGCCCAGCCTTATCATTATTCTTTTTAAAATAAAGGACAACATGGAATTTTGTCCCTTTTGGGTCTGGTGTGTCTGTGGGATCTAGATAGGCCCCTGGTGTTTTTACACAGTAGTGAAGGTTGTGTAAAAGTTTTAGGATACTTGATTTAGTAGAAGTCTTCTTACCCCGGAACTTCATCCATCATGTACAATACAGTACCCATTCATGTTCAATATACAGTATTCATGTTCATATACAATATAGCATGTAAATGCAGCATCCGTTCATGTTAAAAACACTAGAAAAACTAGGGATAGTAGGAACAGACCTTAACATTGTAAAAGCTATATGTGTTAAATCCAAGGCCAACATCATTCTAAACAGAGAAAAATTGAAAGCATTCCCTCTAAAAACTGGAATAAGACAGGGATACCCTCTTTCACCACTTTTATTCAACATAGTCTTGGAAACCCTAGCCAGAGCAGTTAGGCAAAAGAAAGAAATTAAAGGGAGATGAACAGGAAAAGAAGAGCTTAAACTATCCCTATTTGCGACAACATGATTCTATATTTAGAAGACCCAAAAACCTCTACCAGAAAACTTCTAGATCTCATAAATGAATTCAGCAAAGTAGCAGGATATAAAATTAACACCCATGAATCAATTGCGTTCCTATATGCTAATGATGAAATAGCTGAAAGAGAAATTTGGAAAACTATCCCATTCACAATAGCCTCAAAAAAATTACAATACTTGGGAATCAATCTTAACAAAAGAGGTGAAAGTCCCCTACAATGAAAACTACAGAACACTAAAGAAAGAAATTGAAGAAGACCTTACAAGATGGAATGACCTCCCATGTTCTTGGATAGGCAGAATTAATACTGTCAAAATGGCTATAGTACCAAAACTGCTATACAGATTTATATATGAAATTCCTATTAAAATTCCAATGATGTTCTTCACAGAAATATGAAATTCATTTGGAAAAATAAGAAGCCCAGAATAGTCAAAGCAATCCTCAGTGAGAAAAGTGTAAGCAGGAGGCATCACAATACCAGACCTTAAATTGTACTTCAAAACTATAGTAACAAAAATGGCATAGTATTGGCACCAAAACAGACATGTAGACCAATGGAACAGAATAGAAGACAGAGACGAACCCACATAGATCCAGTCACCTCTGCTAGACAAAGGTGCCAAAAATGTACATTGGAGAAAAGATGGACTCTTTCTTCAACAAATGATGCTGGGAAAACTGACAATCCATATGTAGCAAAATGAAATTGAACCCCTATCTCTCACCCTGTGCAAAACTGAACTCAAAGTGGATCAAGAACCTGGGTATTAGACCAGAGACCCTGCGCCTAGAAGAAATGTAGGCCCAAATCTCCGTCCTATCTGCTTGGGAACCAGCTTCCTCAGGAAGACTCCTGAGGCACAGGAAGTAAAGTCAAGAATCAATAAATGGGATGGTATCAAACTAAAAAGCTTCTTCACAGCAAAGGAAACAATCAAGAATGTGAAGAGAGAGCCTAAAAAATGGGAGAACATCTTTACCACATGCACCTCAGAGCATTGCTATCCAGGATATATAAAGAACTCAAAAACTTAACACTGTAAAAACAAATAACCCAGTTAATAAATGGGCAAAGGAACTGAACAGGCGTTCCACAAGAAAGAAATATGAGCGGTCAACAAATATATGAAAAAAATGTTTAGCATCACTAGCAATTAGGGATGCAAATTAAAACCACACCGAGATCTCACTCCAGTTGGAATGGCAACAATCAAGAATACGAGTAATAAACGTTGGCAAGGATGTGGGGCAAAGGCACACTCATACCCTGCTGGTGGGACTGCAGATTGGGAGAATCGCTTTGGAAAGCAGTATGGAGATTCCTCAGAAAACTTGGAATGGAACCACCATTTGACTCAGTTATCCCACTCCTCGGTATATACCCAAAGGACTTAAAATCAGTATGCTACAGTGATGAAACCACATCAATGTTTATATCACAATAGCTAAGCTATGGAACCAACCTAGGTGCCCTTCAACAGATGAGTGAATAACTAAAATGTGGTATAAATACACAACAGAATATTATTCAGCCATAAAGAAGGATAAAATTATGGCATTTGCCAGTAAATGGATGGAACTGGAGACTATTATATTAAGTGAAATGAACCAATCCCAAAAAAGCTAAGACTGAATGTTCTCTATGATATGCAGATGCTAACACAAAATAAGGTGCTGGGGGAATAGAAGTTCATTGGATTAGACAAAGAGGAATGAAGGGAAAGGTGGAAGGGATGGGAATAGGAAAGACAATAGAGTGAATGGGACATAACTTTCCTCTGCACATAGGAATATACCACAGTGAAACTCTATCATGTACAACCACAAAAGTGGGTCCTAATTAGAATAAGTCATACTCCTTGTTTGTGTAATATGTCGAAATACACTCTACTGTCATATGTATCTGAAAAGAACAAATGAAAATGAAGAAATAAAAGAGCCCATGTTAACATGACAAGGGGGATGAGACAAAGGGGAGTGAAGGGAAGGGGGAGGTAGTACCAGTGGGATGCATCTGACATGACTGTCCTTTGTACATCTGTGAATACACCTCAGTGGAACTCCACATCATGTACGACCACAAGAACGGGATCCTAATTAGAATGCGACGTTCTTCACGTCTGTACGACTGTGTCAGCATGCACTCTGCTTTCACGTGTAACTAAAAAGAGCAAATAAGGCAAAATTCACAAAATAAAAAATAAATAATGTGGTCATGGGCTTTTGTCCTCTGGTTACTGGTGTGTGTAGGATCTAGGCTGGCGCCTGTGTGTTTCCACGGTAGTGAGGGTCGTGTGCAGGTCTCGGGGGGCTTGATGTAGTAGCATCTTCGCTCCTGAACCTGAGGTAGGCCAATGGGATTCCTTGAACGGTGAAGGACTGCACAGTGCTCTCTGGCAGCTCTGGAGACCGTCACCTGTCGTTTGCTTTCCTTCCTGTGCCGCTAGGATGATCGCTGCAAGATCCCGTTGTTCATGCTGATGTCCTTCCTGCCAGCGTCTGCTGTCCCTCCGTTCAGGTATGCTGTGTGAAGCAGGACTCGGCATCGCTGTCCGTCCCTGGCTTCAGCCCGCCACCATGCCGGGCCCACGGCCTGCCCCCTGTGGGTGGGCGCTGAGAGATGAGGGCATGCGCAGGACTGCCCTCGGGAGTCTGGGCGCTGTGGCAACAGGTGGTGACCGAGAGCCAGCCCACACCTGCTGCTCGTGTCGGTGGAGCTGAGTTGTGAGCCAGACACAGGGAGGAGGCCGTGCTGGGAGGAGGGCTGACTGCTCTCAACCCGGCGTTGCAGCTGTGGCGTGGTCTCCACCTTGAGGAGCCAGGAGGAGGGCGCCGCGGACAGGAGCTACTGCACGCTGCTGGACTGCCTCTGCTCCTGGGGGCAGGTGGGCCACGTCCTGGAGCTCATCGGCGACTGGCTGCCCCAGGAGCGGCCCGCGTCCCAGGTGCGTGGGTGTCATGCCCTGGAGCCTGGCACTCGGGACAGCTGTTTGGGGACTCGAGCTGTGAATTATCCACTGACGCCTGTTTTCCTTCTTTTCCCCTTCAGAGTCACTCGGCATCCAGACGCAAAGTGCAAATCCATGACACACGCCCGGTGAAACCTGAGTTGGCGCTAGTTTACATGGAGTATTTGCTGACCCACCCAAATAACCGGGAGTGCTTGCTCTCTGTGCCGCGAAAGAAACTTAACCATCTTTTGAAAGCACTGGAGACGTCAAAGGTAACGTTCTGCCCTGAAGGTGGGTGATTCTGAGTGGTGGCAGCATTCTTTGAGCTGGAAGGAATGAGAAAGATAGTCCACAAAGATAGGGAGACAGGCAGGGGAGTCGGGAGCAGAGCCTTTTCTCCACTCAGAGCCCACGTTTCTGCAGAGGCCTTTGGGGCACTAGGCTCGGTCAGGTGGGTCATCCCTGCTCAGCATTCCAGCCCCAGGAAGCCTTGTGAGGAAACACTGGCTCCCTTGAAGGTCCTTGGTGGTTTTCTTAGGAACCCTGGAGAGTGTCTGAATTCCTCAAGCCCTCAGCGCCCTGTGGACCCTGTTTCCTCCCTCCTGGCTGGCCTGGCTGCTCATGCAGGAGTGAACAGCACCTGTCCCCGCTGTCATCCCATGTGGCAGTTTAGCAGAGCCAGGTGTGGGTAGGGAGGGCAGCATGGGGCTCTGTGGACAAGACCGGCCCCCTTGTGGCCCTGTGGACGTGTCCTGCAGGGCCGGCTGTGTGCTTCTGAGGCCTACTCAGCCCTCGTGTCCAGGTAGAAACAGCAGAGGTCAGCGTCGCCAGAGCTGGGTGCCTCCCGTTCCCTGAGTGTCCTGGTGGTACTTGCCGTAGAGGATGCTGTGGTGACGTGGTGATGAGAATGTGAACCTGGGGTTGTGACATTGCAGGCAGATCTGGAATTCCTTCTGCACTCGCCGGGTGCGAAGCCCCCTCACTTCAGCGAAGCAGCCGCCCTGCGAGCCTTCGGTCTGCACTGCCGGCTGAGTGTTCATCTGCAGCTCAAGGTGTGTGGCCACCTCCCCTGGGTGTGAGCAGCTCCCCGCAGAGGCACTGTCCTTACCGTTTGCCTTGCTGTTCTGTGTTGGACAGTTCTGCTCAGAAGGGAGAGTCCACCTGTCCATCTTGGAAGACACTGGGTTTTGGCTAGAGAGCAAAATTTTGCCTTTGATTCAAGACCAAGAGGAAGAACGTCTGAAGCTTCAGAGGGTCATCTACCAGCAGATCATCCAGGTGAGCTGTCGGCACAGGGTGCCATCTCTGATGGCATGCTGTGTGCAGGATTGCGTTCCCTGCACACCATGGCCTCAGTCCTTTTAAGTGCACACAGTGGTATCTAAGGTTTTGGAGTTTTCCTTTATGCAGAGCTCAGGCTGTGTAGTTTTAGTGCAGCTTCACACATTGCATATGATAGGTATTTGGTTAGCTGGTGGGATTACATTCAGTATGTCTCTAGGTGTCTTATGGCAACAGAAATCAGAATGTATCCCCACAGAAATTCCTTTAGAAATATCTGTGTAAGTGTCTGCTTATGAGAAAGGGGTCCATCACATAGGAGAAGTTCTGTCAGGCCCAGGTGGGCCCCTTTAATGGCTCTGCTGGTAAACCTTGTCTGTCTCTTACAGACCTACCTGACTGTTTGTAAAGATGTCATCATGGTCGGGCTCGGAGACCCCCAGTTCCAGATACAGCTTTTACAGCGGAGTCTTGGAATCATGCAGACAGGCACAGTATATTCCACCCTTTAAGAACTATTTATGGTAACACAGCCAGCCCCCTGCCCGTTTCTCTTGCCCCTAGCTTTGTGGCTAAGATTCTGACTTTCAAGTGATGATATGTATGGTGCAGCTAGCTTAAACCAAAAGAGGGGCTTGTTGGCTGGTGGGGCCAGGACGTCCAGAGTTGTTTTTAGTGCCAGACATGCTGCTCCCTGCTTTATGCTTCATGGCTGGGCAGACTCCCCTTCTTGGTATCTACGGGCAACCTTGCAGAAGAGCCAGGGGTGGCTCTGCTCTGGCCTTGAGCTGCTTTTGTGGGGTGAGTTGGGAGTTGTTGGGTCATGCCTCCCCTACCTCCGGACCAAGGACAGGTAGCGTCGGTGACATGGCAGCTGACCATGTGGCACCCCGTTTGCTGCCTGCTAGGTACTCAGTTCAGTGTGCTCAACGGGGTGGTGAGAGGACAGCCACCTGAGCCATTGAGGTCCTAAGCACCAGCATCTCGGAGCCTGTGTCAGAGAGCGGTAGGCAGGCGTGTGTGCGATGTACCCTGGAGGGCCTGGCACCAGATTCCTGGCCAGTAAGAGCACTGTTGTGCCGTGACCCCTAGCCCCTAGCCTCAACCTCAGCCAGCCAGCCCCACTGCCTCTGTTCCGGGTGACTGAGACCCAGGGACCCTCAGCATTTGAAGGCGACCTCTCCATAGGCTTGGCCTTGCTGGACGAGCTGAGGACCACTCCCTGTGGCAAGCTGCACTGGGCACCTGCAGCTGCTTGGCAGGGAGCCCACTGTCATGCAGTCCTACACTCTAGTGTCCTCTGGAGGCCCGAGGGGTCTGGTCCTGTCCGGGCTGCTGCTGGAGTTGGAGTTTGGGCAGTCCAGGTCCTCAGGTTGGCTCAGAATTCCCAGAAGTGAACCCACACCCAGAGCAGGGCCAATATTGTTTGTGGTCAGCACTTTTTCTTTTTTAAGTTCTGGGTTTTGTACTTGAGTTTGATGATTGAAACAGTCAGAATGATTGATTTTTTTTTTAACTTCACTTATCATTTATAAATTCTTTTCCCGAGGACACTTTTAGTGTTCATACAGTGTACTTTTCTAAGGAGCTGGATAGAGTTTCGATCCACAGTTAGCCAGCTTTATTACATGACAGTTTCTGTTCCCTCAAAATAAGTCCTGACTTGACCTGTGACTGGGCTTTGTACCCAAACATTCTAGTGACCAGCTTTCCTGGGTGGGGTGCCCTGTGTGGCTATTCCCCTGCAGCTGTCACCAGTGGACCTGGAGTCCTGGGTGGCAGTTCAGCCAGGTGAACCTGGAGTCTCTGGTTAGCTGGACTTGACTTTTTGCCTAACCTGAAAGAGTCCTGGTAAAGACACCATTTTAATTCAAGAAGTCATTTATGTTTATGTTAATTATGTCCAAGTGCGGCATTGTCCACACTGATGTGCACCAAAGAAGGGGTGTTCCTAGAACACAGCCGGGTCCGGCCCTGTGCACCCAGGCGCCCCAGCAGTGCAGACTCGGACACTAAAACAGCAGGACTCACAGGAGAACTTCTCCTCATGAAAAGTACCAGCACAGTTACAAAGGAAGGTCACGGTCCACATAAGACCATTTGGAGTGCAGAGGTGAAGGAGGTGGGTGGAGTGGGCTCTGAGACAGGCAGGGGCTCAGGCCAGGTGGCACTGTGACTTTCAAGTGCGTTGATGTACGGACCAGGGTGGCCTAAGAGATCAGCTGCTGAGAGAGCCCAAGGAGCCAGATGCCCAGGGTCAGACTGCCTTGCGGTGCCCGGAGAACCGCTTCACCCTGCAGAGGTGGCGCGCACAGCTGCGAGGCCTCAGGCCATGGCCTGCCGTCTGATGTCGCTGTGTGTCCTGACTTGTCTGCAGGAGGCTGAGTGCCTGATGCGTGATGTTCTCTACTAGGTTATGAGGCACACGTGCTTTTAGATAACGGGGCTCTGAGCTAGAGTTTCTGGATTTCCACGTTTTTGCCAACATCACATGAAGACCTGCCCTGAAGGGGATGTCAGGACAGCTCCTCTGGTCTGCGGGCCTGTGGTCTGCGGAACACAGTGCCCACTCACCTGCCCCGCTCACCTGCCCCACTGAGAGCATTTCCACATGAGAAGCTGTGAGGAGTGTGTCCCTCCAGCTTTTCTTGCACCAGAGTGAAGACTTTGTGGTTTTAGAGATTTCGCATCTGCTGCCGACTCTGGCAGAGCTGTGGACCTCAGGCCTGAGGTGGCTCCAGGTCTCCCTTCTGCAGGTAGATCTGGAGGTCTCAGGCGGAGCTTCCTATCTCCAGGCCCATGTCCTTGTCTCCTTTGCTGATCTCCTGAGGAGAGGTTTTGGTACTGGAGGTTGAGGGTTGACTGTGAAATCTAAGATTGCCTGGGGTTCGGACGGTTCCCCAGGCACAGAAGCATGGGTCCAGCAAGGCAGAGCTGGTGTCTAGAGCAGGCCTCCTGCACAGCGGGGAAGGTGAGTGTGCGGCCGAGGGGCTGGGGCTGGAGTGCACTCAACAAGTAGGCTCTGGCTTTTGGTCAGGTCACAGGGCGGGCTTTTGAGGGTGGAGAAGCCCCGGAGAGCTAGGTAGCCAGGCATCTCTGCCCAGTGCTTAGTATAACTGCTGCCCCTTGGGTGAAGCCACACAGCAGCGCTGTGTAAAATGGAGGGCGTGTGTCTGTGTACTTGGGCCATTTTGCCCTTTCTGGCCTAGCACCACCAGCACAAGTCACACAAGGGTCAGCTGACCCTCAGCAGCTTGTGGGCGCACGCGTGGTCTTGGCCCCTTTGTGGAAGATGCAGTAAGACTGCTGCCTCTGGGCCGTGCCTTCTCTGACCCTCCTCCTCACCTCTGGCTAACTGTCTGTGGTCACGTTCCTGTGCTTCCTACTGTGGCATATTTTAAGTACGGGGTGGACTCCAGGACAGCATGTGACAACACGGCCCTGTGTCCACACAGATGAGGTCCAACCTGTGCCTGGATGTTGGATGTGTCATAAATCTCAAAATTTTGCAGATGCACCCACAAAACTCTCAGGAGCAGGTTGCTGGCTCTGCTTTTGTAGCTCAGTGTACCAAGATTGAAAGAAAAATGAAAATTGAAGGTCTCGAGGATGAATAGAACAAATAGGTTTACTAGGTGTAAATTACCAAATTAATGTAGCCCAGTGAGGAGAAAACCTGGAAAAGAAAGACGATAAATACGCTCCTGCCGAGTGTTAACCACTGAACCATTGCTGTGAGGTTATTGCACCAGGCACTTAAAGCCAGTATCAACTTCACTCTTAGCTGGGAGAAATAATGGAGTGTTTAGGAGTCGTACTCAAGCTGTCTCGTGTTTATGCAGCTCAGTGACTGAGGGCATTTGTTTCGTACCTAAATCAGGCAAATCTTTTATTTTTTAGTTTAGGTTAGAATTTAGGTTAATCTGATCAACATGGAATCATATGCTCTTCTGATCTACCTTCAGATGCGCATGTTAAGAGATTTCTTACAGCTTATGTATTACCTGACCGATTCTTTTCATTCTTTTCTTTCCAGTGAAGGGATTTTTTTATGTCTCACTGCTTCTTGGCATTCTGAAAGAGGTAACAGGAAGCTCCTTGATTCAGAAACCAGACCCAGAAGAGGTCGTTACAGTGTTGTACGACACAGTACAGAAAGTGTTCCAGAAGATGCTGGAATGTATTGCGCGGAGCTTCAGGAAGCAACCGGAAGAAGGCCTGCGGGTACTGGCATACTCATGGTGGGCGGTGCCCTTGGCCAGGTGTTCCTGGACTCTGGGACTGGGCTGCGTGGAGACCTGGTGGCAGGCGTGTAGGCCCAGCCCTCACCGTGCATCTGCCGCAGGGCAGGGCCAGTGTGGTGGGCTGCGGGGCACCCAGACGCCCTCACAGTGGGCTCCCCCAGGGTGCAGAACAGGTGGCTCAGCCTCTAGCAGTGGTTGCTGCCACAATTATCCAGAAAGAATATACCCCCCTCCATTTTATTATTGGTGTGTCGTAGTTGTACCTGTTATGGGGATTAGAGAAGGCTTTTGAAGATGCTGTTTGATTATTTGTAGAATGACTAGAGACCTTGCCTGGGTTAAATTTGTATTAGTCGATGTGATGCAGGATTATTGAGGAAGGAATTCATTCAAAAACCCATATACCAGATTTTTTTTTTTAAGGGTGATTTTTTTTTTTTTAATTTTTAAAATGTTTTTTAGTTTTGATGGGTGATTTATTTATTTCTTTGTTTATTTACTTATTTATTTATATGTGGTGCTGAGAATAAAACCCAGGGCCTCACACATGCCAGGCAAGTGCTCTACCACTGAGCCACACCCCAGCCCCCCAGATCTGTTTTACTCCTAAAGATAATGCAATGCCAGGGCCTGAACAAGTCTGTGTTGTTATTGGAAAGCCATTCTTTTTTCTACCTACAAACTATTTTTTAATGATGATTTCTTCAGAATGTTTAAAGGGGAAGCTATTTGTAAAATACTGAAGATTTTCAGTTTTATTCTGTCCTTAGCTGATGGGTGAAATTGAAGATTGTTGCCACGTTTTCCTTATTCTCGTTTGTACTTGAATCCACTTGGAATGTCCACTTGGAATGTTGTCTCAAGTGTCTGTGGTCTGCTTGTGTGGTCCATGCCCGACCTCTTGCTCCTCGTGTTCTTGGTTAACCTCGGTTCAGCAGCGTCATTCAGAACGCGTTGTCTCAGAGTCGATGCCCTGCTTGATGTCACGAACGTTTCTCCCTGTGTTTCTTCCTCCTTCCTCCCTCCCTCCCTCCCTCTCCCTCTTTCCCTTATTACTGTCCACACTTCTGTCTTCAAAGATTCTGTTTGCTCTTGGTGAAAGAATGTCTAACGGTGGTTTCCAGTGGGCTTTGGTCACGTCTGTCCTCTAGCTGTGGTGCTTGGAGGCTCGAGTCAGCCACAGAGGGGAGCCCGGTGGGCACTAATGGCAGGGAAGTGAGCCTCCTGGTGCTGGCAGCATAGGGAGGCCAGCAGGAGTCCTCATTCCAGAGTCTCCTTGTTCTGGTGGCCTGGGCTGCAGCTCCAGTTGATGGCCTCTGTTTCCCTGCAGCTCCTGTACTCTGTTCAGACCCCTCTTCACGAGTTCATAGCCACCGTGCAGTCCTGGCACCGGGACATGCCTGTCCACCGGGGCATACTTTCCACTCTGATTGCTGCGCCTGTTGTTGAGATGAGTCACCAGCTACGGAAGGTGAAGTATTTGGATCCTGAAACTGCTGTGCCTCTTTTTCTTTCTTTCTTTCTTTCTTTTTTTTTTTTTTGTGTGTGTTGCTGGGGATTGAACCCAGGGCAAAGCAAGCACTCTACCGACTGAGCTACATCCCCAGCCCTGTGCCTCTTCTGACTGTCTGCCATGCTGCTTCTACCCGCAGCACAGGTTTGAGTTCTCAAACACAGCCGTAAGGGGCTGGCTCACCTTGAAGACATCTGTTGGCATACCTTAGAGGTCCAGATGGGTCCACCTCTGTTAAGATTCTCTCGTAAAGCTGGGGTAGTCAGGGTGAGCAGAATTCAGGAGGACTGGGCTGTTTGTGTAGAGCAGCTTGTGTGTCTGCATGCTGTATTGTTAGCCTTTTTTTTTTTTTCCTTAATTTCTAAGTATAGGAAATTTTTTATGATTTTCTTATTAATTTTTTTAATAGTTGTAGATGGACACAATACCTTTATTTTATTTATTTATTTTTATGTGGTGCTGAGGATCGAACCCAGTGCCTCACACATGCTAGGCAAGCGCTCTGCCACTGAGCGACAGCCCCAGCCCTAAGCATAGGAAATTTAAATCTCTGATATCAGGATAAATTGGTAATTCATTCCTACAGACTATCTTATTTTCCTAGCAACAGTGGTGGATGAAGGGAAGGTTATTATTATTAATACAGAGATTATTAGCCCATTGGATTAAAGAACTGCATAATCAGGGTGGATTTGACAGAGCGCAACCATGGGTGGTGACCTGAGAGGAGAAGGAAGTTACAGCAGGCTCTCAGCCCAGAAGGAGGGGCTGACGGGATTCCCACTGGAGACACGTGCCTCCCCATCACAGGCTCTGCCGCAGCCTCCAGAGGAGTGTTGGGCACTCCTCTGTGCCACATCTGGAGTGTGCACGCAGAGCTCCGCCGTGCGTGTGCCAGATGGCGCAGTCCGAGGGGACACTGGCAGTGTGCAGGTCCTCGGTGGCCAGAAGGCCATGTGGCACGTGACTGTGTGAATATATAAATTGCAGAAGAGGTTCACTAAATTCTGGGACCTGAGTTAAGCTCAGCTTGCCTAGTACATCTGGAACACTGGCTTCAATTCCTGGCACCACATAAGAATAAATAAATAAAATGAAGGTATCGTGTCCATCTACAACTAAAAAATATTTGGGAAAAAAAAAAGATCTTCCCTAAATTCTAAAACATGAAATAGGACTGAAGGCCTCCTTCCAGCCTGAGGGAGGTTGTCTGCTGCAGGAAAGTAACCACAGCGACAGGAAGGTGGACCGAGCGTGTAGCCTGCTGCTGGCCTAGGCAAAGCTGCCACACCTGCTCTATGGGCCCCTGCTGGCCGTGCTCCTCTGCTGCCCTCCCTCTGTGCCTGGGACCTTCCTTACTGGGCACACACCAGGATCAAGCTCGTCATCTCACCCCTGGTTCCCCTAGTCCCATCTGCCCTGTGACTACCTCAGATTTTGTTGCCTACTGCTCCATCTTCTCTGCTGACTTGGTATTATTCTGAATGGTTTCTCTGGACGTTCTATAGGCAAGGTGCACTCAGCCAGGTCTGCCCTCCACAGCCACCTTGCCAGGTCCCTGCTGGGGCTCTCGTAGAGTCTTCTTCCCAGTGGAACTCTCGCCCTCCCGCTGTGGTCCTGTTTTACTTCTCTGTGGGCCAGAATCTTGACACATTATTAACAGTCTTCGTCTCACTGTCAGGAAAGCCCTTACAACACAGCTCAAGACGTAAAGCACTTTAATGATAAATGGTCCCTTTACACATATCATGGTGATCGACTTCAGTATCCTGATTTGTACTAAACCCTGCAGAGGAAATATGGGAAGCTTCTTAGAAGTGCATTCTCATGCCAAGGAGAAATCCCTCAAGGTGGCCAAAAGTAGACAGGGGACACTGGGGGTGGTGCGCCCACACCCTAGGAACGTCAGCGGCAGGAATGCGTGAACTTGCACAGGGAGCAGAGTTCTGGATACAGCCTTTCTCTGGAGCTGTGCAGCTGGATTTCATTCTGGATCCAGGGAAGCACTCGTGCGACCTTGTGTGGCTGATGGTCAAGAGCTTAGACCTTGAGAGACTCTGCCCTGCAGGCTGTGGGCGTGCTCCTCCCCTGCCTGCCACAGCACAGCGCAGCACACCAGGAAGTGGAGCAGGCCAGGGAGAGATCCTGACCTGGTCTGAGGAGAAGAGAGTTAGTGGACTTAGCATAAACACACATTTTTCACAGTAGATGACCCCAAACAAGATACCGTGGTTTTTTGTTTTTTTTTTTTTGTATCAGGAATTGAACCCATGGGGGCTTAACCCAGGGGGGCACATCCCCAGCCCTGTTTATATATTTTATTTGTAGATAGGGTCTTGCTAAGTTGCTTAGGGCCTTGCTATGAACTCAACAATTCTCCTGCCTCAGCTTCCCTCTCTGTGCTGGGATTACAGGCGTGTGCCACTGCACCCAGCACAAGAGACCTTTTGGCAAAGGGCTCTGGGCAGCAGGTCTTTTTTCTTTGTTTCAGTCTCTGTCTCACTAAGACTCCCTGACATACAATAATGGATCATTCATACTTATTGTGGACATTTCAACAGTCACTAAAAGTCATTGATTTGAGTTTCTGGAATGCTTTTTCAGGTGTAGCAGAAAGCCAGAGCAATGTAAAATAAGCATTAGCCCAGTCTCAATTTATAGCCTACTGACTTGAAACTTTTTCTAGATTTCTGATTTGGAAGAACTCACCCCACCGGAGTGCCTTTCCGACCTTCCTCCGTTTTCACGGTGCCTGATAGGAATCGTAGTAAAGTCTCCAGATGTGGTCAGGTAATGTCCTCTCTTTGTGGGCCTGAGGTTCACCTGGCTGTGCCTGCTCTGACAGCTTCTGCTCTTCTCATTATTCTTACCTTTGAAAAGCTGCATTTTCCTCTGTGACAAAAACTTGTCATAGATTTTTTTCCCTCCCATTTCAGTAATCAGATGTTTACAGGAAACTTACACAAATACCCTGCTGTACTGTCAGGCACGTTCACCCCTCGTGATGCTAGCAGAAGTGACACTTGGTTAACAGGGAAACATGAGGTCGTCTAGCACAACTCCCCCACGCGTGCTTCCCGATGCCTCCTTGCCGGGGTCCAGCTCTAGCAGGGGTGGTAGTGGCCACAGGTGATGGAGTAGGCCTCGGCGAGGTGGAGAACAAAGCAACACAAACTCAAGGAATGGATGCTGAGTTCTAAATTTTATTTTTCCCAGCCAGCTTTTTATACATTAAAAGGTTGACAGTTACACATGTTTTTCCAGAACAGAAAAAGATCACAAGGAAAAATAACAAAAATATCTTGTATAATCATTACTAGACCAGGCAATTTTAGTGATTTTTAGTAATTGCTTACTCATGATAACCTATAACTAAACAATAAGACATATTAATATTGCTTAACTAATCATAAAGGTTAAAGCAAGTTCAGCAGGGTTGAGTAAATGTCAGTTGTGTGGCTACTGCTGTGGTTAATAAGTGCTAGACAGTTTAAGCTAACAGTAATATGATATCATCTTCTACTGTGTGAACTTAACATTGAGGAACTCTTTCTCCAGGGTATAGGTGGCCAATAATATTTACAGCATTTAGTAAATCTTAATCTTTAAGAAATGGAATATCTCGCACTCTTGTATGTATACTTTCAAACCAGATTATAACATGTCCTGATTTTACATCTAAATATCCCGTGGGAGATAAAGGAGGGTCTAAATCCAGGGGCTTAAGAGGCATCCCTCTGTAAGGATGTCATGGCTTTCCACTAATTAAATAAGCATTGTCATAAGGTGTTTTAACTGTAGGAACTCTATTTTCTGTATTTCTTCTGTTCCTGTTAATCATTCCTGACGGGGTTGGAGTTATTCACCTACATACTTCAGGTCATCTGAGAGTAGTCAACAGGGGATCGGCAGCTGGAATCTATTTTTGTATTTTCTCATAACATTCTTGGTTACTCAAAGTTTCATTACAAATGACTAAATCTGAAATCACTGTTCCATTTTTTCATGTTCCACTGTTTATGTACACCGTTCCACTGTTTTTTAGTTTTAACCCTGGTTCTGTTAAGACCCCTATTTTCAGGGAAAACACATAAAATATTAATAGTAAACCTACACATATTAAGCAAGCAAGGAAGGAAAGTCCGCAACCAATTCCCAATACGGTGAGACTTTGGAAACACCTTTATTACTCAGCAGAATCCTTGTCAAGCTCTGAGGGGAATTGCAGGTGGCGTAACACCTCCTGGGTTAAGCACCAGTAGCTTTTGTCCACACGCAGCTGTGACTCATTTCCCTAGCCTGTTTGTTACCTGGCTAGAATCCTGGGGTCTGGGTGGCACAGAGCACTGGCAGTGCAGAGGGACTGGTTCTGCAGACGGCGAACACTGTGGGCCCTCACAGCAGGTGTGTGCCCCGAAAACCCAGAGCGCCTTCTTGGACAGCTTGGAGCCTGTGTGCATGGAGTACAGAACTGCTCTTCACTCAGCAGCCTTGTGCTCTCTCCAGCAAGCGCCCCTGGTTTTAATACCTGACCTGCACGTCACGGTGCACTCAGTGCAGTGTACAGGAAAAGTTCAGCCAGTTTCCTGCCTTGTGAATGGTGGCGTGGTTGTCGAACCTCCCGTTCATTGTTCTGAAAGTTCCAGCCCCTCCTGTGGAGTAAGCGAGGTGCTTGTTCATGTTACAGGTCATTTCTGGATGAGTTGAAGGCATGTGTGACTTCTGGAGACATCGAAGGCATCGTGTGCCTCACAGCTGTTCTGCATCTCATCTTGGTCATCAACAAAGGTGGGCTACCTTATCTCTCCTTCACTGGGAACACTGCTGCTGTGCTGAGCCCTGGCAGGGATGCTTGGGAGCTCTGCTTCCGTGCCAGCTCCCCATCAGGCGGGCCTCACCTGTAGCCAGCCCGGCCTGCCTGTGCATGAGCTCAGGGTCCCTTCTGCACTGCAGTTCCTGTCCACCTTCCACCTTGCTCGTTGGGTGCCTTCTGGCATCCCTCTCTGCCTTAGGATTGAATTTTGGTGCTGTGCTGACTGGGCATGGCAGCACAGGCTTGTGGTCTCAGCTGCTTGGGAGGCTGACGCAGGAGGATTACTCAGTACTAAGTTTGAGAAGAGCCTGAGCAGTATAGCAAGACCTGCCCACCTCCCAGCCTGCAAAAAGAACATTGTGATTTGTTAATGTTGTGCATGTTGATGTTATGTCATGTTCATATCCCAACAAGTAGAGAGAGATGTGGAAAAGTAATTGGCCGCACCTGTTAGAGGCCTCCTTCATGTAACAACAGCAGCATCACTGTGGTGACCTGCATTTCAGCTTCTCAGTTGTTGGCAGAGGTTTTCAGGTTTAGTTTGCTATAGGTGGTGGTGGCTTCTGTTAAAACAAAATGTCCCTATGAACCTGAATGTGGTGTATCTGTAGATTTATAATACAGGTGGAGTACCTTTATCTCAAGTACCTGGGACAGAAGTCCTTCAGATTTGAGAGTTTTCCAGATTTTTGAATATTTGCATAGACTACCCTGGTTGAGGATCTCTAATCTGAAAATTCAAAATCTGAAACTTTAGAAGAACATCATATACAATAGTCAAAAAGTTTTAGATTTGAGGGTCTTTCAGATTATAGACTTCCAGATTAGGGAAGCTCTGTATATAATACTTTTTAACTTGTTGGACCCAGTTGGGTACAGAAAAGACTTGTCTAAGAGACCCCCCGAGTTAACATGCACAGAACCATGGAGGTACCAGGTTGAAGGTCCTTGAGCTTCTCTAAGGGACCCCCGAGTTGAAATGCATAGCATGAGGGGCAGCTCCACCAGGAGCTGTGCGGGTGGAGCTTGGGGTGCAAGTGCCACAGTGCTTAAACAAGGGAATGGCTTTGAAATACGCTCACTGCCCCTTGTTTGGTGAGTGGACAGAGCGCTCTGTAAGGCTGCATGGGTAAGGGCCGAGAGGCTCCGCTCACAGCCGAGCTTCCACGAGCATGCACTGGCTCTCGACAGCATCCCCGGGGGGCAGCTGGAAGGACACATGGGAGCGGTTGCACGTGCAGAGCAGCCTCTGCCTCTGGTAACACTCATCCTTCCCCTCCCAATGTGGTCTTGCTACAGGTAAACACAGAAGTTCCAAAGTGAAGGAGACTGCAGCCACTGTGCACAGAAAGCTGAAGGGCTTCATGGAGATCACCCTGGAGGAGGACAGCCTTGAGAGGTGAGTGGGCGTGCTCAGGGTCAGCAGCTCAGAAGCTGGGGGAAGAGATGCTTCTCTTTACCTGTCTTCAGGGGCAGAAGGGTTGCTTGCCACTTTCTGTTCTGGAAAGGGAAGGACGTCAGCTCAGCAGCTCTCCAGCTAGACATTGCTTTTGCTGGCTCACCACACTTGCAGCCGGGCGTTTCCTGAGCATAGTACCTCTTCCCAGGCGGTTGTCCTGGGTGGCAGGGGCCTCCTGAGCCTCTGCGGAGACGGTTCCCCTCCCCTCTGGGAGGACAGTGTTGCTTGCTCTTCCCGAGGCTCTGAAGCAGGCCATCCTCGCTTTACCCATGCCTGGGAACCAAACCCCACTCCTCGTCTGCTGCTTCCTTTGGAGAAAAGCTTTCAGAATCCTGAATTTGTAAGTGAACTTCCAAAATGTGGCAATCACCTGGATGCTCTCTTTCTAGAAATTGACCTTACAAAGGCGTTTGAGAGCTGAGTTGCTGGAGGGTCATGTATTTCTATCCCATGTGACCCTAGTTTTAGTCACTGTCGGTGAAATGAGACCCTGTTAACTGGGAATTCTCCTTAGAATGTAGTAGAACGGCTTGGTTTCTTTGAAACTTAGTTCGAATTTGCAGGAATTTGTTTTGCCTTTTCCCAGTTGTTAAAGGCTTAGACAGTTGGTAGTTTTCGATGGTGTTTATATGACCTTCCACTCTGAACAACCATCACAGGCTAACACCTGGGCATATAGGTCTGTGGGTGGTGCTGTGTGTCCTCAGTCCTGTGAACCTTGTGGACTGCCATGCGCCAGGAGTAAGGTGGCTTTGAGCTGCTTGCACGAGGCAACATACTGCAGGCTACAGTCTCGCTTTGTTGGGTCTCCCGTCCCCAGGCCTGTCCTGTTCCCAGCACCTCACCTCTACAGCCTAGAGTCCTTTCTCTACCCCAGTAGAAAGAAGCCCCACCTGCAGTGATGGCAGAGGAACGGAGGGGACGGGACAGGGAGACCAAAGCACTCCAAGAACAAAGGGGATGGGTGGTGCTCACAGTACCCGCAGGGATGGTTCCAGGACTCCAGGGGAGAAACTGTTGGAGCCCAGTCCTTTCCGCCAGCAAAGTGGGCCCTGCATGTAATCTGTGCCTCTCCTGCTGCCGCCGTGATCACCTCTAGGTCACCCTGGTGCCCGTGCAATGGCAACACTGTGCAAACAGTTGATACACTGCAAGGTTTAGGGAATAACAACAATGAAGGGCATGTACGTGTTCAGTGAAGACCAATGTTCTAAAGAGTGTTTTTAGTCTGTGATTGCTTAGTGTGTGCATGTGGAGCCACAGACATGGAGGGCCAGTTGTTAGTAAATTTGCTAGTAATTGTTCTTGGAGTGTTAGAATCAATGGGCAGGGAGGGTGCTCTATGGCAGATGCCCTGGATTTGATACCCAACAACACCAGAAAGTTGAACCAAATTGTAGGTTCGTAGCAAAAAGGAAGCGAAAGTGCTGTGGTTTTCCATAGGTCCTTGCCCTGCCATGTACACACCTTCCCCGTTGCAATCCCACACCCAGTGGAGCATTTGTCGCATCATTATCACCCACCCTCCGCGGCGCACATTAGAGTTCGCTCTTGGTTTTGAACCTTCTGAAGTTTCAGCAAACATGCAAACACATACCCTTCCCTGCAGTACTGCACAGAGTAGCTCCACTGCCCTGAAATTCCTGGATGTGTTGACTACTTTTCGCCCTCCCTTGGAACCTGCAGGATTTATACGTAGATGTGTAAGAGGACAGCATCGGCTTGGGAATTGGTTCACACCCTCACGAAGGCTGCATAGTTCCTCCATAGGCTGTGTACCAGCGGAGAGCCGGGGACGTCAGTGGTGTGGCTCTGTCCCAGTCCACAGGACTGAGAACTAGGGAGGCCAACCATATAACTGCTGAGGCCAGAGCATTTGGGGGAGCTTGAAGGCCTGGGAACCTAGAGAGCTGACATAGAGGGACAGAACGGTGTCAGCCCCAGGGGAAAGAAGGGATGTGTCCAGGCCCTCAATAGATAAGATGTGTCCATCTGTTCATTAGCCACGTCTTTCTTACTTGTGTGTGCACCCTCCCAAACACCCAGAAAGAACTGTCTGGCAGTCCTTTGGGGACCCTTACCCCTGTCGGGTTGACGCAGGCCATGCTCCGTGCCTGCCAAGACACCTGGGCTACTGCAGGTGTGGGGATCCTGAACCAGGCTGCTGTAAACAAGATGAAGGCAGAGAGTCAAGGAGCCACTGTAGGCCAACCAGTTCTGCAGAGCTGTCAAGGCAGAGGGTCCTCATGGAGGGCAGTGTCAACTCGAGGTGTCAGCTTGGAGTGGGCCATGCTTAACCTTCAAGGGCAGGAGAAACTGCTGTCTGCTGAAGCCCAGTGGGATGGATCATTGGAGGTTCGTGCCTGTGGCCATTTTGCTGGGCAAGGCTCACAACAAGCAACCAGGTGATGGGGTCAGGGTGCCACTGTGTACAGTCTTGCAGGCTCTTCCTTTTATGGGCCTTAGGTGAGGGTGCTCTAACTGGTGATTTCCCATGGCTGGTGTTCCTGATAGGATTTGGGATGGCCACACATCCAGGTGCTCCTATTTAGTTTGATAAGTTAGCACATAAAAGTTATTTGTCAACTTGTGCCTTATGGTGATGCCGGGCAGATGATGGTTGTTCACTTATACAAACCTGGGATAGAGTCTTAAACCTTGGCTCTAGTACTCAAAGCACACTAGTTTGGGGCAAACTACAGCTTCACAAAATGGGGTAACTCAGGATAGGCACAGCCTGAGAGCTGCTGTTCTGCACATCACGGAGTCACTCAAGACAGGTGAAGCCTGAGAGCTGCTGTTCTACACACCCTGGAGTCACTCAGGGCAGGCACAGCCTGAGAGCTGCTGTTCTACACCATGGAGTCACTCAGGGCAGGCACAGCCTGAGAGCTGCTGTTCTACAAAATGGAGTCACTCAGGGCAGGCACAGCCTGAGAGCTGCTGTTCTACAAAATGGAGTCACTCAGGACAGGCACAGCCTGAGAGCTGCTGTTCTACACCATGGAGTCACTCAGGGCAGGCACAGCCTGAGAGCTGCTGTTCTACACCATGGAGTCACTAGGGCAGGCACAGCCTGAGAGCTGCTGTTCTACACCATGGAGTCACTCAGGGCAGGCTCAGCCTGAGAGCTGCTGTTCTACACCATGGAGTCACTCAGGGCAGGCGCAGCCTGAGAGCTGCTGTTCTACACCATGGAGTCACTCAGGGCAGGCTCAGCCTGAGAGCTGCTGTTCTACACCATGGAGTCACTCAGGGCAGGCACAGCCTGAGAGCTGCTGTTCTGCACACCATGTAGTCACTCAGGGCAGGCACAGCCTGAGAACTGCTGTTCTACACACAGTAGAGTGGCAGTCTGAACCTGCTGTTCTCTTTGCCATGGAGTGATGGAATAGCTGAACTACCTGCCCTCCGCAGGTGCTCTTATTCTGTGCTTATCTTGAGAGCCCTGGAATCTTATTGTGACTGTACCAGGTCAGACTTTGCCCCTTTCTGTTTTAAGCTCCACAAACTTTCAGTTTCATGAACTGTCTTACCTTGAGATGACTGGAGCTCATGTGCATCAGAAAACACATGGCAGCATAAACAGTGTGTGTCACACTCAATAGGGTGACCACAATACTAGGAGAATTAACTCACGCTTTGTTATAAATGACACCAGCAAGAATGACCCTTCTGGGTGTGAAGTGTTCTGTACTGCTGAGGGTACGTGCGCCCGGAGCCCTCCTGGAAGCCCCTCATTGTCCTTCACCTAGTGTTCCTTAGCTCCTGGCACCGAGCAGGGCTCGAGGAGCTGGGACCTCCCTGAGAGCAGAGCCAGCTGTGAACAGCCTCTGTGCTGCCCCTGTTGTTCAGTGACGTTCCCTGCTGAGCCTCGCCCTCAGGGGTCCTCCCTCAGAGCAGTGGGGAGCCAGTGGTCTGTAGCCTGGTTTCCACCCAGTGCCCCCAGCTGTCCAGCGGAGCCAGGGCCGAGAAAAATCAGTCTGAAAAACGGTTGGAAGGAAGCAGTTGAGATGTAAGAGGGTATTTCAAGACGATCCTGGCTCAGTGTTGGACCTGAGACCCTCGGGGATCTGCCATCTTCAAGGCTCTGGGAACCCTGTTCCAGGGGTGTCTGGGCAACTGGACCTTAATTCAGAAGTGAGGAATCAGCTTTCCCCGTGCTGATTGGTATTAGTTTGGTATTAATTGACTGGTTGGGGGCTGCTGAATAAAACGGCTTCTTGTGTCTCACTGCCTCACCCACAGCAGAGCACTAAATTGGACGCGGTTCCTCAGGAGGAAGAACTTGGGTGTGTCAAGGCACTACTGCTTTTAACGGTCGAGTGTGCTGTGTGTGTTCCTTTCATAGCTAGTTTGAAGACAGAAGGCGGTTTAATTTGAGGTTACTGACGTGTGAGCCCTTTGCAGGTTTCATTACCTCCTGACTTTCTCCCACTAGGACGTGAGCTGTGGTTGCAGTGCAGGCTCACTGCGTGCCGGCGGCTCTGCCTCTGGCCGTGTGGGTGGCCTAGGGTGCAGCAACTGTGCGGTGCTGGAGTATGCAGTGTCCCTGAGCCCTCGCAGCCTCCATGCTCTGGCTTCCTTAGAGCAGGCTCCTGTCGTCCACACTCAAGCCCCTCTTGAGTGATGGTGTGTCCTTCATCCTGCTCTTTGCTCAGTGCATGGATCCTTGGTGACCGTGGTGGGTGTTGCCTGGCCATTTCCCAGATGCTGAGCCTGAGTCTGCAGTTCCATAGGCTCAGAGCCCAGTGGACTCACCACCCAGTTCTCATGTCCCTTACGCACAGGGAGATCTGCAGCCCACCAGGCTTGGAGGCCTGAGGTCTTGCTGCTGTTCCCTCCAGCTCTAAAGTCCAAGTCCTCCTCTTGTCCTGCAGTTCTCGCTTCTTTGGTCCTCGTGGTGTGCCTGGCCCTGTCCTCAGGTAGCTGCAGAGCGAATGGGTGTGACCTGCTGCAGAGCTTCCAAGTGTCAATGTGGTGTCCGGGTTGGTCCTGGGCCCCTCTGCACTGCGTCCTGCCTGTCCTGAATGATGAGGGCAGTGTGCTGACTGTGGCTGGCGTGGACGTGGGTCAGTGCTGACAGGATGGCAGTTTTGCCAAGACAGCCTCACACCTTTCTCTGCGAGGCTCATACATTCATGCTCACTTGAGGAGACAGAAGTGTTTTTGAATAACTGAAGTGAATTCTAGATCCTGGAGGTCTGTGACTCAGTGCCACTTCCTCGGTCTCGGCTCCAGCTCTAGGCTGGCAGGAGGGTGAGACTGGGAGGGGCACTCTTGTTCCCTGGAACCTGGGGCTTGGGAGGAGACCCCGAAGAAGCAAGACAGCCAAGGGCAGAGATTGGCACCTATGAGGCCTGCCCTGCTCCCGAGGAGCTCCCCTGCTAGCTGCCCTTTCTGCCCGAGGCTGGGGAAGCTGACATGGCCGTGGGTTCCTGGTGTCCTTGCAGGGCAGGTGCACAGCCTTGCATGGTGTCCTTGGGTCCCGTGCCTATCACTTCCACCCCCACTTGGGGCATCTCATTTGTTGGTGGACCAGCAGCTTCTGGTGAGGGGCAGAGAGTCCACAGCAGCCCCATGAGCACGGCCAGAGCTACTGCCACGCTACACTGCAGAGGTTGTCCATGAGGCCCTGGACCAGGCATCTAAACACTGCCTGGGACACAAGACCAGGACCGAGGGAGGGAATCTTGAGGGACTTAGAGCTGAGACAAGTCTCCGTTTTCTTTCCTTAAAATCTGTGTGGGGTTGATGTAAAAATCACACATACCTCTAAATAACTCCAGGGAGAAAGACTATCCAAAAAGCCCTTGGGATTTGGGCAGCTGGTGCAGTCTGGAGGTGCAGGTGCAGGTGCGTGCATGGCAGCTGGTGCTGACTGCAGGCTGGTGGGGTCTGTGTACGTTGGTTGAGACCAGCACTGTAGAGTGGAGCCACAAGAACGTTTACAGTGGCAGTGGGACCTCACTTGGGGCTCGCTGGGTGGACAGTCTGCAAGGCCACAGTTAGGCAGGTGGACATCGTCTTGAGCACTGGGCACAATAAGGTCAGGAAACAGCATCTGTGGACTCAGGATGTTCAGACTAGTCGAGGCGTTGTCTGTGTCTAGCAGAGCCGTCCAGGAGGTCCAGCAGGTGAAGGGAAGCTCTGCGGTCGAGCCCACGGCTTGCCAGTGTGTGCCCAGGTGCAGAAGCCGCCCCAGGAATCTTGGCAGGAACAGACTCTGCAGGGGTGGGAGCGGTGCCCTGGGAGGAAGTGCAGTGGGCCTTCCCGCCCACCTGGCTGGACGGGCAGGGCCAGGTGCCCAGAGGCCCTGAGTCATCAGAGGTGGTAGGAACTGCCACCACGTAGAGCAGGGCCAGGTCCCCTCTTGCGTGGCAGGGAGAGGCGGGCGGGAACACGCATGTGTGCTTCTCACTGTGCCTTGGGTCCGAGGGAGCGTCCACCAGCACAGCATGCCTGAGGGCCAGCCTGAGTGGTGCCCACACCACCTTTGCCAGGGCTCACTGCATGTACCCAACCTGCTTTCCACGAGAGCTGCACTTGCTGGTGCCCTGCCACCTCCTGGAGGAGGTCGGTTGCCTGCCATCTTTGGACTCTGCTTTTGGAAACGCACATTTGGATCATCTGGCCATTTTGTCTGTAGCTGAGTCTTTCTTTGTGTTTCAGATTTCTCTACGAATCATCCATGAGGACCCTGAGGGAGCTTCTGAACTCGTGACCAGGCCCCCACCTCTGGACATGTCCAGTAGGGAGAAGGACTCAGGGAGAGTGCAGCAGTGCGTGTGTAGGGAAGGGTGGTAGCCGGAGTGAGCGGGGAGCTCAGGCTCAGCGTGTGCCCAGGACCCGCACAAGTGGGGGTCCTCCGCACAGAGGAGCCCGTGTCAGCGGTGCCGGAATTCACGGTGCAAGGGGTAAAAAGGACACTTTTCCAGCAAACCTAGTTGTTTTAAAAGTGATTTTTATATATATTATATTGTGTGCAAACCATGAATAATAAAGCAGTGACAACATGTTTGTGTCCTTCGTTTGAAAACATTAGTGAGTTTCCCTGGGGGCAGGAGGCTCGTGTGCCCCAGGACCAGTTGTGTACCCTGTGTGACCTCAGCTCACCTCCCACTCATGCGTCCTGTGTGACCTCAGCTCACCTGTCCTGAGCACCAGGTCTCAGAGCAACTCGGAACCAGAACTCCGTGCTGCTTCGGTTTCCTGCTTATTCTGATTGTCTGAGCCCTGAGCAAAGATTATAAAGAAATCCCAGAGTTTTAGTGCCTGTGTTTTTCTGAGAAGATAACAAAAATATGGACTACTTACTACTCTTACAGGTCTCGAGGGTGTTTTGCAGAGGGCTGGGGAGAAGCGGGAGGTGGGTTGGATGTGTTACAGCCGGACGCAGTGAACGCTGAAGCATGGCTCACAGGCGTCCCTGTAAGCAGACCTCGTTCTCCGCTGGTGAGAGGCCACGGCCGTCGATGTTGAGTCGCTCTCACTTGTTAAGTCGGGTTGTGTCCGTTTATCACGGGCAATTCACTGAGGCAGGCATTGCCACCGCCACCTCCAGGTTCATTCCTGCCTTTCCCAGGAAGGGACATCTCAGCATGGCTCCCCCACTGCCAGGCTGCACAGCTGGCCCCCAGTCCCCGCCAAGGAGCTGCCTCGTGGGTGGGCGCAACTGAGTGCACCCACGGGCCACACCGCGGCGGCCTGGCCTGGGGCCCGTGTGGACACCCACGCCACTCGCACCTCAGCACTGAACCCCAATCATCCACGAGCCCACAACCTCTACCCCCCACTTTGCAGTGAGTGGTGAGAAAACAGGGCAGGCCTGAATGACGCACGCGCCTATCCAGACCCAGTAGCGACTCGCAGGTGCCCCTGAACACCTGGCGGGCACCTCGAGCGCAGCCGCTCCCGGCCCCCACCTGCTCCTGCCTCACGCATCCTCTGGACTCGTCCTCAGCTCTGTGAGATGAGGACCCAGGAGAAAAGGTGGGCTGCCAGGTATGCGAACACAGGTGTGGCCGCCCTTGAGAGCTGCCTGCCACCCTTCCCTAGGGCCGCGCCACCCGCCAGCAGACACAGGACACTCTTGTTTTCACCTGGTTTTGTGGTTGACTTCATACCCACCATGAGGAAAGACCCAATTTGCCACCCTGCCTCCCTTGTGGCACCATGGTGACGTTCTCCACCCTGCCCCCGTGTGGCCCATGCCTGGTGGTGGCCACTGTCGGAGCAGCCTGGGAGAGAGGCTGGGTGTGCAGGTGTGACCTGCACGTTGGCCGGCGTGTCGCGTGCCTGGGAGCCACCCAAGGAAGGAGGGTTCACTCGCTCACGGGCCAGGGCCAGCCAGCTGCATTGCCTGTGCCCGTGTGGGGCAGAGCACAGCAGAAGGACATGGGGAGGACAGTGCTCAGCCCCAGGCAGCCAGGGAGCAGCAGGGAGAGATGTGCAGAGGGACAAGAGGTAAACCCAAGGCACGTCCCGGTGACTGCTGCTTCCAGCTAAGTCCTCCTCAGGAGTCATTCAGCCGCAACAGAGTAAACTGCTGATGAGGCCAGGCTCTTATGATCCATCCCTTCCCCAAAGCCCCACCTCTGACAGCCCTTGGGGGACTTTCCAGACCCAAACCATAACAACCTGCATGGAGTGGGGCTGTGGCGGGTGAAGCTGTGCTGCTGCGTGTGCTGCCACAGTCAAGCTCATGCTGCTGAAGCCTGAGCTTCGGGCTGGAAATGGAGTCCAGCTGAGGACAGGCATTTTAGCCATCCGGACCCACCCCTCACCTCACCGCAGGTCCCATGCACCACCAAAGTGTCCCACTGCTGCCCTGCAGGCGCCAGGCATCTCGTGGCCTCCCGCGGCCTTGTCGGGTGCTGGCCTCCGCCTCGCAGCCTGTCAGCTGTCTGACGGCCCCAGCAGAGGTCTGGGAGTTCAGGGTGGGTTGTCCTCAGGTCCCTCGGGTGTTCTGGCCGCCTCCTTGGTGCACTGACTCTCCAGTGGCCTCTTTGAGAGGATCGTAGCTGTTGATGGCAAGTCCCCAGTTCTGCTAATTCACAAAGGGCGCAAAATGAAGTACTCTGGTTCTTGTGTCCTGCTGCTTTTATTGGCCGGGGTGTTTGGTTGGGTTGGGAAGAGGGAAAAGTGTTGGGTTCCCTGTTTACCAGAATTCACAGTGTGAGCATCTGTATCTCCTACGGGCAACTAGTGGCGGGTACTGGGGGCTGAACCCAGGTGCTGAGCCACATCCCCAGCCCCCCTTTTTTTCTTATTTTCAGTGAGACGGTCTCACTGAGTTACCTCCATCTTGCGCTCCTGCCTCGCCTCCCCACCGTGTCGCTGGGATGGAGGAGTGCACCACCTCACCGGCCCTAACCAGGTATTCACAGTGTCCTTTGTGTTTCCGTGCACTGCTGGCGCTGGCCTTGGTGCCAGTTTCTGGCCGCAGGGGCTTGGTCAGGTGGGTCCTGAGTCCTCAGGTGAGGCAGCCGTCCAGGGGCCCTTGCTCCCTGAAGTGGTGAGTGGCTTCCCGCGCTGGCCTGGAGTCGGCCGTCCTCCCAGGACTCGGGTGTGTTTGAGTGACACTGGTGGGGTGGACGTGGCAGTGGTCCTTGACTCTTGGCCAGGACCGTGGGCAGAGGTGGAAGCACACAGGCGTGCACAGGGTCACTTGTGCTTGTGTAGCGCAGGCGTGACTGTGGGTGGAGGGCAGGCCTGAGCCTGAGCTCCTCTTCCCTGTCCAGGGCTTCAGGTTTTAGTTCAGCCTCTTTGACGCAGGCCAGCAGCCTGAGCTCTGGGGTCCAGAGTGGGGCTCCTTGGGTTGAACCAGCAGCATGTCTGGCCTCCAACTGGCATTCCACACACCACTTCCGCCCGGACTCGAGCACTTCAGACCTGCTGCCGTTCCCTTGGGCTTGGGACACAGCCCTCAGGGAGGCCAGGCTTCTTTCTTCTTGTGTCCTGCCCAGCTGGGTATGTGATCAGACATTTGCGTACTTTTATCATCAATTCGTACCCATTATTTTAAAATTCATCTTCCTGTAATTATATTTATAGAATGCCAGGGTCAAATTTTCACAGGAGTATTCAAAGAATGCACATTTCCTCGTGTTCTAAGTGTATTCCTTGAGGTGTGTTGAGTGCCCGCTCTCTGAGAAGAGGAGCGCTCTGCGCCACGCAGCATGCCCTTCCCTGGAGAGACTGAGCACACCGCGTGCGTGGCCCCTTTCCTGTGTCAGAGAGGTCCGTCCACAGTGGAGGCCGCCCGGTCCTGGAGGAGCGCCCCCTGCCTGTGGAGCGGCCGTGCGGCTGCCCCTGGGCCCTCGGGTCTCGGCCCTGGCCCTGGCCCTGCAGGAGCGTGCAGTGCAGGGCCTGCCGGTGCTGCTGCATTGGGCAGTGTCCTGCGGGAGGATGCCCGCTGCAGGGGGAGTGAGTGGACCCGTGCCCTGCAGGAGGCACTGCTGACCTGGCAGAGAGCCCAGGTGAGCAAGCCTGCTGCCCTCAGCCTGCCCTCGGTCCTCATCCAGATCCAAGGTGGTGCAGTTTCCTTCCGCCCAGTTCGACTACGCCCTGTGTGCTCAGGGACTTGCTGCCAGCTTCTCTGCTGCGACGGTGCTTCAGGTCTCTGGGATGATACTGCCAGTGTGACATTCACCCGGAGGGTTCTATCCCTGGGCTCGTGTTGTCTGGGTACCTTTTGACACAAAATGTCAGTTTTATTTAATTTTGAGAAGAATGCTTTGCTGTTTTGTCTTGCACCGGTTAAGAGCTTAGTTAATCCACCTGAGTGGCTTTGAATAAAAGTACTGACTGTGCTTCTTGTTCTTTTGTGCGTGTGTGTGCTGGGGATCAAACCCAGGGTGCTCTATCACCGAGCTACATCCTCAGTCCTTTTTATTTTCATTCTGAGACGGGATCTCACTTGGTTGCTCAGGCTGGCCTCAGCCTCCCAGGCTGCTGGGATTATAGGTGTTCCTCATCTCACAGGGAATGTTTCACTATTTGCCAAGTCAGTATGTTTGCTATGCTGTTAGGTTAGGAAGCCGTCTGCCCTTTTCTGGTTTTATAAGAGCTCTGATCACACATGCCTGCCAAATTTTAATGAACTAGTTCTTACATATATAGGTATGATAATCCATTCTTTAATTTATTAATATAATTATCTATTATTAAAAATATCCTTATTTTCCTGAGATAAAACCAACTTAGTGATGAAGGGTGATCTTTTCTGTAAATTACTGAATTTGGTTTGCTGATTCTTCAGAGGTTCTTGCGGCTGCCCCTGGGCCCTCGGGTCTCGGCCCTGGCCCTGGCCCTGCAGGAGCGTGCAGTGCAGGGCCTGCCGGTGCTGCTGCATTGGGCAGTGTCCTGCGGGAGGATGCCCGCTGCAGGGGGAGTGAGTGGACCCGTGCCCTGCAGGAAGCATCTATCTTCCCGTATCCCTGAGAGCTTGCGTGAGACTGGAATGCCCCTAGTTTTTCCTCTAATGCGTGGCTGTGTGATCTAAGGTGATGCTTTCCTTGTGGGAAGAGGCTAACCAGGTTTAAATCTTATGCAGAATGTTCAAAGCAATCAGGATTTTGTTTTATCTTTATTTAATTTTTATGGGTTAAATCATATAATTTGTGGAAAAATATAGTTCAGTGTCCACTGGGCCAAAATCTTTCATAAATTCCTCCTACACGTCTACCCTAGAGGAGTTCCTGCCAATACACACGAGGAGCCGTGAACAGGATTCTTAAAGTGGCAGGTCTGCAGCAGCAACGTGGAGACTCAGGCCCCGTGGGAGTCCTGTGGGCAAGGCAGCCCTGCGGTCTGTGAGCAGATTCAGTGCTAGGTGTGGAGGCATTCCAGGAGCGTGCTGTTGAGGGAGAGCAAGTCAGAGCAGCGGTGTGATTTTACCATGTAGGTTTAAAGTGCAAAACGGGACATCACTGTGGTCCCAGTGTGCCCAGAGCTCTGCCTGGGAAATGTGCTCCCCAGCCCCGAGTGATAGATGACCTGCGTGCTGATGAGGCCCGGAGGCTGGCCCCAGGGCCAACTGCTGGTCCACGGGAAGAGGCAGAGACCCAGTGGCTGGCTTGCTCTGGGGTGCCCTGCACAGGGGCCCGTCCAGCCCAGCCTCAGACGCAGAGTGGACGCCAGCGCCAGGCTCTGGATTTCTCAGCCTCCAGGACCAAGAGCTCAGTGAGTCTCTGTCCCTGCTGGTCACCCAGAGTGTCTCCCATTAGAGCCACAGAGAAGGAGCAAGATGGGAACCCTGCTTGTGCACATAGGCAGACCTAAGACCCAGCACACTGTCAATGGGGGAGCTGGGTAGGGTGAGCTTTGCAAAGGCACTGACAGAAATCTGTCCTAATGGGCTGGGGTTGTGGCTCAGTGGTGGAGCACTTGCCTAGCATGAGAGGAAGGCAGGTTCCATCCTCAGCACCACATAAAAATAAAGTTATTGTGTCCATCTACAACTAAAATTTTTTTCTAAAAATCTCTCCTAAGCTGGAAGATCTCTGAGCTTAGACTTCACCTTACATGTGTTCTAAATACTTCGTATTCAGTATTTAACCAATTAAAAACTATAGACTCAGAGGTAAGGAACAGGTAGAAGCAGAAACTTTCTAAGGGTATGTTCATGACCGGTGCTCTCAGCTGTGGGACACACCACCTGGCCAGCTCCCAGAAGTGAGGGACAGCAGTGTCTACAGATGTATCACCACAGTGACCAGTTCTGCACTGGACTGGGGCTCCTCCAAGATCTCTGTCAGACCTGGTCCTGGCAGGGAGACCCTTACTGAACTGAGCTCTCTGACGGCCATGGGGTATTGGGACCAAGTGGTAGTGAGGGAGCACCAGAGGCAGACGACCTGGGCATAACAACAGTCTGGGCAGAGGGGCAGCCAGGGAAACTGCCCACAGACAGACATGGAATGTGCTGTCCAGAATAAATGAATAGCGAGGATGGGTCAAGTGGCGTCTGTTGAGAGCGGTGACGGAGGATGGGAGAGCAGTGACTGGGGGCCTCTCATGAGCTCATGGCTGTGGCATGCGCGGTGCCTGGGAATGTTCCAGTGCAAGGGCACAGGATGCTCAGCTGCTGTGGCAACGCCCTGCAAGAGGAGGCTGTGCGGGAGTCCTGTCAGCTCTGACCTTGACCTCAGACACAGCTCCCGGGAAGGAAGGAACTCTTATGCTAGAAACCACAATGTTGCACCGCTTCTCCGGTGTAGCAACTTTAACCATGGACTTTCTTGAGCGCTACACAGAGCTCCTAACATTGCACTTTGCAACTGTGGATTGCAACTGTGGAAAAGCTACATGGATGTCCTAGTTTCTGTAACTTTCCTGAAGACAAAGAATAATGGTTGCATAGTCTTTAACCTGATTGTGAGACCTATATAAATAGAGATTGCTGGCATAACTCTAGATCTGCATCTCCATCGGAGAGCAGAGCTCCACCTGATCCCAGCTCAATCTTCAAGATCTGTGTCTGTGGATCCTTATTTTCCAATCCCCCTTCACCCCTCGCCTAACCCAAGAGTTTGGTTGTGCTGGTTGCCAAAGGAAGTCAAGGGCACTTGGTCAGTTGTCTTAGGGAAGTGACACTAAAGGATTGATAGTCCTTTGCCCAGACAGACCTGAGACCCTTGGTAGCCAAGAGGCCCGGTCCTCGCAGGGAAGCAAGTGTGCATGTCCCCTCCCTGTCCACAGATCACTGGGCACTGGGAGAGGTGGCATCAAGTGTTGAGACTTGACCCAGGGTCTGAGCTGATGTTGACATTCGGGTTCCCATGAGTGTGTGGAGCACCATCTGGGTTCCAGAGACCACCAGGACCTCAGGATCACCACGAAGCTGTAAGTGGAGCCCAATGTCACGCCCAAGGAGGAGTGGAAGAAACTAGCTCCACCCTGCTTTTCTCTGGGCGCCTTCCCTTACAGATGCTGCGGTGTGCGCACGAGCAGTGTGCTTTACAGCACAGCCCTGCGCCAGGTGCCGCAGCTCCACACAGGTGGAAGCGAAGGCACCCCTCCCGCTACCAGCATCTGCACTCTTACCTGCCCAACCCTATTTCTGCTCCTGCCTGTGCTCCGCCCACCCTGCCTGTGATCCGCCCACCCTGCCTCTGCTCCTGCCTCTGCTCCTGCCTGTGCTCCGCCCACCCTGCCTCTGCTCCGCCCACCCTGCCTCTGCTCCGCCCACCCTGCCTGTGATCCGCCCACCCTGCCTCTGCTCCTGCCTCTGCTCCTGCCTGTGATCCGCCCACCCTGTCTCTGCTCCGCCCACCCTGCCTCTGCTCCTGCCTCTGCTCCTGCCTGTGATCCGCCCACCCTGCCTCTGCTCCGCCCACCCTGCCTCTGCTCCTGCCTCTGCTCCTGCCTGTGATCCGCCCACCCTGCCTCTGCTCCGCCCACCCTGCCTCTGCTCCGCCCACCCTGCCTCTGCTCCTGCCTCTGCTCCGCCCACCCTGCCTCTGCTCCTGCCTCAGCTCCTGCCTCTGCTCCGCCCACCCTGCCTCTCTGGTAAGTCCCAGCTGAGTGACGGCCAGCCTTCACCCTCCTCTGATCCACAAGGAGCAGCTTTGCTTGTCACCCCTTCAATCTCCAACATCAGGCTAGTGCACACGGTGCTCTTGCAGGTCAGAATGGACAGAGAAGTTCCGTGATCCTGAGACTTCATTTCCTCTCCTGTACCGGGGGAAATCCAGCTTCATCTGGGTTGGTAATGTGTGAACCAAGAACCTCTGCCTGTCCAGCCTCCTTGACCCAGGCTAGGGAAGGCCTCTGAAGCTGCTGTTTTGGAGTCAGAGAACACCTAGAAAAGCCTCTGGATGGGGCCCTCCGGCCACACCCCAGAGCAGTGCGGGCCGGCCTGCCAGGCGGGTCTGTGCGCGGGCGCCACCCTCATCCCACAAGAAAACGAAAACCTCGCTTGCTTAGGATACTTCTCTTGTCTGGTCTTGGTTTCTGCTGCGAGGAGCTGAAGGGACTCCTGAGTCCCAGCCTTTATCAGCCTCGACATCCGGGCCACCCTTCACTCCGGGGAAACAGCCCCTGGGTCCCAGTGCTTTTCATATAAAGAAACCTATTTTTAAATATGTAGGAAAGTGCAGAGAACAGTACAAGCGCCAGTCCTCACCTTTCTCTAACTGTAAGAGCGTTTTAGAAAACAGACCAACTGAGGTGATGGAGAGGAGGCGGGAGGCGGGAGGCGGGAGGCGGGAGGCCCCGCGGTCAGGTGCGACTGGGCTCCTGGGTGCGCACATAGTGCACTAACCAACCAGGCAACAAGCCAGCAGAGCAGAGCTGCCCGGCGAGGCAGGGAAGGAGGCTGCCAGGGCAGGAGACTGAGTGAATTCTGCCAGGTGCGGGTGCAAGTGAGGCGTAAGGACCCCACTAGTAGCTGTGATGGTGATGTGTGAGCTAAGAAAAATTCTTAAAAATACAAACCTGAAACAAGTACTACACTTAAAACTCCTACTAGATGTATCTTTCATATCTAATTTAATTGTTAGTCGATATATTTATTTTCAAACGTGTTAGATGCTCTATTTCTTAATATCTAACACCCAGTCTATTAAATTTTCCCTGTCTCAAAATGCATTCTATAATCGGCTTGCTGTATTTGGGTTTGTGTCCTGTAATGCCCCCTCAGCAGGTAGCAGCTTCTCCCTTCCTGCATGAGCTGCCAAAGCCACTGGTTTCTACCCTCCAGCACTTGCTGCATTCTACCTTTGGCTTATTGCCACGTGGGCTTGTGACTGACATTGGCTGGTCTCCTGTGTTTCCTGTAAACTGGGTCCTGGTCCTGGTGGGGTTCAGGTTCAGCTTGTCCCCGCACACCCACCAGGGGTGTGTGCTTCCTGCTGAGTTGCAGGCCTGCCGCGTCTCAGCCTGCCTCCCTTGACAGGATCTGCTCTTTCACTAGGATCTGCAAAACACTGGGTTTCTAAGTCTATCATTCTCTCATATAAATTACCTGGACTTTTTCAGGTAATTGAATTTCCTTAAAAAAATCACTTGGTTACCCTGAAATATGCAGAGGAGTCAGGATAAATGTTTTCATTCCTTTACCAATTTCCAGAAGGCTGAATTGGTGCCCAGCAACCATTAAGTGTTATAATGTCTTATAATGTTTATAATGTTTTTATAATTTTTTTTAGAATTGTTTTGAACAAATGCCTTTGTAGGTGTCTGGAGAATCTTGACCCCGGGCAGTTATTACTCTTTCCGGTGCTCAAGCTTTTCCACCTTTGGGTTCTAGGAGCCTCTTCAAGTTTACGCTGGTGGCCTTTTGCAACTCCAGGCTCCTGAGCATGTTTCTGTGACCTGGGGACATTCTGCATGGGCTCCATCAGGTCCGGCTCTTGGTTTTCCTTCTCCAAACCTGGGATGGTGAAGCCCGTCTCTCAGCACGGTTGTGGCACAGCAGCCCTTGAGCTGCAGGAGGCACTGCTCTCCCCTGGTGGCAGAGGCTCTGGGCCTCCTCTGCCCCTGGCTGTGTAATGAACATGTGCCCACTGATCACTCACAGGCCACCTGGGCACCGGAGTGGCGTGGGGAGGTGGTCAGTGTTTCCAAGTGAGGACAGAGAATAACTTGACACTCAAGCCGGGATTGGGGATTTTCTCTATTCCATCCCAAACTCCCTGATTCTCCAACATCACCCATGGGGACCTAGAGTCTGAGGCAGATGCAAAGCCCTGCCGGCTTGGCTCTGCCAATGCTGGTCATTTGAGCCTGTAAGGCCTACTACTGTGTGGTCCAAGCTCTGTTCCATCTGGGCAGAGAGATGCTGGTCTCTTCACAGGGGTCTGTGGCCTGATTATGCCCCGTTGGGTCCTTGGTGACCCTCATGCTGAAGGCAGCTTGTACGTTAGCCTTGCCCATTGCAGGAAGGAAGCACAAGGAAGTCCCTTTTTGTGGAAAGTCTTGTTCTGAAATACAAACCACAGCACTTGCAGTAACTAGTTGAAAGTGGCCAAAAAGACAGGAGCTGGTACAGCTGGACGCCTTTCAGGCTGCACGTGGCCGAGCAGAGCCTGGGCCGCTAAGCTGGTGGCCCTGGTCTGGAGGAGAGCTTGGTTCTTGGCGGGCCAGACTCTCCTTCTGGCCTGGTGTGCCCTGGGGTCTAGGAGGCGGCACGCTGGCCTGGTGGTTCTGGTGGTGAGGGTGCCCAGGAGGTGGGTGGCTCCCAGACCCTGGCCAGGGCTTCTCTTGCTTTTCAGACTGCAGGCCCAACCACTTGTTCATTCAGAATGCCAACAGCTTTCAGCCGCAGTTCCTGACCAGTCTGTGTGAGCATGTGGCCTGGGGCCAGGGGGCTTTTGACAAGGTCAGAAAACCTGTTGCTTTGGGGCTTTTCTTGCCTGACACATCCCTCTTGGAAGACAGGAGAAACCCTGGACATGAGCAAGCAAAGCCCCTTGGTGCCGCCCCGTGCTGGAGCTGGGCCCTCAGGACTTCAGTGGCCGCAGTTGCTGCTGTCCTCGTCTAGAGGTGGGGTCTCGCTCTGTTGCCCAGGCTGGCCCTGAACTCCAGGGCTCATTTCCTCTCGCCTCAGCCTCTTGAGCGGAAGGGGCGCAGGCACCCACTGTGCCAGGCGGGAGGTTTCTAGCAGAAGCAAGGAAGGACATATTTGAGGAGGGCAGACGCAGTGTGCAATGCCGCTGGAGCGAGACCCGGGTTGTGTGGACAGATCCTCAGCTGCTGCTGAGGACCCCGCAGGACCGCGTGCTCTCTCGGCCGGGCTCCTCCTCTGTGAGGGGCGCCGGGTCGACGCCTGGCCACTGCTGTTGGAACTGGCCACCCAGGTGGTGCTCAAGGCTTGGGCATGGTTCTCACCACTCACCGAAGCCCATCCTCTCGCCCAGCTCACCAGCCTTCTCAGCACAGGTGACAGAAAGGCATCTGGCACCAGGGACCTGATGGGGGCAAGGAGCCCAGAATCGAGGGAGACATGGGGACCCGGGAACGTGGCACAGGCTCCGGCACCAAGAGCCACCCATCCCTGTCGCAGGAGGCAGCAGCCGCGTGGCCTTGCTGAGAGGGTCGCGGCCTTGACCAGGAACACACCCTGAGGGACAGGTGCTAAGGGCACAAACTGGAGTGCCTGTAGTGGGAAAGGTCCACATAGACAACACCATTCCTACACCAACATCCATACTACTGCACCACCACCACCACCATCCCACCTCCACCACCAACATCAACACCACCAACATCCCACCTGCACCACCAACACCTCCACCATCAACACCAACACAACCAACATCCCACCTCCACCACCAACATCAACACCACCAACATCCCACCTGCACCACCAACACCTCCACCACCAACA
Source organism: Sciurus carolinensis (assembly GCF_902686445.1). NCBI lineage: Eukaryota > Metazoa > Chordata > Mammalia > Rodentia > Sciuridae > Sciurus > Sciurus carolinensis. The sequence goes on from NC_062220.1 coordinate 486,064, forward strand.
CCAACACCACCAACATCCCACCTGCACCGCCAACACCTCCACCACCAACACCAACACCACCAACATCCCACCTGCACCACCAACACCTCCACCATCAACACCAACACCACCAACATCCCACCTGCACCACCAACATCAACACCACCAACATCCCACCTGCACCACCAACACCTCCACCACCAACACCAACACCACCAACATCCCATCTGCACCACCAATATCAATACCACCAACATCCCACCTGCACCACCAACACCTCCACCATCAACACCAACACCACCAACATCCCACCTGCACCACCAACATCAACACCACCACCATCCCACCTCCACCACCAACATCAACACCACCAACATCCCACCTGCACCACCAACACCTCCACCACCAACACCACCACCACCAACATCCCACCCGCACCACCAACACCTCCACCACCAACACCAACACCACCAACATCCCACCTGCACCACCAACACCTCCACCACCAACACCAACACCACCAACATCCCACCTGCACCACCAACATCAACACCACCAACATCCCACCTGCACCACCAACATCAACACCACCAACATCCCACCCGCACCACCAACACCTCCACCATCAACACCAACACCACCAACATCCCACCTGCACCACCAACATCAACACCACCAACATCCCACCTGCACCACCAACACCTCCACCACCAACACCAACACCACCAACATCCCACCTGCACCACCAACACCTCCACCATCAACACCAACACCACCAACATCCCACCTGCACCACCAACATCAACACCACCAACATCCCACCCGCACCACCAACATCAACACCACCAACATCCCACCCGCACCACCAACACCTCCACCATCAACACCAACACCACCAACATCCCACCTGCACCACCAACACCAACACCACCAACATCCCACCCGCACCACCAACATCAACACCACCAATATCCCACCCGCACCACCAACACCTCCACCACCAACACCAACACCACCAACATCCCATCTGCACCACCAACATCAATACCACCAACATCCCACCTGCACCACCAACACCTCCACCATCAACACCAACACCACCAACATCCCACCTGCACCACCAACATCAACACCACCACCATCCCACCTCCACCACCAACACCAACACCACCAACATCCCACCTGCACCGCCAACACCTCCACCACCAACACCAACACCACCAACATCCCACCTGCACCACCAACACCTCCACCATCAACACCAACACCACCAACATCCCACCTGCACCACCAACATCAACACCACCAACATCCCACCTGCACCACCAACACCTCCACCACCAACACCAACACCACCAACATCCCATCTGCACCACCAACATCAATACCACCAACATCCCACCTGCACCACCAACACCTCCACCATCAACACCAACACCACCAACATCCCACCTGCACCACCAACATCAACACCACCAATATTCCCCCTCCACCACCAACACCTCCACCACCAACATCAACACCACCAACATCCCACCTGCACCGCCAACACCTCCACCATCAACACCAACACCACCAACATCCCACCTGCACCACCAACATCAACACCACCAACATCCCACCTGCACCACCAACACCTCCACCACCAACACCAACACCACCAACATCCCATCTGCACCACCAACATCAATACCACCAACATCCCACCTGCACCACCAACACCTCCACCATCAACACCAACACCACCAACATCCCACCTGCACCACCAACATCAACACCACCAACATCCCACCTGCACCACCAACACCTCCACCACCAACACCAACACCACCAACATCCCATCTGCACCACCAACATCAATACCACCAACATCCCACCTGCACCACCAACATCAACACCACCAATATTCCCCCTCCACCACCAACACCTCCACCACCAACATCAACACCACCAACATCCCACCTGCACCACCAACACCTCCACCACCAACACCAACACCACCAACATCCCATCTGCACCACCAACATCAATACCACCAACATCCCACCTGCACCACCAACATCAACACCACCAATATTCCCCCTCCACCACCAACACCTCCACCACCAACACCAACACCACCAACATCCCATCTGCACCATCAACACCAACACCACCAACATCCCACCTGCACCACCAACATCAACACCACCAATATTCCCCCTCCACCACCAACACCATCCCACCTGCACCGCCAACACCTCCACCACCAACACCAACACCACCAACATCCCACCTGCACCACCAACACCTCCACCATCAACACCAACACCACCAACATCCCACCTGCACCACCAACATCAACACCACCAACATCCCACCTGCACCACCAACACCTCCACCACCAACACCAACACCACCAACATCCCACCTGCACCACCAACACCTCCACCATCAACACCAACACCACCAACATCCCACCTGCACCACCAACATCAACACCACCAACATCCCACCCGCACCACCAACATCAACACCACCAACATCCCACCCGCACCACCAACACCTCCACCATCAACACCAACACCACCAACATCCCACCTGCACCACCAACACCAACACCACCAACATCCCACCCGCACCACCAACATCAACACCACCAATATCCCACCCGCACCACCAACACCTCCACCACCAACACCAACACCACCAACATCCCATCTGCACCACCAACATCAATACCACCAACATCCCACCTGCACCACCAACACCTCCACCATCAACACCAACACCACCAACATCCCACCTGCACCACCAACATCAACACCACCACCATCCCACCTCCACCACCAACACCAACACCACCAACATCCCACCTGCACCGCCAACACCTCCACCACCAACACCAACACCACCAACATCCCACCTGCACCACCAACACCTCCACCATCAACACCAACACCACCAACATCCCACCTGCACCACCAACATCAACACCACCAACATCCCACCTGCACCACCAACACCTCCACCACCAACACCAACACCACCAACATCCCATCTGCACCACCAACATCAATACCACCAACATCCCACCTGCACCACCAACACCTCCACCATCAACACCAACACCACCAACATCCCACCTGCACCACCAACATCAACACCACCAATATTCCCCCTCCACCACCAACACCTCCACCACCAACATCAACACCACCAACATCCCACCTGCACCGCCAACACCTCCACCATCAACACCAACACCACCAACATCCCACCTGCACCACCAACATCAACACCACCAACATCCCACCTGCACCACCAACACCTCCACCACCAACACCAACACCACCAACATCCCATCTGCACCACCAACATCAATACCACCAACATCCCACCTGCACCACCAACACCTCCACCATCAACACCAACACCACCAACATCCCACCTGCACCACCAACATCAACACCACCAACATCCCACCTGCACCACCAACACCTCCACCACCAACACCAACACCACCAACATCCCATCTGCACCACCAACATCAATACCACCAACATCCCACCTGCACCACCAACATCAACACCACCAATATTCCCCCTCCACCACCAACACCTCCACCACCAACATCAACACCACCAACATCCCACCTGCACCACCAACACCTCCACCACCAACACCAACACCACCAACATCCCATCTGCACCACCAACATCAATACCACCAACATCCCACCTGCACCACCAACATCAACACCACCAATATTCCCCCTCCACCACCAACACCTCCACCACCAACACCAACACCACCAACATCCCATCTGCACCATCAACACCAACACCACCAACATCCCACCTGCACCACCAACATCAACACCACCAATATTCCCCCTCCACCACCAACACCTCCACCACCAACATCAACACCACCAACATCCCACCTGCACCGCCAACACCTCCACCACCAACACCAACACCACCAACATCCCACCTGCACCACCAACACCTCCACCATCAACACCAACACCACCAACATCCCACCTGCACCACCAACATCAACACCACCAACATCCCACCCGCACCACCAACATCAACACCACCAACATCCCACCCGCACCACCAACACCTCCACCATCAACACCAACACCACCAACATCCCACCTGCACCACCAACACCAACACCACCAACATCCCACCCGCACCACCAACACCTCCACCATCAACACCAACACCACCAACATCCCACCTGCACCACCAACATCAACACCACCAACATCCCACCCGCACCACCAACACCTCCACCATCAACACCAACACCACCAACATCCCACCTGCACCACCAACACCTCCACCATCAACACCAACACCACCAACATCCCACCTGCACCACCAACACCAACACCACCAACATCCCACCTGCACCACCAACATCAACACCACCAACATCCCACCTGCACCACCAACACCTCCACCATCAACACCAACACCACCAACATCCCACCTGCACCACCAACATCAACACCACCAACATCCCACCTGCACCACCAACACCTCCACCATCAACACCAACACCACCAACATCCCACCTGCACCACCAACATCAACACCACCAACATCCCACCTGCACCAACACCTCCACCACCAACACCAACACCACCAACATCCCACCTGCACCACCAACATCAACACCACCAATATTCCCCCTCCACCACCAACACCTCCACCACCAACACCAACACCACCAACATCCCACCTGCACCACCAACATCAACACCACCACCATCCCACCTCCACCATCAACATCAACACCACCAACATCCCACCTGCACCACCAACACCTCCACCATCAACACCAACACCACCAACATCCCACCTGCACCACCAACATCAACACCACCAACATCCCACCTGCACCAACACCTCCACCACCAACACCAACACCACCAACATCCCACCTGCACCACCAACATCAACACCACCAATATTCCCCCTCCACCACCAACACCTCCACCACCAACACCAACACCACCAACATCCCACCTGCACCACCAACATCAACACCACCAATATTCCCCCTCCACCACCAACACCTCCACCACCAACACCAACACCACCAACATCCCACCTGCACCACCAACATCAACACCACCAACATCCCACCTGCACCACCAACACCTCCACCATCAACACCAACACCACCAACATCCCATCTGCACCACCAACATCAACACCACCAACATCCCACCTGCACCAACACCTCCACCATCAACACCAACACCACCAACATCCCACCTGCACCACCAACATCAACACCACCAATATTCCCCCTCCACCACCAACACCTCCACCATCAACACCAACACCAACACCAACACCACCAACATCCCACCTCTACCACCAATACTTCTACCTCCTCCTCACTGGCCACTGACACTTCCACCTGCACAGTCACTACCTCTATAGCCACTTCCACCACTATCTCTACCCACCACCATTTCCATCATGATCTTTACTACCACCACTACCACTCAAGATAGAAATCCAGACTTCCCGGCTCTGCTTCTTACTGTGTGCTGACTGGCAAAAGGCTGATGACTCAGAGCTCTGAGTGTAACATGCCCAGCCCAATTTGTCAGAGCTTTGGGGTCTAGGAGCAATATTGGGGTGCAGCCTCCTCCTCCTCCCCGTTGGGGCTCTACTCAGGAGGCAGTGCCACCCTGAGCAGGGTTATCTACACAGTGGGAGGTGAGGCAAAGTGCACAATGCGACAGGACCTCAGGGACAGTGGGGCATTTCCTGGCAACTCCCGAGCTCAGCAGTGCTTTTCGGGCAGGGGCAGAATGGTTTGCTCCTGCTCCTCTAGAGGTTGACACCGTGCCCCACCAGGTGACTCACCCAGTCTGCTCAGCTTGGATATGGGCTGTTTAAATGATGAAGGTAGCCAATCAAAAGTTACCACTCTAATTAAAACAAATAAAAAACTTAAAAAAAGACCACTCTGGCAGTTTTGACTGTTTAAATCTTAGCCCAAATTTCATCACACTGGACCAGAATCATTCTGTTATTCAGTGAGGGCCAGAATACCCATCTGAAATGAATAATAGAACATTCGTTAGCACACGGTCAGCCATCTTTGCTCATAAACAGCATGCAGACACTCCGTGTCCAGAGCTGCCCTGCTGTCATGCTGTTGCAATGAGCATTTCCAGCTGCAGACACGGCCCTGGAGAAGGAAGCCCTGCAGAGGAGCAACTGGTGCTGTCTGATGAGTCATGGCCCCTGGATGCATGGCTGGGATCCAGGTGGTGTGGACTGAGCCCCCTGCAAGCAGGGCTGTGGACCCATGTCCTCAGTCCTCTGCAGTGGTCGTTAAATGGAGAGTCAGAGGCCCAGAGCCCCACTCTGAGTACTTTCTGGTCCTCGGTAAATGTCCTGTCTGTTCTGGTGGACTCTGATGGAGCCCGGAGCACTGAGGAGTGACCACCAGCCTGGCAAAGAGTTCCACAGGACAGGGACACAAGCCCCATGACCAGGAGTCCCGGCACAGGACTTCTCAGCTGGGGCTGTGACGGGGTGTGTTGGAGAGCGGTGTGCTGGGGACACCTGGATATCCGCGCGTGTTCCAAGAGGGGTCAGATCATCTTGTAAGCAGGAAAGCCCAAAGCACGAGTCCACGCAGGAGAGCTCCTCACCCACAGGCTCCAGGAACAAGGGCGTGCTGGGGTGCTGCAGACACCGAGGCAGGGGCACATCAATCCGCCCGCGCACAGCAGCCTCGCTCTCCCTGCACCTGTGCGCGGCGCCCACCTCCGCACATGTGGGTGCTGTAAGAGGCAGGCGGCAGGGCTGGTGCACCTCCTCCTCGTGCCTGCCCGTCTCCCCCTGTGCATTTGTCACTGGTAATCTTTGGGATCCCTCCTGTGTCTCTGGCTTTTCACTTTCCTCTTTTGGGGGTGTTTTTCCTCCACCTCTGCCTTGAATAGTTGGAGTGCTGAAAAATTCAGGACCCCTGGCATGAGACAGGCCTGTGTCCAGGAAACTACTAAGCAGTCAGTCAAAGGAGAGGGCAAAGGATCCCTGCCCTGGCACTGCTACAAGGCTCAGGCACCAGAGGCACTGTGGCCCCGTGAACAGTCCTCCAGGAGGGACGCAGAGGCCGGAGCATCCCTCGTGTCCTCTGTGAATGCCAACAGAGGAGACCTGCAGTGGAGCCCACATGTCTGCCCAGAGGCTTGGAGGGCTTGGCTCTGTCCTCGGCCCCAGAGGCAACTGATGGTGGGTTCTTCAGCCACAAAGCAAATGCACTGGAGAGTCACCTGTCCTGCCCACAGGCTTCTGCATCATCCTGGGCCTGGAGAGCCTCATCTTCTGCTCGCACCTGCTGACTTCTGTTGTTCCTGCCACCAACTTCACAAGATGACTCTCAGGACCTTGGGGATGTGCCTGCCCGCCCAAGGTGCCTGATGGGGCCTCCCGGAGGCCCTCCCCGCAGGCCTCGTGCACCCTGAGCCCGTGCTCTGGGTGAGGCCTGTGCCCACTGGAGCTGTGTACTGCAACCCAGCTGAGGCAGGCTGTCTTCCGGCCTTTCTCGGACGGAGTCTGCAGCAGAACCATCTCGTCGATAGTCTTCTCAAGGGTCTCAGTCGCTCTGGGATGACAGTGCTGTGCTGCAACAGCCCAGCTGCTGAAGACAGCGTGAGAGGGAACCTGGGGCTCAGGTCACCTGGACTGAGCCTCCTGATCAGCCAGGCCTGTGCTCCCTCGCGGTCACCAACATGGCTGCGAGGCAGGGTGCAGCACTGTGTTCTAGGGCAGGGGCTTGCTCTGGGGAGGCATCCCTGAGGCCTGGGTGTAAAGGCACCCCCCGCACACTGGGCACAGGGTCTGAGGGATACAGAGGACGGGGAACCAAAGACTGGGAGCAAGGAGATGAGGGTGGTTTGAGAAGGAGGGCGTGGGCCATCAAGGAGGTGAAGGAGGTGACTTCAGGGCAGACTGGCCGGCCTCCAGATCTCGGCTGTACTGGGCGGGGCTGAGAAGTAACTCCCTGCGGTCCCCTGGGCCCCGCCAGAGCCTACAAGGGAGGAGACTGTGGCAGGATACAGCAAGCAGAAGCTGAGGGTGCCTGTCAGGGACACAGGGACCTGGAAGGGGAGGGAATGACCCTGGGGGAGGGTGTGAGGAGGTGCACCCGGCCACGTGGCACACAGATGGTCCCTCCCCCTAACGCTCACTGTACCCATAAATGCCACTCCCCCACCCTCTTGCGGTGCCCCAGCCCCACGCCTGGGCCCCACCTTTGTGTCGGGTCTTCTCCCGAGAAGGAGGTGCACAGGTCCCAGGGGTGGGCAGGCTGTGCAGGATGGGAGGACCCAGGCTAAAGTTCCGCACCTGCCGGGGTCCTCAGGGCACTCATGGTGAACATCCTGGGGGACTCCAGAGGGTCCCCTTTGCGGGCCGAGGGCCCCGTCCTGGAGCCCCACCCGCACCCCAGAACTTCCACGAGGTCTTCCTCAGGGTGGGCTCCAGTTCAGCACTGCCTGCCTTCAGGTGAGGCTCTCATCGGGTCCAGGCCCTGGGTGCAGCCACAGTCAACTCAAAACCAAACCGAAGAGGACCCCACTTCCTCAGCTGAACCGCACCGGCTGGGGCCGCGCACCTGCGAGCTGGGTCCAGCGACCCCAACACCTCGGCCGGCGAGGGGCGGGCGCGCCGCGTGGGAGAGCGGCCAGGGCAGGTGCTTGTTAGGCGGCCGAGCCAAGAGGCGCAAAGGGGCGCGGGAGCGAGCGCGGGCCAGTCGAGGCGGGGGCGGGCCGGCCGGGCAGGGCCAGCGGGGTTGGGGGCAAGGGCCGGTGCGGTAGGCGGGAGGAGGGCCCGGCGGAGGCTGCGGGGTCCCCGCGCTGCGGGCGGGGAGGGGCGAGGGCCTGCTAGAGCGTGCGGAGCTCCGGGCGCCGGGGCGGTGGGCGTGTCCTGGCCCGCGGGGCGGGGCCGGGGCGGGGCCGGCGGCGCTGTCCGGTGCTGAAGCGCGGCCCGGCGCCGCCGCAGGAGCGCGGAGAGGCGCGGCGGTGGGAGCTGGCGCCGCCCCGCTCGGCCCCGCTCGGCCCCGCTCGGTCTCGCTTCCGCGCTGCGATGGACTGAGCGCCGGACCGGCTGCGGGGATGGGGCCGCCGCTCCCGCTGCTGCTGCTGCTGCTGCTGCCGCTGCCGCGCGCCCTGCCCGCCGCCCCCGCGCCCGCCCCCCGCGGCCGGCAGCTCCCGGGGCGCCTCGGTGAGTGGGGGAGGGTCGCGGGCGGGGGCGCCGGGGAGGGGCGGCTCGGCGGGCGGGGGCGCGGGCTGCAGAGGCGCGGGGCGCCGGTCGGCAGGCGGACGCGGGTCTCGCGCCCCTGCCCCTGTGTCCTGCTCGGCGGCTGCTGCTCGCCGGCCCGGGCGCCAGGACCTCCCCGCGGCCAGCCACGCGGTCCACCCCGCGCGAGGCCCCGGGCGTGGGCGCTCCCGCGTCCGCGTCCCCGCCGCCCGCGCCGCGTGGACTCGCGGCCTGCGCGGCCGGCCTGCCGCGGCGTCCTGGTCTCTGGCTGGCCGCCGCTGCCCTGCCTTCAGCGTGCGAAGCCTCCGTCAGCGCGGCCGAGATCCGGGGACCTTTCCTTCCCTGACCCGCGGAAGGAAGGGAAGGCCACGGAGCGAGGGCGGCATCCACGTCCTTCCCGGCGCCGCACCTGCCCGCTAATCTCGTTAAGGAGATTTGCGGTAAAGCCAGTGTTTGCAGCGGCTTTGAGGCCGGGATTACTACACCAGTGGATTAGAACAGTCGCAGCGCTGTCCGTGTCGGAGGACTGGCTGCTTCATCCAGCCAAACCCCAGAGGGAAAAAAACTGCAGGGCCTGTGGTTGCAGGGGTCTCCCGGACCGTGGGCTGGCCACCAGCCGGCAGCTCCCATGTCGCTCTGGCTTTTCTGGTCTCACGCCATGACCAGTTGGCCTTCACAGTTAGAGGGGATGGGACAGGAGGTCCCTGTTCACCACTGCAGAGTCCTGGGGGCTGGCACTGCCCAGTCCCTCACATGCAGTCTCTGTCCCAGGGCCAGGGTGTAGGTGCCCAGGTTGCCCTCACTTAAAATCAGCCCAGAAGGCTGACTGCCCCAGTCTCTCTTGCTGGGGCTTTTTTCTTCCTTGATTGGCTTGAATTGGCTTCTGTCTTCATGGGAGAGCTGTTTGCCCAGCTGGCCAGCTGCCGGTCTCCACATGCACGTGGCTGTCCCTGGTAGGCCAGGAAGATCCAGGACCAGCTGACCTGGGCCCACCCTACTAGAGTCCCAGGGAAGACAGGCCCTCACAGGATGAGCCAGGCTGGTCCTGCACAGGCCTCTTTTCCTTTGTGATTATCAGACCATAGCATCTGACCACAACCAAAAAGAGGGGAGTGGCAGAGGGCAGCAGAGGAAACCCAAAGATGCAAGCAATGAAGAGAGAAGGTGGCCAAGCTGTCCTGGACCTCTGCCAGGCCAGCAGTGTTGTTGTGGACAAGCAAAGTCGAATCTTGTCATTTGGGACGGGTGCCCTGGGTGGCCGTGCCTCCCTGGGCCTGCCCAACCTGCTTTGATCTTGGAAGCTGAATGGGGCTGGAGCCCCCTGGGTTATTGGGTGCTGGGACGATATATTCCCTTACATCCAGCTTGTAACGTGGTGTCACTGATGATGGGATGCTGTAGTCTTTTTATGGACAATACAAAGGACCCAGACTTCCCCAGGATTGTTCCAAGCTCTCCAGGGCTCAGATACAGCCATCATATTCCTTAGAATTGGAAACAGTTCTGGCAATACTCTCCTGCCTCTCTCCGGAGGGCTGACCCTCAGCACCCTACTCAGGAACTGTCCCGATTCTTGGGATGCCTCTCAGGACATGGGTGAGGCAGGTTCACCTGCAGAAGTCAGCGGCCACTGTTGCTTTCTCTGCTTGTTTGGTAGTGGTCATACCAACCTCATTGTTCCAAATAATGAGACACAGTTGAAATGAACGTGGCAACCTAAGTGACCAGCCATGTCACTGTGGTCTGTTTAGCTATTAGCATTCAGCCTCAGGTTGAGGCTCACAGTACAGGTGGTTGGGGAGCCCGCCTTTACTCTGTTGTGTCAGACAGAGACACAACAGATTAGAACCAAGACAGATGCTACCAAGACTGGAGGACCCATCGCTCCTGTGTGGAAGCCCTGGTCTGAGCAAGGGGCTCTTTTTTCCATGGTGGAGGAGCTCCTGAGAGACCAGGGCCAGCAGAGGCCAATCTGAGCCTATCCCCAGTGCTTTGAGCCACCCTGTAGGGTGCTGGCTTCAGAAAGGCTGTCAGCAGCACCCTGGGGTGCTGTGCCCCATACCACCCCACTTTCTGTCCTCACAGGACCCTCTTCCCCGGACGACTTCAGCTTCCTCGACCTCCTGTTCTGCAGTGCCTCTTTGGCGACTGATGATCTGTGAGACTGAACGGATGAGGGCTGAACAGTGGGGTTGTGGCGCGGACGCCCCTTTTCATGACCTGGTTGAGCTTGCCAAGGCAGCACCGCTATGCCAGGCAGGGCCATCCAGGGCAGCTCAGTGACTTCCTACTTCAGGCATTGCAGTTTTGGGTTTCCTCTGCTCCCCCGGCACCCCCCAACCCTGCCTTTCTCTGGGGTTTCAGGGCCTCCTTTTGTCCAGTTCTCCCTGAAGGTAGGGGCCATCCTGCATTCATGGAGCTGGTCTGTGATCCTGATCAGGTGGCCTCCAAGTTGAAGGAGCAGGCACATAAAGATCCTGCCCCCTTTGCCATAGAAACATGGATTTCATTGCCAGGATGGAGTGGAGGACGCCCCTGCAGATTTCCCTGGGGAGTCAGGTCTCAGCCTCCTGGAGGCACCTGCTGGGAGGACAGGGCTGTTCCTGTGGCCCCTTTGTTCTGGCCTCCCTGTTGGCCCACACATGCTTTCCATTCACCAGTGAGCCCACGCGGAGCTGCAGAGCAGAGCGGGCAGGAGCGGAGCGGGCTGCTTTGTGAACTAGATGGCGTGGTTGTTTATTTTTAAATCAAAGGATCCTTCCTCCCACAAAGGCACGCGTCGCTCTGCTTGCTGGGGTCCCGGGCTGTCCGCCGTGTGCTGGCGTGGTCATCAGCAGCTGCCCTTCCCCAGGCCCACAGCCCAGCTCGGTCAGTGAGTGATTCTCGGTTCAGGGCTCCATCAGCCTTGGGGCTGGTGCTGCTGGGCAGGACTGGGCTGTGTGGAGAACCCTTGGCTTTAGGAGAAGGGGTGCCAGACTCTGGCTCAGCATGAAGCCAGATGCCCCGAGAGGGGCTGTGGGTGGCAGTTTCCTGTGTCCAGAGACGGCAGTGCAGTGTGTCAGCCTGGGGGGCGGTGAGAAGAGCTGTGGGCAGCTCCTAGCAGGCTGAGCTTGCTGTGCATTTTGTCTGGCCCCTCTCTGTCCAGCCTGCTGTCAGGACATCGTTCTGTGGTGCCTGCGTGGAGGTGGGTGGTCCCGCAGCACCAGGCTGCTCTCCATCTTCCTGTGTGAGACCCTGGGACCCATGCCAGCCACCTGCCAGGGACTTGTGTGTGCCGCGTAGGTTTTCTGGGTCCCCTGCTCCAGGAAGATGGGGCTGTGGCCATGGGGTGGTGGTGGAGGGCCGGTGGTCAGGTGCCAGCTGAGGCCTGTGTCTTCCTCAGCCCCGCTGTGAGCTTCGATTGTTTCAGTGGCGATGGCTTCTGCACTCTGGGTTTATTCTGTTCTGTTTTTTATGTAGTCTTATTACCTAACTGGTGAATAGAGTCGTCTGTCCACTTTTCTCTGCAGTTTCCAAGGAATGTGGGGCAAGGAGGAGGGCGGGCCGTCTGGACGGCGGTGGTGCAGGGTCTCGGTAAGAGGTCCACTCCACTGCCTGGAGTGCATCTGCTTGGAAGTCCCCATTCCTGAGGAAAGGCATTCATAACTAAGTGTGGCCCACACTGCAAATGACTCCCTGACTTCTGGTGGCACATGTGTAAGACTGTGTGTCCTGTGTGGCCTGTGTGTCCTGTGTGTCCTGTGTGGCCTGTGTGTCCTGTGTGTCCTGTGTGTCCTGTGTGTCCTGTGTGTCCTGTGTGGCCTGTGCCCCCTGTGCATCCTGTGCCCCCTCTGTGGCCTGTGCGGCCTGTGCCCCCTGTGCATCCTGTGCCCCCTCTGTGGCCTGTGCGGCCTGTGCCCCCTGTGCATCCTGTGCCCCCTCTGTGGCCTGTGCGGCCTGTGCCCCCTGTGCATCCTGTGCCCCCTCTGTGGCCTGTGCGGCCTGTGCCCCCTGTGCATCCTGTGCCCCCTCTGTGGCCTGTGTGGCCTGTGTATTCTGTGCATCCTGTGCCCCCTCTGTGGCCTGTGCCCCCTGTGCATCCTGTGCATCCTGTGCCCCCTGTGTGGCCTGTGTGGCCTGTGCATCCTGTGCATCCTGTGCCCCCTGTGCCCCCTCTGTGGCCTGTGCCCCCTGTGCATCCTGTGCCCCCTGTGCATCCTGTGCCCCCTGTGTGGCCTGTGTGCAGATAGCACTTGTCTGAGGATCGCTGTGTGTGGAGGGTTTTCCGGAGTGTGCAGAAAGCGTTTCCCCAGATGCCCCTGGAGGGCACAGGCAGGGGCTCAGCTAACTAAGGGCTGCCTTTCCTTTCCTGACGAGATGTTCCGTTTCCCAGAGAAGCACACAGCTGAGCTGGTGGCACCCTGCCTCACAGGAGAGCACCTGGCAGCTGCTTCCATGTTAGTCTAAGTTGACCTTCATAAATGTAGACCCAGCTGGACTTATTTTTCTAACCTTGGTTGACAGAGGCCAGAAAACTCAAGAAGCAGGAGCAGCCGCTCTCCTGCCACGTGGAAACAGAGTGGGCAGCTTGAGAAGGAAGGGTGTCTCTTCCTGCTGTCTCTGAGCACTCCGCCAGGCCTTGCTTCCGCCGTCTGGGTGGGATGTGAGCGGGGTGAGGCTCCCGGAAGCTCCCCTCTGCCCCCTTGATAAGTGGTGACTCATGGGTCTCTGAAGCTGGACTTTGAGCTTGGGCTGTTTGTCTTTAACGCCACAGCGCACCAGACGCCGGGAGGCCCAGTGACTGGTGGCGGTTGCTTGGTGCCAACTCATCTAGGGAGGTGGGCAGGAAGGTTTCACCAGCGGTTTCTCGCCGACCCCTCCCGTCGTGCTGCCCGTGATCCAGGACACAAAGGACGCACCTCCTCTGCCCTGAACTGCACTCCAGGGAGGGCGGCCCAGAGGCAGGGCTCATAGCTGCAGGGCGGGCGGCGGGCCCTGTCCCTGGGAGTCGACCTTAACATCACCACACAGGATGGCCGGCTTTTCCTCAGCACACCGTCCTCGGTGTGATCAGGTGTCTCCATCCCGAGGGGGACAGATTAGCCAGAGGCCACCGCTCCCCCTGCAGGGAGCTCCCCAGGACAGTGTCTCCCGGTGGAGGACCCAGGGTGGAGCCGGGTAGCTCCATGGGATGCAGGTCCCGGAGGGCATTGCCTGCTGGCGCCCCTGCTGCCGCCCCCTGTGCACAGGATGTGCCCCACACTGCTGCAGGGCCCGTCTCCCTGGGCGCTCAGAGCCCGTAAGTGCGTCCGCTGCCCACTTCCTTGGGCTGAGGCAGGAGCAGCCCAGGTTCCAGGCCAGCCCCACAACTCAGACAGCAGCAGCTCAGCAAGACCCCCATCCGATTTCAACTCAGCTATGCAGTGCTGCTTGGCACTGGGCTGGGTGTGATGTGTGAGGTTTGCCCAGGTGCCTTCTGAGGAGTGTTGGTGTCTGGCAGTGGACGCTTGCTTTGGAGACCTGTAGCCCTCCCACATGCAGGAACGGAGCGGCACCGTGGGACGCCCTCCACTGTGCCTGTGAACACACTTCAAGTGCTCACTGTGCTTCAGCGACTCTTCCTTGAGACCAGGTCTCGATGCGCTGCCCAGGCTGCTCTGGAACTCCTGGGCCCTGAGAGGCCCTCCTGCCTCAGTGTCCTGAGACGCTGGGACTGCAGGCACATGCCCCTGTCCCCAGCTCCATCGCCTTTTTAAAATGTGCTGATACAAAGTCCAGGAGTGAATTCTCATTTCAGACTTCAAAATGAGGATGAAAGAATGATTACTTTCATAAGAAAACTGAAGTGTGGGCTTGTTGGAGCTGATCCTCGGAGGCCAGCAGGCCTGCTTCTGGTGCGGTGTCCGAGACACAGTGTGTAGGATGTCTGGAAGGGCCGGTTGGGCTGACCTGGCTTCCAAAGGGAAAGGACTTTGCACACGTGTGCACGTCCCCTGTGGTCCCAGCAGCGGTGTGTTCGACTTGTGGACGGGTGGAGCTGCGACTGAGGCTGGCAGGGACTGACGCTTTCTCCGTGTGCCCAAGGCAGTGGCCGACCTGCTCTGTGACTTGAGCCTGCTCGTGGCCCGCGGCAGCCAGTGTGTGAGTGGAACCAGGCCTCACACTGCCCGCGGGCAGGCAGATGAGACAGAGGGGCTGGAGTCCAGTGAAGCAGCTGTGGAGGTGCTGACCAGCCTTCCCACGGAGAATTCTCAGAGGCAAGTTCTTGCCTCCACGAGAGCCCTGGGAACCCTCTGCTTTGTCTAAAGTAGGCTGAAGTTGAGATCCTCAAACCTCCACCTGACGTAAGAGTGGTAGAAACTGAAACATTCATGGGTGGGAAATCCCTGTGGGGTCAGGTATAGTGGCACACCCAGTAACCTGAGGCAGGAGGACACAAGTTCAAGCCAGCCTCGGGAACTGAGTGAGACCCTTAGCAACTTATCAAGACCCCGAAAGAAAAATTAAAAGGACTGGGGATATAGCTCAGCACTGAGGAAACCCTGGTTTCAATCCTGTTACCAAAAAAAAAAAAAAAAAAAAGGTTACTTCTGGAAATGTGGATTCTGGCTCCACTGGAAAAGCATGGAAGCCTCTCAGCACCCTCCCCCTACCTCCTTGTCCCCACTATCACCTCAGCATCCTCTCCCAGCATCCTCACCCCAGCATCCTCACCTCCAACATCCTCTCCTCCTAGCATCTTCATCTCCAGCATCCTCACCCCAGCATCCTCACCTCCAACATCCTCACTTCCAACATCCTCACCCCAGCATCCTCACCTCCAACATCTTCACCTCCAACATCCTCACCTCCAACATCCTCACCCCAGCATCCTCACCTCCAGAATCCTCACCCCAGCATCCTCACCCCAGCATCCTCACCTCCAACATCCTCACCTCCTAGCATCTTCATCTCCAGCATCCTCACCCCAGCATCCTCACACCTGCATCCTCACCTCCAACATCCTCACCTCCAACATCCTCACCCCAGCATCCTCACCTCCAACATCTTCACCTCCAACATCCTCACCCCAGCATCCTCACACCTGCATCCTCGCCTCCAGTATCCTCACCCCAGCATCCTCACCTCCAACAACCTCACCTCCAAAATCCTCACCCCAGCATCCTCACCTCCAGCATCTTCACCTCCAACATCCTCACCCCAACATCCTCACCTCCAGCATCTTCACCCAGCATCCTGACCCCAGCATCCTCACCCTAGTATCCTCACCTCCATCATCCTCACCTCCCAGCATCTTCACCTGCATCATTCTCACCTCCCAGCATCTTCACCTCCATCATCACCTCAAGCATCTTCACTTCCAGCATCCTCACCTCCAGCATACTCACCCCAGCATCCTCACCTCCAGCATCCTCACCTCCCAGCATCTTCACCTCCAGCATCCTCACCTCCAGCATCCTCACCCTAGAATCCTCACCCCAGCATCCTCACCTCCAGCATCCTCACCTCCCAGCATCTTCACCTCCAGCATCCTCACCCCAGCATCCTCACCTCCCAGCATCTTCACCTCCAGCATCCTCACCCCAGCATCCTTACCTCCAGCATCCTCACCCCAGCATCCTCACCTCCAGCATCCTCACCTCCATCATCCTCACCTCCCAGCATCTTCACCTCTATCATCCTCACCTCCCAGCATCTTCACCTGCATCATTCTCACCTCCCAGCATCTTCACCTCCATCATCACCTCAAGCATCTTCACTTCCAGCATCCTCATCTCCAGCATCCTCACCCCAGCATCCTCACCTCCCAGCATCTTCACCTCCATCATCATCACCTCAGGCATCTTCACTTCCAGCATCCTCACCTCCAGCATCCTCACCCCAGCATCCTCACCTCCAGCATCTTCACCCAGCATCCTGACCCCAGCATCCTCACCCTAGCATCCTCACCCTAGCATCCTCACCCCAGCATCCTCACCTCCAGCATCTTCATCTCCATCATCACCTCAAGCATCTTCACTTCCAGCATCCTCACCTCCAGCATCTTCCCCCGCAGCATCCTCACACCTGCCTCCTCTCCTCCCAGCATCTTCACCTCCATCATCACCTCAAGCATCTTCACTTCCAGCATCCTCACCTCCAGCATCCTCACCCCAGCATCCTCACCTCCCAGCATCTTCACCTCCATCATCATCACCTCAGGCATCTTCACTTCCAGCATCCTCACCTCCAGCATCCTCACCTCAGCATCCTCACGTCTAGCATCCTCACCCCAGCATCCTCACCTTCAGCATCCTCACCCCAGCATCCTCACCTCCAGCATCTTCACCCAGCATCCTGACCCCAGTATCCTCATCTCCAGCATACTCACCTCCAGCATCTTCCCCCGCAGCATCCTCACACCTGCCTCCTCTCCTCCCAGCATCTTCACCTCCAGCGTCCTCATCCCAGCATCCTCACACCTGCATCCTCACAACTGCATCCTCACCTTCAACATCCTCTTCCCAGCAACCTCACAGCTGCATCCTTGGCCCCCAGCATCCTCACCTCCAGTATCCTCACCTCCAGCATCCTCTCCCCGCAGCCTCCTACCTCCTAGTATCTTCCCACTGCATCCAAACTTCCCAGCATCCTCCACTGCATCCCCACCTCTTGGCATCCCTCACTGTATCCTCACTTCCCAACATCTTTCCACTGCATTCCCACCTCCCAGCATCCTCCATTACATCCCCACCTCCCAGCATCCCCACTGTATCCCACCTCTGAGCACCCTCCAATGCATCCCCACTTCCCAGCATCCCCCACTGCATCCCCACTGCCCAGCACCCCCCACTGCATCCCCACCTTCCAGCACCCCCCACTGCATCCCCACCTCCCAGTATCCCCACTGTATCCCACCTCTGAGCACCCTCCACTGCATCCCCACCTCCCAGCATTCCTCACTGCATCCCCACCTCCCAACATCTTCCCACTGTATCCCCACCTCCCAGCTTCGTCCACTGTATCCCCATCTCCCAGCATCCCCCACTGCATCCCCACCTCCTAGCATCCCTCACTGCATCCCCACCTCCCAGCATCCCCACTGTATCCAACCTCCGAGCACCCTCCAATGCATCCCCACTTCCCAGCATCCCCCACTGCATCCCCACCGCCCAGCATCCCTCACTGCATCCCCACCTTTCAGCATCACCAACTGCATCCCCACCTCCCAACATCTTCTCACTGCATCCCCACCTCCCAGCATCTTCTCACTGCATCCCCACCTCTCAACATCTTCTCACTGCATCCCCACCTCCCAACATCTTCTCACTGCATCCCCACCTCCCAACATCTTCCCACTGCATCCCCACCTCTCAACATCTTCTCACTGCATCCCCACCTCCCAGCATCTTCTCACTGCATCCCCACCTCTCAACATCTTCTCACTGCATCCCCACCTCCCAACATCTTCTCACTGCATCCCCACCTCCCAACATCTTCCCACTGCATCCCCACCTCTCAACATCTTCTCACTGCATCCCCACCTCCCAACATCTTCCCACTGCATCCCCACCACCCAGCATCCCTCACTGCATCCCCACCTCCCAACATCTTCCCACTGCATCCCCACCTCTCAACATCTTCCCACTGTATCCCACCTCCCAACATCTTCTCACTGCATCCCCACCTCTCAACATCTTCCCACTGCATCCCCACCTCTCAACATCTTCTCACTGCATCCCCACCTCTCAACATCTTCCCACTGTATCCCACCTCCCAACATCTTCTCACTGCATCCCCACCTCCCAGCATCTTCCCACTGTATCCCACCTCCCAACATCTTCTCACTGCATCCCCACCTCCCAGCATCTTCTCACTGCATCCCCACCTCCCAGCATCCCCCACTGCATCCCCACCTCTCAACATCTTCTCACTGCATCCCCACCTCTCAACATCTTCCCACTGTATCCCACCTCCCAACATCTTCTCACTGCATCCCCACCTCCCAGCATCTTCCCACTGTATCCCACCTCCCAACATCTTCTCACTGCATCCCCACCTCCCAGCATCTTCTCACTGCATCCCCACCTCCCAGCATCTTCTCACTGCATCCCCACCTCTCAACATCTTCTCACTGCATCCCCACCTCTCAACATCTTCTCACTGCATCCCCACCTCCCAACATCTTCCCACTGTAACCCACCTCTCAACATCTTCTCACTGCATCCCCACCACCCAGCATCTTCTCACTGCATCCCCACCACCCAGCATCCCTCACTGCATCCCCACCTCTCAATATCTTCTCACTGCATCCCCACCTCCCAGCATCTTCTCACTGCATCCCCACCTCTCAACATCTTCCCACTGTATCCCCACCTCTCAACATCTTCTCACTGCATCCCCACCTCCCAGCATCTTCTCACTGCATCCCCACCTCTCAACATCTTCCCACTGTATCCCCACCTCTCAACATCTTCTCACTGCATCCCCACCTCCCAGCATCTTCTCACTGCATCCCCACCTCCCAGCATCTTCTCACTGCATCCCCACCTCCCAGCATCTTCTCACTGCATCCCCACCTCTCAACATCTTCCCACTGTATCCCCACCTCTCAACATCTTCTCACTGCATCCCCACCTCCCAGCATCTTCTCACTGCATCCCCACCTCTCAACATCTTCCCACTGTATCCCCACCTCTCAACATCTTCTCACTGCATCCCCACCTCCCAGCATCTTCTCACTGCATCCCCACCTCTCAACATCTTCCCACTGTATCCCCACCTCTCAACATCTTCTCACTGCATCCCCACCACCCAGCATCCCTCACTGCATCCCCACCTCTCAACATCTTCTCACTGCATCCCCACCTCCCAGCATCTTCTCACTGCATCCCCACCTCCCAGCATCTTCTCACTGCATCCCCACCTCTCAACATCTTCCCACTGTATCCCCACCTCTCAACATCTTCTCACTGCATCCCCACCTCCCAGCATCTTCTCACTGCATCCCCACCTCTCAACATCTTCCCACTGTATCCCCACCTCTCAACATCTTCTCACTGCATCCCCACCACCCAGCATCCCTCACTGCATCCCCACCTCTCAACATCTTCTCACTGCATCCCCACCTCCCAGCATCTTCTCACTGCATCCCCACCTCCCAACATCTTCCCACTGCATCCCCACCTCCCAACATCTTCTCACTGCATCCCCACCGCCCAGCATCCCTCACTGCATCCCCACCTCCCAGCATCTTCTCACTGCATCCCCACCTCCCAGCATCCCTCACTGCATCCCCACCTCCCAGCATCTTCTCACTGCATCCCCACCTCCCAACATCTTCTCACTGCATCCCCACCGCCCAGCATCCCTCACTGCATCCCCACCTCTCAACATCTTCTCACTGCATCCCCACCTCCCAACATCTTCTCACTGCATCCCCACCTCCCAGCATCCCTCACTGCATCCCCACCTCCCAGCATCTTCTCACTGCATCCCCACCGCCCAGCATCCCTCACTGCATCCCCCCCTCTCAACATCTTCTCACTGCATCCCCACCTCCCAACATCTTCTCACTGCATCCCCACCTCCCAGCATCCCTCACTGCATCCCCACCTCCCAGCATCTTCTCACTGCATCCCCACCTCCCAACATCTTCCCACTGCATCCCCACCTCTCAACATCTTCTCACTGCATCCCCACCTCCCAACATCTTCTCACTGCATCCCCACCGCCCAGCATCCCTCACTGCATCCCCACCTCCCAGCATCTTCTCACTGCATCCCCACCTCCCAGCATCCCTCACTGCATCCCCACCTCCCAGCATCTTCTCACTGCATCCCCACCTCCCAACATCTTCTCACTGCATCCCCACCGCCCAGCATCCCTCACTGCATCCCCACCTCTCAACATCTTCTCACTGCATCCCCACCTCCCAGCATCTTCTCACTGCATCCCCACCTCTCAACATCTTCTCACTGCATCCCCACCTCCCAACATCTTCTCACTGCATCCCCACCTCCCAGCATCCCTCACTGCATCCCCACCTCCCAGCATCTTCTCACTGCATCCCCACCTCCCAGCATCTTCCCACTGCATCCCCACCTTTCAGCATCTTCTCACTGCATCCCCACCTCCCAACATCTTCCCACTGCATCCCCACCTCCCAACATCTTCTCACTGCATCCCCACCTCCCAACATCTTCCCACTGCATCCCCACCTTTCAGCATCTTCTCACTGCATCCCCACCTCCCAGCATCTTCTCACTGCATCCCCACCTCCCAACATCTTCCCACTGCATCCCCACCTTTCAGCATCACCAACTGCATCTCCACCGCCCAGCATCCCTCACTTGCTTTGTCATGTGTCTGGTTCTTGGTGTCATGGAATAGCCAGTGTGAAATTAGGAATTCAAGGTGATAGGAGTGGGGCTTTCTCAGTGGTATGAAAGAGGATTAACTGAGTGAAACTATAGGTCATTTCTGAAAACGTGGTGGGGAGTGTGGGCATTTGTCAAGAGCATACTGATGAGGTGACATGTGGGCAGTGTGACCTGCTGAGAGGCTGCCTTACCTCCCTAGTCCCATGGTCTTTGCAGCTGCACTTACATTAAAAATTCAGAGGAAGTGAAGGATGTCACCTGCAATCTCTGAATTTATAACATGAGCAAAATACCCAGTTTGTCATGCCTTGGAGAGGATTACCTGGGGGGTGGGGAAGCCCTGGGGACTGTGGTTTCTAGTGTCTTTTACCCGTTACTCCTGGAAACTACAGGGTTTTCAAGCTAATGTGGAGGTTGGTGGCCAGACAGGACGAAATACTGTTATTAAAAATAATACTACTTTAGAGAATTAAAGTTTCAGATCAATTGACTATGAGATTTTTACAAAAGAATTATTACTATCATGTTTTAAATAGCAAGGTCACGTATTTTTAAAATGAGCATATTTTTAAAATGGTCGCATCAGCTGTATGTGGTGGTGCACTCCTATAATCCCAGTGACTTGGGAGGCTGAGGCAGGAGGATCAAAAGTTTGAGGCTGAGGCAGGAGGATCACAAGTTTGAGGCCAGCCTCATTAACTTAGCCAGACCCTGTCTCAAATAAAAAATAAAAAGGATGTAGCTGAATGGTTAAGTGCCCTTGGACTTGATTTCCAGCACCAATAACTAAACAAACAAAAATAGTCATATTCAACTAGCATGCAGGCCCAATTATGTTGTCATAATGAGAATAATCAATGACTGTTAACCATTTGGAGTTTACTTCACATCATCCCTTCAAAGAGCATAAAGCCCTTGAGTAAAGAAATGTGGCTCAAATGCTAGTCACACGACTTTCTTGAGTAGAAAGTGTACACTGCGTTCTTTTTGTGGTGCTGGGATTGAACCCAGGGCCTTGTGCATGCTGGGTAAGTGCTACCAAGAGCTGCCCCCAGCCCCACTGTTCTTTTGAATATTGAATTATGTAATATTTGATGAATGCGAAGCTCTGAGCACTGTACAGCTGTATTTGACGTGTCTGGGTCGCGCTGTTTGTAAGCATCATGGGTGTCTGAGGACGACCTCAGGAATCATTAGGAGTGCAAGGGGTTGCAGAGCGGCCTGGCTCTGTGCCCCTCAGGCAGGGCCGGTCAGCCTCCCGCTGGCTGCCCGGGGCTGTGCTTGGGCCAGTTTTTCCATCTGTGGGGCTGCGGGGTGTCAGGCAGCACTCTGGGGTCACATCCCCGTGGCGGTCACTCCGCAGGGGCCCTCTGGTCTTGCGGGTCCTGTTTCTGCTGCCCCTCCCCCTCCCGGTTTCTGCCCTCAGGGGCTCCATCTTGGGGGAGCCGGATGCGAACTCGCTGTGCCCCCTGACTCCACCTGACCTGGGCCTCTTTCTGCCCTCACCACCAGCACCGAGGGCCATGAGCCACTTCAGGGGAGGCCCTCCCTGGCCGGCCACTGGCCTGAGCCCGTTGGGGCCTGGAGGAGGGCCTGGGCGTGGGACGCTCGGCTGCTGAAGAGCGGCCCTGGAGGAGGAGCCCGTCCAGTCTCCGTAGAGAATGGTCCCCGCACCGCAGCCTGTCCTTCAGCCCTGGGCTTGCTGTGGGTCCAGGGGCAGATCCGCACCTCTCACCCGGCAGCCTGGCTTGGCATAAAAATGAAGCGCACCCAGGAGGCGCCCAGTGGACCACTGATAAAGCCCCCCGGGTTTCAAAGCAGTGAAACGGAAGGAGCCCGGGGGCCTGAGAGGCCCGGACAATCACGCCAAAGGCCTGGGACTTGGAGCCTCCTTCTCAGGAAGCCGCAGAGTGAGTCCCCTGTCCCAGCGCAGGAAGCTCAGGTGGCGGACTTGTGGCCACGAGTCAGACTGCAACCCTGGCAGCAGGCGCAGGTGGATAGGGGTCTGCGTCCAGCTGCCTCGGCTCAGAGATCTCTTTAGAGACGGGTCCGCCACGTCTCTGCAGGAGAACAAGACGCGCAGGGATTCCATCCCAGGGTCCAGTCTGGTTCTGTGTCCAGTGGTGGAGGAGAGGAGCGTGTCCGTGGGGCACAGGTGGTGGTGTATCCTGTCTTACCTGAGGCTTCCTGTCAGGGTCCTGAGCACAGGTGGTGGTGGGTGTCCTGTCTTACCTGAGGCTTCCTGTCAGAGTCCTGAGCACAGATGGTGGTGGGTGTCCTGTCTTTCCTGAGGCTTCCTGTCAGAGTCCTGAGCACAGGTGGTGGGTATCCTGTCTTACCTGAGACTTCCTGTCAGGGTCCTGAGCACAGGTGGTGGTGGGTGTCCTGTCGTACCTGAGGCTTCCTGTCAGAGTCCTGAGCACAGTTGGTGGTGAGTGTCCTGTCTTACCTGAGGCTTCCTGTCAGAGTCCTGAGCACAGGTGGTGGGTATCCTGTCTTACCTGAGACTTCCTGTCAGGGTCCTGAGCACAGGTGGTGGTGGGTGTCCTGTCTTACCTGAGGCTTCCTGTCAGAGTCCTGAGCACAGGTGGTGGTGGGTGTCCTGTCTTACCTGAGGCTTCCTGTCAGGGTCCTGAGCACAGGTGGTGGTGAGTGTCCTGTCTTACCTGAGGCTTCCTGTCAGAATCCTCAGCACAGGTGGTGGGTGTCCTCTCTTACCTGAGGCTTCCTGTCAGAGTCCTGAGCACAGGTGGTGGTGTGTGTCCTGTCTTACCTGAGGCTTCCTGTCAGAGTCCTGAGCACAGGTGGTGGTGGGTGTCCTGTCTTACCTGAGGCTTCCTGTCAGGGTCCTGAGCACAGGTGGTGGGTATCCTGTCTTACCTGAGGCCTTCTGTCAGAGTCCTGAGCACAGGTGGTGGGTATCCTGTCTTACCTGAGGCTTCCTGTCAGAGTCCTGAGCTCAGTTGGTGGTGGGTGTCCTGTCTTACCTGAGGCTTCCTGTCAGGGTCCTGAGCACAGGTGGTGGTGGGTGTCCTGTCTTACCGGAGGCTTCCTGTCAGAGTCCTCAGCACAGGTGGTGGTGGGTGTCCTGTCTTACCTGAGACTTCCTGTCAGGGTCCTGAGCAGAAGAGGTGGTGGTGGGTGTCCTGTATTCCCTGAGGCTTCCTGTCAGAGTCCTGAGCACAGGTGGTGGTGAGTGTCCTGTCTTACCTGAGGCTTCCTGTCAGGGTCCTGAGCACAGGTGGTGGTGGGTGTCCTGTCTTACCTGAGGCTTCCTGTCAGAGTCCTGAGCACAGGTGGTGGTGGGTGTCCTGTCTTACCTGAGGCTTCCTGTCAGGGTCCTGAGCACAGGTGGTGGTGGGTGTCCTGTCTTACCTGAGGCTTCCTGTCAGGGTCCTGAGCACAGGTGGTGGGTGTTCTGTCTTACCTGAGGCTTCCTGTCAGGGTCCTGAGCACAGGTGGTGGGTGTCCTGTCTTCCCTGAGGCTTCCTGTCAGAGTCCTGACCACAGGTGGTGCTGGGTGTCCTGTCTTACCTGAGGCTTCCTGTCAGAGTCCTGAGCACAGGTGGTGGTGGGTGTTCTGTCTTACCTGAGGCTTCCTGTCAGGGTCCTGAGCACAGGTGGTGGTGGGTGTCCTGTCTTACCTGAGGCTTCCTGTCAGGGTCCTGAGCACAGGTGGTGGTGAGTGTCCTGTCTTACCTGAGGCTTCCTGTCAGGGTCCTGAACACAGGTGGTGGTGGGTGTCCTGTCTTACCTGAGGCTTCCTGTCAGGGTCCTGAGCACAGGTGGTGGTGAGTGTCCTATCTTACCTGAGGCTTCCTGTCAGGGTCCTGAGCACAGGTGGTGGTGAGTGTCCTGTCTTACCTGAGACTTCCTGTCAGGGTCCTGAGCACAGGTGGTGGTGGGTGTCCTGTCGTACCTGAGGCTTCCTGTCAGAGTCCTGAGCACAGTTGGTGGTGAGTGTCCTGTCTTACCTGAGGCTTCCTGTCAGGGTCCTGAGCACAGGTGGTGGGCGTCCTGTCTTACCTAAGGCTTCCTGTCAGGGTCCTGAGCACAGGTGGTGGTGGGTGTCCTGTCTTACCTGAGGCTTCCTGTCAGAGTCCTGAGCACAGTTGGTGGTGAGTGTCCTGTCTTACCTGAGGCTTCCTGTCAGGGTCCTGAGCACAGGTGGTGGTGGGTGTCCTGTCTTACCTGAGGCTTTTTGTCAGGGTGCTGAGCAGAGGTGGTGGGTGTCCTGTATTCCCTGAGGCTTCCTGTCAGACTCCTGAGCACAGGTGGTGGTGGGTGTCCTGTCTTACCTGAGGCTTCCTGTCAGGGTCCTGAGCACAGGAGGCGGTGGTGGCCTGCCTTTCGTAAGGCTTCCTGTCAGAGTCCTGAGCACAGGTGGTGGTGGGTGTCCTGTCTTACTTGAGACTTCCTGTCAGAGTCCTGAGCACAGGTGGTGGTGGGTGTCCTGTCTTACCTGAGGCTTCCTGTCAGGGTCCTGAGCAGAGGTGGTGGTGAGTGTCCTATCTTACCTGAGGCTTCCTGTCAGGGTCCTGAGCACAGGTGGTGGTGGGTGTCCTGTCTTACCTGAGGCTTCCTGTCAGAGTCCTGAGCACAGGTGGTGGTGGGCGAACTTTCTTAACTGAGGCTTCCTGTCAGGGTCCTGAGCACAGGTGGTGGGCGTCCTGTCTTACCTAAGGCTTCCTGTCAGGGTCCTGAGCACAGGTGGTGGTGGGTGTCCTGTCTTACCTGAGGCTTCCTGTCAGGGTCCTGAGCACAGGTGGTGGTGGGTGTCCTGTCTTTCCTGAGACTTCCTGTCAGGGTCCTGAGCAGAAGAGGTGGTGGTGGGTGTCCTGTATTCCCTGAGGCTTCCTGTCAGAGTCCTGAGCACAGGTGGTGGTGAGTGTCCTGTCTTACCTGAGGCTTCCTGTCAGGGTCCTCAGCACAGGTGGTGGTGGGTGTCCTGTCTTACCTGAGACTTCCTGTCAGGGTCCTGAGCACAGGTGGTGGGTGTTCTGTCTTACCTGAGGCTTCCTGTCAGAGTCCTGAGCACAGGTAGTGGTGGTTGTTCTGTCTTACCTCAGGCTTCCTGTCAGAGTCCTGAGCACAGGTGGTGGTGGGTGTACCGTCTTACCTGAGGCTTCCTGTCAGAGTCCTGAGCACAGTTGGTGGTGAGTGTCCTGTCTTACCTGAGGCTTCCTGTCAGGGTCCTGAGCACAGGTGGTGGGTATCCTGTCTTTCCTGAGGCTTCCTGTCAGGGTCCTGAGCACAGGTGGTGGTGGGTGTCCTGTCTTTCCTGAGGCTTCCTGTCAAGGTCCTGAGCACAGGTGGTGGTGGGTGTCCTGTCTTACCTGAGGCTTCCTGTCAGGGTCCTGAGCACAGGAGGCAGTGGTGGCCTGCCTTTCGTAAGGCTTCCTGTCAGAGTCCTGAGCACAGGTGGTGGTGGGTGTCCTGTCGTACCTGAGGCTTCCTGTCAGGGTCCAGAGCACAGGTGGTGGTGAGTGTCCTGTCGTACCTGAGGCTTCCTGTCAGGGTCCTGAGCACAGGTGGTGGTGGGTGTCCTGTATTTCCTGAGGCTTCCTGTCAGACTCCTGAGCACAGGTGGTGGTGGGTGTCCTGTCTTACTTGAGGCTTCCTGTCAGAGTCCTGAGCACAGGTGGTGGTGGTTGTCCTGTCTTTCCTGAGACTTCCTGTCAGGGTCTGAGCACAGATGGTGGGTTTCCTGTCTACCCTGAGGCTTCCTGTCAGGGTCCTGAGCACAGGTGGTGGTGTGTGTCCTGTCTTACCTGAGGCTTCCTGTCAGAGTCCTGAGCACAGGTGGTGGTGGGTGTCCTGTCTTACCTGAGGCTTCCTGTCAGGGTCCTGAGCACAGGTGGTGGGTGTCCTGTCTACCCTGAGGCTTCCTGTCAGAGTCCTGAGCACAGGTGGTGCTGGGTGTCCTGTCTTACCTGAGGCTTCCTGTCAGAGTCCTGAGCACAGGTGGTGGTGGGTGTCCTGTCTTACCTGAGGCTTCCTGTCAGGGTCCTGAGCACAGGTGGTGGTGAGTGTCCTATCTTACCTGAGGCTTCCTGTCAGTGTCCTGAGCACAGGTGGTGGTGGGTGTCCTGTCTTACCTGAGGCTTCCTGTCAGAGTCCTGAGCACAGGTGGTGGTGGGCGTACATTCTTACCTGAGGATTCCTGTCAGGGTCCTGAGCACAGGTGGTGGGCGTCCTGTCTTACCTAAGGCTTCCTGTCAGGGTCCTGAGCACAGGTGGTGGTGGGTGTCCTGTCTTACCTGAGGCTTCCTGTCAGAGTCCTGAGCACAGGTGGTGGTGGGTGTCCTGTCCTTCCTGAGACTTCCTGTCAGGGTCATGAGCACAGGTGGTGGTGAGTGTCCTGTCTTCCCTGAGACTTCCTGTCAGAGGGCTGAGCACAGTTGGTGGTGGGCGTACTTTCTTACCTGAGGTTTCCTGTCAGAGTCCTGAGCACAGGTGGTGGTGGGTGTCCTGACTTACCTGAAACTTCCTGTCAGACTCCTGAGCACAGGTGGTGGTGGGTGTCCTGTCTTACCAGAGGCTTCCTGTCAGAATCCTCAGCACAGGTGGTGTGTGTCCTGTCTTACCTGAGGCTTCCTGTCAGAATCCTCAGCACAGGTGATGGGTGTCCTGTCTTACCTGAGGCTTCTTGTCAGGGTCCTGAGCACAGGTGGTGGGTGTCCTGTATTCCCTGAGGCTTTCTGTCAGGGTCCTGAGCACAGGTGGTTGTGGGTGTCCTGTCTTACCTGAGGCTTCCTGTCAGAGTCCTGAGCACAGGTGGTGGTGGGTGTCCTGTCTTTCCTGAGACTTCCTGTCAGGGTCCTGAGCACAGGTGGTGGTGAGTGTCCTGTCTTCCCTGAGATTTCCTGTCAGAGTCCTGAGCACAGGTGGGGGTGTTGTCCTGTCTTACCTGAGGCTTCCTGTCAGAGTCCTGAGCACAGGTGGTGGTGGGTGTCCTGTCTTACCTGAGGCTTCCTGTCAGGGTCCTGAGCACAGGTGGTGGTGGGTGTCCTGTCTTTCCTGAGGCTTCCTGTCAGGGTCCTGAGCACAGGTGGTGGTGGGTGTCCTGTCTTTCCTGAGGCTTCCTGTCAGGGTCCTGAGCACAGGTGGTGGTGGGTGTCCTGTCATACATGAGGCTTCCTGTCAGGGTCCTGAGCACAGGTGGTGGTGGATGTCCTGTCTTACCTGAGGCCTCCTGTCAGAGTCCTGAGCACAGGTGGTCGTGGGTGTCCTGTCTTACCTGAGGCTTCCTGTCAGAGTCCTGAGCACAGGTGGTGGTGGGTATCCTGTCTTACCTGAGGCTTCCTGTCAGGGTCCTGAGCACAGGTGGTGGTGGGTGTCCTGTCTTACCTGAGGCTTCCTGTCAGTGTCCTGAGCCCAGGTGGTGGTCGGTGTCCTGTCTTACGTGACGCTTCCTGTCAGGGTCCTGAGCACAGGTGGTGGTGGGTGTCCTGTCTTACCTGAGGCTTCCTGTCAGGGTCCTGAGCACAGGTGATGGGTGTCCTGTCTTACCTGAGGCTTCCTGTCAGAGTCATGAGCAAAGGTGGTGGTGGGTGTCCTGTCTTACCTGAGGCTTCCTGTCAGGGTCCTGAGCACAGGTGGTGGTGGGTGTCCTGTCTTTCCTGAGACTTCCTGTCAGAGTCCTGAGCACAGGTGGTGGTGGTTGTCCTGTCTTACCTGAGGCTTCCTGTCAGGGTCCTGAGCACAGGTGGTGGGTGTTCTGTCTTACCTGAGGCTTCCTGTCAGGGTCCTGAGCACAGGTGGTGGATGTCCTGTCTTTCCAGAGGCTTCCTGTCAGAGTCCTGAGCACAGGTGGTGGTGGTTGTCCTGTCTTACCTGAGGCTTCCTGTCAGAGTCCTGAGCACAGGTGGTGGTGGGTGTCCTATCTTACCTGAGGCTTCCTGTCAGGGTCCTGAGCACAGGTGGTTGTGGGTGTCCTGTCTTTCTTGAGGCTTCCTGTCTGGGTCCTGAGCACAGGTGGTGGTGGGTGTCCTGTCTTTCCTGAGACTTCCTGTCCGGGTCCTGAGCACAGGTGGTGGTTGTTCTGTCTTACCTAAGGCTTCCTGTCAGAGTCCTGAGCACAGGTGGTGGTGGGTGTCCTGTCTTACCTAAGGCTTCCTGTCAGGGTCCTGAGCACAGGTGGAGGTGGGTGTCCTGTCTTACCTGAGGCTTCCTGTCAGAATCCTCAGCACAGGTGATGGGTGTCCTGTCTTACCTGAGGCTTCCTGTCAGAATCCTCAGCACAGGTGATGGGTGTCCTGTCTTACCTGAGGCTTCTTGTCAGGGTCCTGAGCACAGGTGGTGGGTGTCCTGTATTCCATGAGGCTTTCTGTCAGGGTCCTGAGCACAGGTGGTTGTGGGTGTCCTGTCTTACCTGAGGCTTCCTGTCAGAGTCCTGAGCACAGGTGGTGGTGGGTGTCCTGACTTTCCTGAGACTTCCTGTCAGGGTCCTGAGCACAGGTGGTGGTGAGTGTCCTGTCTTTCCTGAGATTTCCTGTCAGAGTCCTGAGCACAGGTGGGGGTGTTGTCCTGTCTTACCTGAGGCTTCCTGTCAGAGTCCTGAGCACAGGTGGTGGTGGGTGTCCTGTTTTACCTGAGGCTTCGTGTCAGGGTCCTGAGCACAGGTGGTGGTGGGTGTCCTGTCTTTCCTGAGGCTTCCTGTCAGGGTCCTGAGCACAGGTGGTGGTGGGTGTCCTGTCTTTTCTGACGCTTCCTGTCAGGGTCCTGAGCACAGGTGGTGGTGGGTGTCCTGTCATACATGAGGCTTCCTGTCAGGGTCCTGAGCACAGGTGGTGGTGGATGTCCTGTCTTACCTGAGGCTTCCTGTCAGGGTTCTCAGAACAGGTGGTGGTGGGTGTCCTGTCTTACGTGAGACTTCCTGTCAGGGTCCTGAGCAGAAGAGGTGGTGGTGGGTGTCCTGTATACCCTGAGGCTTCCTGTCAGAGTCCTGAGCACAGGTGGTGGTGAGTGTCCTGTCTTACCTGAGGCTTCCTGTCAGGGTCCTGAGCACAGGTGGTGGTGGGTGTCCTGTCTTACCTGAGACTTCCTGTCAGGGTCCTGAGAACAGGGGGTGGGTGTTCTGTCTTACCTGAGGCTTACTGTCAGAGTCCTGAGCACAGGTGGTGGTGGGCATCCTGTCTTACATGAGGCTTCCTGTCAGAGTCCTGAGCACAGGTGGTGGTGGGTGTCCCGTCTTACCTGAGGCTTCCTGTCAGAGTCCTGAGCACAGATGGTGGTGAGTGTCCTGTCTTACCTGAGGCTTCCTGTCAGGGTCCTGAGCACAGGTGGTGGGTGTCCTGTCTTTGCTGAGGCTTCCTGTCAGGGTCCTGAGCACAGGTGGTGGTGGGTGTCCTGTCTTTCCTGAGGCTTCCTGTCAGAGTCCTGAGCACAGGTGGTGGTGAGTGTCCTGTCTTACCTGAGACTTCCTGTCAAGGTCCTGAGCACAGGTGGTGCTGGGTGTCCTGTCTTACCTGAGGCTTCCTGTCAGAGTCCTGAGGACAGGTGGTGGTGAGTGTCCTGTCGTACCTGAGGCTTCCTGTCAGGGTCCTGAGCACAGGTGGTGGTGGGTGTCCTGTCTTACCTGAGGCTTCCTGTCAGGGTCCTGAGCACAGGTGGTGGTGGGTGTCCTGTATTCCCTGAGGCTTCCTGTCAGACTCCTGAGCACAGGTGGTGGTGGGTGTCCTGTCTTACCTGAGGCTTCCTGTCAGTGTCCTGAGCACAGGAGGCGGTGATGGCCTGCCTTTCGTAAGGCTTCCTGTCAGGGTCCTGAGCACAGGTGGTGGTGGGTGTCCTGTCTTTCCTGAGGCTTCCTGTCAGGGTCCTGAGCACAGGTGGTGGGCGTCCTGTCATACATGAGGCTTCCTGTCAGGGTCCTGAGCACAGGTGGTGGTGGGTGTCCTGTCTTACCTGAGGCTTCCTGTCAGGGTCCTGATCACAGGTGGTGGTGGGTGTCCTGTCTTACCTGAGGCTTCCTGTCAGGGTCCTGAGCACAGGTGGTGGTGGGTATCCTGTCTTACCTGAGGCTTCCTGTCAGGGTCCTGAGCACAGGTGGTGGTGGGTGTCCTGTCTTACCTGAGGCTTCTTGTCAGGGTCCTGAGCACAGGTGGTGGTGGGTGTCCTGTCTTACCTGAGGCTTCCTGTCAGTGTCCTGAGCACAGGAGGCGGTGGTGGCCTGCCTTTCGTAAGGCTTCCTGTCAGGGTCCTGAGCACAGGTGGTGGTGGGTGTCCTGTCTTACCTGAGGCTTCCTGTCAGGGTCCTGAGCACAGGAGGCGGTGGTGGCCTGCCTTTCGTAAGGCTTCCTGTCAGAGTCCTGAGCACAGGTGGTGGTGGGTGTCCTGTATACCCTGAGGCTTCCTGTCAGAGTCCTGAGCACAGGTGGTGGTGAGTGTCCTGTCTTACCTGAGGCTTCCTGTCAGGGTCCTGAGCACAGGTGGTGGTGGGTGTCCTGTCTTACCTGAGACTTCCTGTCAGGGTCCTGAGCACAGGTGGTGGTGGGTGTCCTGTCTTACGTGAGACTTCCTGTCAGGGTCCTGAGAACAGGGGGTGGGTGTTCTGTCTTACCTGAGGCTTACTGTCAGAGTCCTGAGCACAGGTGGTGGTGGGCGTCCTGTCTTACATGAGGCTTCCTGTCAGAGTCCTGAGCACAGGTGGTGGTGGGTGTCCCGTCTTACCTGAGGCTTCCTGTCAGAGTCCTGAGCACAGATGGTGTTGAGTGTCCTGTCTTACCTGAGGCTTCCTGTCAGGGTCCTGAGCATAGGTGGTGGGTGTCCTGTCTTTGCTGAGGCTTCCTGTCAGGGTCGTGAGCACAGGTGGTGGTGGGTGTCCTGTCTTTCCTGAGGCTTCCTGTCAGAGTCCTGAGCACAGGTGGTGGTGAGTGTCCTGTCTTACCTGAGACTTCCTGTCAAGGTCCTGAGCACAGGTGGTGCTGGGTGTCCTGTCTTACCTGAGGCTTCCTGTCAGAGTCCTGAGGACAGGTGGTGGTGAGTGTCCTGTCGTACCTGAGGCTTCCTGTCAGGGTCCTGAGCACAGGAGGCGGTGGTGGCCTGCCTTTCGTAAGGCTTCCTGTCAGAGTCCTGAGCACAGGTGGTGGTGGGTGTCCTGTCTTTCCTGAGGCTTCCTGTCAGGGTCCTGAGTACAGGTGGTGGTGGGTGTCCTGTCATACATGAGGCTTCCTGTCAGGGTCCTGAGCACAGGTGGTGGTGGATGTCCTGTCTTACCTGAGGCTTCCTGTCAGGGTCCTCAGAACAGGTGGTGGTGGGTGTCCTGTCTTACCTGAGACTTCCTGTCAGGGTCCTGAGCAGAAGAGGTGGTGGTGGGTGTCCTGTATACCCTGAGGCTTCCTGTCAGAGTCCTGAGCACAGGTGGTGGTGAGTGTCCTGTCTTACCTGAGGCTTCCTGTCAGGGTCCTGAGCACAGGTGGTGGTGGGTGTCCTGTCTTACCTGAGACTTCCTGTCAGGGTCCTGAGAACAGGGGGTGGGTGTTCTGTCTTACCTGAGGCTTACTGTCAGAGTCCTGAGCACAGGTGGTGGTGGGCGTCCTGTCTTACATGAGGCTTCCTGTCAGAGTCCTGAGCACAGGTGGTGGTGGGTGTCCCGTCTTACCTGAGGCTTCCTGTCAGAGTCCTGAGCACAGATGGTGGTGAGTGTCCTGTCTTACCTGAGGCTTCCTGTCAGGGTCCTGAGCACAGGTGGTGGGTGTCCTGTCTTTGCTGAGGCTTCCTGTCAGGGTCCTGAGCACAGGTGGTGGTGGGTGTCCTGTCTTTCCTGAGGCTTCCTGTCAGAGTCCTGAGCACAGGTGGTGGTGAGTGTCCTGTCTTACCTGAGACTTCCTGTCAGGGTCCTGAGCACAGGTGGTGCTGGGTGTCCTGTCTTACCTGAGGCTTCCTGTCAGAGTCCTGAGGACAGGTGGTGGTGAGTGTCCTGTCGTACCTGAGGCTTCCTGTCAGGGTCCTGAGCACAGGTGGTGGTGGGTGTCCTGTCTTACCTGAGGCTTCCTGTCAGGGTCCTGAGCACAGGTGGTGGTGGGTGTCCTGTATTCCCTGAGGCTTCCTGTCAGACTCCTGAGCACAGGTGGTGGTGGGTGTCCTGTCTTACCTGAGGCTTCCTGTCAGTGTCCTGAGCACAGGAGGCGGTGGTGGCCTGCCTTTCGTAAGGCTTCCTGTCAGGGTCCTGAGCACAGGTGGTGGTGGGTGTCCTGTCTTTCCTGAGGCTTCCTGTCAGGGTCCTGAGCACAGGTGGTGGGCGTCCTGTCATACATGAGGCTTCCTGTCAGGGTCCTGAGCACAGGTGGTGGTGGGTGTCCTGTCTTACCTGAGGCTTCCTGTCAGGGTCCTGATCACAGGTGGTGGTGGGTGTCCTGTCTTACCTGAGGCTTCCTGTCAGGGTCCTGAGCACAGGTGGTGGTGGGTGTCCTGTCTTACCTGAGGCTTCCTGTCAGGGTCCTGAGCACAGGTGGTGGTGGGTGTCCTGTCTTACCTGAGGCTTCTTGTCAGGGTCCTGAGCACAGGTGGTGGTGGGTGTCCTGTATTCCCTGAGGCTTCCTGTGAGAGTCCTGAGCACAGGTGGTGGTGGGTGTCCTGTCTTACCTGAGGCTTCCTGTCAGGGTCCTGAGCACAGGAGGCGGTGGTGGCCTGCCTTTCGTAAGGCTTCCTGTCAGAGTCCTGAGCACAGGTGGTGGTGGGTGTCCTGTCTTACCTGAGACTACCTGTCAGAGTCCTGAGCACAGGTGGTGGTGGGTGTCCTGTCTTACCTGAGGCTTCTTGTCAGGGTCTGAGCACAGGTGGTGGGTGTCCTGTCTTACCTGAGGCTTCCTGTCAGAATCCTCAGCACAGGTGGTGGTGTCCTGTATTACCTGAGGCTTCTTGTCAGGGTCCTGAGCACAGGTGGTGGGTGTCCTGTATTCCCTGAGGCTTCCTGTCAGGGTCCTGAGCACAGGTGGTGGTGGGTGTCCTGTCTTTCCTGAGACTTCCTGTCAGGGTCTGAGCACAGGTGGTGGGTGTCCTGCCTACCTGAGGCTTCCTGTCAGAGTCCTGAGCACAGGTGGTGGTGTGTGTCCTGTCTTACCTGAGGCTTCCTGTCAGAGTCCTGAGCACAGGTGGTGGTGGGTGTCCTGTCTTTCCTGAGACTTCCTGTCAGGGTCTGAGCACAGGTGGTGGGTGTCCTGCCTACCTGAGGCTTCCTGTCAGGGTCCTGAGCACAGGTAGTGGTGCGTGTCCTGTCTTACCTGAGGCTTCCTGTCAGAGTCCTGAGCACAGGTGGTGGTGGGTGTCCTGTCTTACCTGAGGCTTCCTGTCAGAGTCCTCAGCACAGGTGGTGGTGGGTGTCCTGTCTTACCTGAGGCTTTCTCTGAGGGTCCTGAGCACAGGTGGTGGTGGGTGTCATGTCTTATCTGAGGCTTCCTGTCAGAGTCCTGAACACAGGTCGTGGTGAGTGTCCTGTCTTTCCTGAGACTTCTTGTCAGAGTCCTGAGTACACGTGGTGGTGGATGTCCTGTCTTACCTGACGCTTCCTGTCAGGGTCCTGAGCACAGGTGATGGGTGTCCTGTCTTCCCTGAGGCTTCCTGTCAGAGTCCTGAACACAGGTGTTGGTGGGTGTCCTGTCTTACCTGAGGCTTCCTGTCAGAGTCCTGAGCACAGGTGGTGGTGTGTGGCCTGTCTTACCTGAGGCTTCCTGTCAGGGTCCTGAGCATAGGTGGTGGTGGGTATCCTGTCTTACCTGAGGCCTCCTGTCAGAGTCCTGAGCACAGGTGGTCGTGGGTGTCCTGTCTTACCTGAGGCTTCCTGTCAGAGTCCTGAGCACAGGTGGTGGTGGGTATCCTGTCTTACCTGAGGCTTCCTGTCAGGGTCCTGAGCACAGGTGGTGGTGGGTGTCCTGTCTTACATGAGGCTTCCTGTCAGTGTCCTGAGTACAGGTGGTGGTGGGTGTCCTGTCTTACGTGACGCTTCCTGTCAGGGTCCTGAGCACAGGTGGTGGTGGGTGTCCTGTCTTACCTGAGGCTTCCTGTCAGGGTCCTGAGCACAGGTGATGGGTGTCCTGCCTTACCTGAGGCTTCCTGTCAGAGTCATGAGCAAAGGTGGTGGTGGGTGTCCTGTCTTACCTGAGGCTTCCTGTCAGGGTCCTGAGCACAGGTGGTGGTGGGTGTCCTGTCTTTCCTGAGACTTCTTGTCAGAGTTCTGAGCACAGGTGGTGGTGGTTGTCCTGTCTTACCTGAGGCTTCCTGTCAGGGTCCTGAGCACAGGTGGTGGGTGTTCTGTCTTACCTGAGGCTTCCTGTCAGGGTCCTCAGCACAGGTGGTGGATGTCCTGTCTTTCCAGAGGCTTCCTGTCAGAGTCCTGAGCACAGGTGGTGGTGGGTGTCCTGTCTTACCTGAGGCTTCCTGTCAGAGTCCTGAGCACAGGTGGTGGTGGGTGTCCTGTCTTACCTGAGGCTTCCTGTCAGGGTCCTGAGCACAGGTGGTTGTAGGTGTCCTGTCTTTCTTGAGGCTTCCTGTCTGGGTCCTGAGCACAGGTGGTGGTGGGTGTCCTGTCTTTCCTGAGACTTCCTGTCCGGGTCCTGAGCACAGGTGGTGGTTGTTCTGTCTTACCTAAGGCTTCCTGTCAGAGTCCTGAGCACAGGTGGTGGTGGGTGTCCTGTCTTACCTGAGGCTTCCTGTCAGAGTCCTGAGCACAGGTGGTGGTGGTTGTCCTGTCTTTCCTGAGGCTTCCTGTCAGGGTCCTGAGCACAGGTGGTGGGCGTCCTGTCATACATGAGGCTTCCTGTCAGGGTCCTGAGCACAGGTGGTGGTGGGTGTCCTGTCTTTCCTGAGGCTTCCTGTCAGGGTCCTGAGCACAGGTGGTGGGCGTCCTGTCATACATGAGGCTTCCTGTCAGGGTCCTGAGCACAGGTGTTGGTGGGTGTCCTGTCTTACCTGAGGCTTCCTGTCAGGGTCCTGAGCACAGGTGGTGGTGGGTGTCCTGTCTTTCCTGAGGCTTCCTGTCAGGGTCCTGAGCACAGGTGGTGGTGGGTGTCCTGTCTTTCCTGAGGCTTCCTGTCAGGGTCCTGAGCACAGGTGGTGGTGGGTGTCCTGTCATACATGAGGCTTCCTGTCAGGGTCCTGAGCACAGGTGGTGGTGGATGTCCTGTCTTACCTGAGGCTTCCTGTCAGGGTCCTCAGAACAGGTGGTGGTGGGTGTCCTGTCTTACCTGAGACTTCCTGTCAGGGTCCTGAGCAGAAGAGGTGGTGGTGGGTGTCCTGTATACCCTGAGGCTTCCTGTCAGAGTCCTGAGCACAGGTGGTGGTGAGTGTCCTGTCTTACCTGAGGCTTCCTGTCAGGGTCCTGAGCACAGGTGGTGGTGGGTGTCCTGTCTTACCTGAGACTTCCTGTCAGGGTCCTGAGCACAGGTGGTGGTGGGTGTCCTGTCTTACGTGAGACTTCCTGTCAGGGTCCTGAGAACAGGGGGTGGGTGTTCTGTCTTACCTGAGGCTTACTGTCAGAGTCCTGAGCACAGGTGGTGGTGGGCGTCCTGTCTTACATGAGGCTTCCTGTCAGAGTCCTGAGCACAGGTGGTGGTGGGTGTCCCGTCTTACCTGAGGCTTCCTGTCAGAGTCCTGAGCACAGATGGTGTTGAGTGTCCTGTCTTACCTGAGGCTTCCTGTCAGGGTCCTGAGCATAGGTGGTGGGTGTCCTGTCTTTGCTGAGGCTTCCTGTCAGGGTCCTGAGCACAGGTGGTGGTGGGTGTCCTGTCTTTCCTGAGGCTTCCTGTCAGAGTCCTGAGCACAGGTGGTGGTGAGTGTCCTGTCTTACCTGAGACTTCCTGTCAAGGTCCTGAGCACAGGTGGTGCTGGGTGTCCTGTCTTACCTGAGGCTTCCTGTCAGAGTCCTGAGGACAGGTGGTGGTGAGTGTCCTGTCGTACCTGAGGCTTCCTGTCAGGGTCCTGAGCACAGGTGGTGGTGGGTGTCCTGTCTTACCTGAGGCTTCCTGTCAGGGTCTGAGCACAGGTGGTGGTGGGTGTCCTGTATTCCCTGAGGCTTCCTGTCAGACTCCTGAGCACAGGTGGTGGTGGGTGTCCTGTCTTACCTGAGGCTTCCTGTCAGTGTCCTGAGCACAGGAGGCGGTGGTGGCCTGCCTTTCGTAAGGCTTCCTGTCAGGGTCCTGAGCACAGGTGGTGGTGGGTGTCCTGTCTTTCCTGAGGCTTCCTGTCAGGGTCCTGAGCACAGGTGGTGGGCGTCCTGTCATACATGAGGCTTCCTGTCAGGGTCCTGAGCACAGGTGGTGGTGGGTGTCCTGTCTTACCTGAGGCTTCCTGTCAGGGTCCTGAGCACAGGTGGTGGTGGGTGTCCTGTCTTACCTGAGGCTTCCTGTCAGGGTCCTGAGCACAGGTGGTGGTGGGTATCCTGTCTTACCTGAGGCTTCCTGTCAGGGTCCTGAGCACAGGTGGTGGTGGGTATCCTGTCTTACCTGAGGCTTCTTGTCAGGGTCCTGAGCACAGGTGGTGGTGGGTGTCCTGTATTCCCTGAGGCTTCCTGTGAGAGTCCTGAGCACAGGTGGTGGTGGGTGTCCTGTCTTACCTGAGGCTTCCTGTCAGTGTCCTGAGCACAGGAGGCGGTGGTGGCCTGCCTTTCGTAAGGCTTCCTGTCAGGGTCCTGAGCACAGGTGGTGGTGGGTGTCCTGTCTTACCTGAGGCTTCCTGTCAGGGTCCTGAGCACAGGAGGCGGTGGTGGCCTGCCTTTCGTAAGGCTTCCTGTCAGAGTCCTGAGCACAGGTGGTGGTGGGTGTCCTGTCTTACCTGAGGCTTCCTGTCAGGGTCCTGAGCACAGGAGGCGGTGGTGGCCTGCCTTTCGTAAGGCTTCCTGTCAGAGTCCTGAGCACAGGTGGTGGTGGGTGTCCTGTCTTACCTGAGACTACCTGTCAGAGTCCTGAGCACAGGTGGTGGTGGGTGTCCTGTCTTACCTGAGGCTTCTTGTCAGGGTCTGAGCACAGGTGGTGGGTGTCCTGTCTTACCTGAGGCTTCCTGTCAGAATCCTCAGCACAGGTGATGGGTGTCCTGTATTACCTGAGGCTTCTTGTCAGGGTCCTGAGCACAGGTGGTGGGTGTCCTGTATTCCCTGAGGCTTCCTGTCAGGGTCCTGAGCCCAGGTGGTGGTGGGTGTCCTGTCTTTCCTGAGACTTCCTGTCAGGGTCTGAGCACAGGTGGTGGGTGTCCTGCCTACCTGAGGCTTCCTGTCAGAGTCCTGAGCACAGGTGGTGGTGTGTGTCCTGTCTTACCTGAGGCTTCCTGTCAGAGTCCTGAGCACAGGTGGTGGTGGGTGTCCTGTCTTTCCTGAGACTTCCTGTCAGGGTCTGAGCACAGGTGGTGGGTGTCCTGCCTACCTGAGGCTTCCTGTCAGAGTCCTGAGCACAGGTGGTGGTGTGTGTCCTGTCTTACCTGAGGCTTCCTGTCAGAGTCCTGAGCACAGGTGGTGGTGGGTGTCCTGTCTTACCTGAGGCTTCCTGTCAGAGTCCTCAGCACAGGTGGTGGTGGGTGTCCTGTCTTACCTGAGGCTTTCTCTGAGGGTCCTGAGCACAGGTGGTGGTGGGTGTCCTGTCTTACCTGAGGCTTCCTGTCAGAGTCCTGAACACAGGTCGTGGTGAGTGTCCTGTCTTTCCTGAGACTTCCTGTCAGAGTCCTGAGTACAGGTGGTGGTTGGTGTCCTGTCTTACCTGACGCTTCCTGTCAGGGTCCTGAGCACAGGTGGTGGTGGGTGTCCTGTCTTACCTGAGGCTTCCTGTCAGGGTCCTGAGCACAGGTGATGGGTGTCCTGTCTTCCCTGAGGCTTCCTGTCAGAGTCCTGAACACAGGTGTTGGTGGGTGTCCTGTCTTACATGAGGCTTCCTGTCAGAGTCCTGAGCACAGGTGGTGGTGTGTGTCCTGTCTTACCTGAGGCTTCCTGTCAGGGTCCTGAGCATAGGTGGTGGTGGGTATCCTGTCTTACCTGAGGCCTCCTGTCAGAGTCCTGAGCACAGGTGGTCGTGGGTGTCCTGTCTTACCTGAGGCTTCCTGTCAGAGTCCTGAGCACAGGTGGTGGTGGGTATCCTGTCTTACCTGAGGCTTCCTGTCAGGGTCCTGAGCACAGGTGGTGGTGGGTGTCCTGTCTTACCTGAGGCTTCCTGTCAGTGTCCTGAGTACAGGTGGTGGTCGGTGTCCTGTCTTACGTGACGCT
Source organism: Sciurus carolinensis (assembly GCF_902686445.1). Classification (NCBI taxonomy): domain Eukaryota; kingdom Metazoa; phylum Chordata; class Mammalia; order Rodentia; family Sciuridae; genus Sciurus; species Sciurus carolinensis. The sequence goes on from NC_062220.1 coordinate 525,852, forward strand.
TCCTGTCAGGGTCCTGAGCACAGGTGGTGGTGGGTGTCCTGTCTTACCTGAGGCTTCCTGTCAGGGTCCTGAGCACAGGTGATGGGTGTCCTGTCTTACCTGAGGCTTCCTGTCAGAGTCATGAGCAAAGGTGGTGGTGGGTGTCCTGTCTTACCTGAGGCTTCCTGTCAGGGTCCTGAGCACAGGTGGTGGTGGGTGTCCTGTCTTTCCTGAGACTTCCTGTCAGAGTCCTGAGCACAGGTGGTGGTGGTTGTCCTGTCTTACCTGAGGCTTCCTGTCAGGGTCCTGAGCACAGGTGGTGGGTGTTCTGTCTTACCTGAGGCTTCCTGTCAGGGTCCTGAGCACAGGTGGTGGATGTCCTGTCTTTCCAGAGGCTTCCTGTCAGAGTCCTGAGCACAGGTGGTGGTGGTTGTCCTGTCTTACCTGAGGCTTCCTGTCAGAGTCCTGAGCACAGGTGGTGGTGGGTGTCCTATCTTACCTGAGGCTTCCTGTCAGGGTCCTGAGCACAGGTGGTTGTGGGTGTCCTGTCTTTCTTGAGGCTTCCTGTCTGGGTCCTGAGCACAGGTGGTGGTGGGTGTCCTGTCTTTCCTGAGACTTCCTGTCCGGGTCCTGAGCACAGGTGGTGGTTTTTCTGTCTTACCTAAGGCTTCCTGTCAGAGTCCTGAGCACAGGTGGTGGTGGGTGTCCTGTCTTACCTAAGGCTTCCTGTCAGGGTCCTGAGCACAGGTGGAGGTGGGTGTCCTGTCTTACCTGAGGCTTCCTGTCAGAATCCTCAGCACAGGTGATGGGTGTCCTGTCTTACCTGAGGCTTCCTGTCAGAATCCTCAGCACAGGTGATGGGTGTCCTGTCTTACCTGAGGCTTCTTGTCAGGGTCCTGAGCACAGGTGGTGGGTGTCCTGTATTCCATGAGGCTTTCTGTCAGGGTCCTGAGCACAGGTGGTTGTGGGTGTCCTGTCTTACCTGAGGCTTCCTGTCAGAGTCCTGAGCACAGGTGGTGGTGGGTGTCCTGTCTTTCCTGAGACTTCCTGTCAGGGTCCTGAGCACAGGTGGTGGTGAGTGTCCTGTCTTTCCTGAGATTTCCTGTCAGAGTCCTGAGCACAGGTGGGGGTGTTGTCCTGTCTTACCTGAGGCTTCCTGTCAGAGTCCTGAGCACAGGTGGTGGTGGGTGTCCTGTTTTACCTGAGGCTTCGTGTCAGGGTCCTGAGCACAGGTGGTGGTGGGTGTCCTGTCTTTCCTGAGGCTTCCTGTCAGGGTTCTCAGAACAGGTGGTGGTGGGTGTCCTGTCTTACGTGAGACTTCCTGTCAGGGTCCTGAGCAGAAGAGGTGGTGGTGGGTGTCCTGTCATACATGAGGCTTCCTGTCAGGGTCCTGAGCACAGGTGGTGGTGGATGTCCTGTCTTACCTGAGGCTTCCTGTCAGGGTTCTCAGAACAGGTGGTGGTGGGTGTCCTGTCTTACGTGAGACTTCCTGTCAGGGTCCTGAGCAGAAGAGGTGGTGGTGGGTGTCCTGTATACCCTGAGGCTTCCTGTCAGAGTCCTGAGCACAGGTGGTGGTGAGTGTCCTGTCTTACCTGAGGCTTCCTGTCAGGGTCCTGAGCACAGGTGGTGGTGGGTGTCCTGTCTTACCTGAGACTTCCTGTCAGGGTCCTGAGAACAGGGGGTGGGTGTTCTGTCTTACCTGAGGCTTACTGTCAGAGTCCTGAGCACAGGTGGTGGTGGGCGTCCTGTCTTACATGAGGCTTCCTGTCAGAGTCCTGAGCACAGGTGGTGGTGGGTGTCCCGTCTTACCTGAGGCTTCCTGTCAGAGTCCTGAGCACAGATGGTGGTGAGTGTCCTGTCTTACCTGAGGCTTCCTGTCAGGGTCCTGAGCACAGGTGGTGGGTGTCCTGTCTTTGCTGAGGCTTCCTGTCAGGGTCCTGAGCACAGGTGGTGGTGGGTGTCCTGTCTTTCCTGAGGCTTCCTGTCAGAGTCCTGAGCACAGGTGGTGGTGAGTGTCCTGTCTTACCTGAGACTTCCTGTCAGGGTCCTGAGCACAGGTGGTGCTGGGTGTCCTGTCTTACCTGAGGCTTCCTGTCAGAGTCCTGAGGACAGGTGGTGGTGAGTGTCCTGTCGTACCTGAGGCTTCCTGTCAGGGTCCTGAGCACAGGTGGTGGTGGGTGTCCTGTCTTACCTGAGGCTTCCTGTCAGGGTCCTGAGCACAGGTGGTGGTGGGTGTCCTGTATTCCCTGAGGCTTCCTGTCAGACTCCTGAGCAGAGGTGGTGGTGGGTGTCCTGTCTTACCTGAGGCTTCCTGTCAGTGTCCTGAGCACAGGAGGCGGTGATGGCCTGCCTTTCGTAAGGCTTCCTGTCAGGGTCCTGAGCACAGGTGGTGGTGGGTGTCCTGTCTTTCCTGAGGCTTCCTGTCAGGGTCCTGAGCACAGGTGGTGGGCGTCCTGTCATACATGAGGCTTCCTGTCAGGGTCCTGAGCACAGGTGGTGGTGGGTGTCCTGTCTTACCTGAGGCTTCCTGTCAGGGTCCTGATCACAGGTGGTGGTGGGTGTCCTGTCTTACCTGAGGCTTCCTGTCAGGGTCCTGAGCACAGGTGGTGGTGGGTATCCTGTCTTACCGGAGGCTTCCTGTCAGGGTCCTGAGCACAGGTGGTGGTGGGTATCCTGTCTTACCTGAGGCTTCTTGTCAGGGTCCTGAGCACAGGTGGTGGTGGGTGTCCTGTCTTACCTGAGGCTTCCTGTCAGTGTCCTGAGCACAGGAGGCGGTGGTGGCCTGCCTTTCGTAAGGCTTCCTGTCAGGGTCCTGAGCACAGGTGGTGGTGGGTGTCCTGTCTTACCTGAGGCTTCCTGTCAGGGTCCTGAGCACAGGAGGCGGTGGTGGCCTGCCTTTCGTAAGGCTTCCTGTCAGAGTCCTGAGCACAGGTGGTGGTGGGTGTCCTGTCTTACCTGAGGCTTCCTGTCAGGGTCCTGAGCACAGGAGGCGGTGGTGGCCTGCCTTTCGTAAGGCTTCCTGTCAGAGTCCTGAGCACAGGTGGTGGTGGGTGTCCTGTCTTTCCTGAGGCTTCCTGTCAGGGTCCTGAGCACAGGTGGTGGTGGGTGTCCTGTCATACATGAGGCTTCCTGTCAGGGTCCTGAGCACAGGTGGTGGTGGATGTCCTGTCTTACCTGAGGCTTCCTGTCAGGGTCCTCAGAACAGGTGGTGGTGGGTGTCCTGTCTTACCTGAGACTTCCTGTCAGGGTCCTGAGCAGAAGAGGTGGTGGTGGGTGTCCTGTATACCCTGAGGCTTCCTGTCAGAGTCCTGAGCACAGGTGGTGGTGAGTGTCCTGTCTTACCTGAGGCTTCCTGTCAGGGTCCTGAGCACAGGTGGTGGTGGGTGTCCTGTCTTACCTGAGACTTCCTGTCAGGGTCCTGAGAACAGGGGGTGGGTGTTCTGTCTTACCTGAGGCTTACTGTCAGAGTCCTGAGCACAGGTGGTGGTGGGCGTCCTGTCTTACATGAGGCTTCCTGTCAGAGTCCTGAGCACAGGTGGTGGTGGGTGTCCCGTCTTACCTGAGGCTTCCTGTCAGAGTCCTGAGCACAGATGGTGGTGAGTGTCCTGTCTTACCTGAGGCTTCCTGTCAGGGTCCTGAGCACAGGTGGTGGTGGGTGTCCTGTCTTACCTGAGGCTTCCTGTCAGGGTCCTGAGCACAGGTGGTGGGTGTCCTGTCTTTGCTGAGGCTTCCTGTCAGGGTCCTGAGCACAGGTGGTGGTGGGTGTCCTGTCTTTCCTGAGGCTTCCTGTCAGGGTCCTGAGCACAGGTGGTGGGCGTCCTGTCATACATGAGGCTTCCTTCAGGGTCCTGAGCACAGGTGGTGGTGGGTGTCCTGTCTTACCTGAGGCTTCCTGTCAGGGTCCTGATCACAGGTGGTGGTGGGTGTCCTGTCTTACCTGAGGCTTCCTGTCAGGGTCCTGAGCACAGGTGGTGGTGGGTATCCTGTCTTACCTGAGGCTTCCTGTCAGGGTCCTGAGCACAGGTGGTGGTGGGTGTCCTGTCTTACCTGAGGCTTCTTGTCAGGGTCCTGAGCACAGGTGGTGGTGGGTGTCCTGTATTCCCTGAGGCTTCCTGTGAGAGTCCTGAGCACAGGTGGTGGTGGGTGTCCTGTCTTACCTGAGGCTTCCTGTCAGTGTCCTGAGCACAGGAGGCGGTGGTGGCCTGCCTTTCGTAAGGCTTCCTGTCAGGGTCCTGAGCACAGGTGGTGGTGGGTGTCCTGTCTTACCTGAGGCTTCCTGTCAGAGTCCTGAGCACAGGTGGTGGTGGGTGTCCTGTCTTACCTGAGGCTTCCTGTCAGACTCCTGAGCACAGGTGGTGGTGGGTGTCCTGTCTTACCTGAGGCTTCCTGTCAGGGTCCTGAGCACAGGAGGCGGTGGTGGCCTGCCTTTCGTAAGGCTTCCTGTCAGAGTCCTGAGCACAGGTGGTGGTGGGTGTCCTGTCTTACCTGAGACTACCTGTCAGAGTCCTGAGCACAGGTGGTGGTGGGTGTCCTGTCTTACCTGAGGCTTTCTCTGAGGGTCCTGAGCACAGGTGGTGGTGGGTGTCATGTCTTATCTGAGGCTTCCTGTCAGAGTCCTGAACACAGGTCGTGGTGAGTGTCCTGTCTTTCCTGAGACTTCTTGTCAGAGTCCTGAGTACACGTGGTGGTGGATGTCCTGTCTTACCTGACGCTTCCTGTCAGGGTCCTGAGCACAGGTGATGGGTGTCCTGTCTTCCCTGAGGCTTCCTGTCAGAGTCCTGAACACAGGTGTTGGTGGGTGTCCTGTCTTACCTGAGGCTTCCTGTCAGAGTCCTGAGCACAGGTGGTGGTGTGTGGCCTGTCTTACCTGAGGCTTCCTGTCAGGGTCCTGAGCATAGGTGGTGGTGGGTATCCTGTCTTACCTGAGGCCTCCTGTCAGAGTCCTGAGCACAGGTGGTCGTGGGTGTCCTGTCTTACCTGAGGCTTCCTGTCAGAGTCCTGAGCACAGGTGGTGGTGGGTATCCTGTCTTACCTGAGGCTTCCTGTCAGGGTCCTGAGCACAGGTGGTGGTGGGTGTCCTGTCTTACATGAGGCTTCCTGTCAGTGTCCTGAGTACAGGTGGTGGTGGGTGTCCTGTCTTACGTGACGCTTCCTGTCAGGGTCCTGAGCACAGGTGGTGGTGGGTGTCCTGTCTTACCTGAGGCTTCCTGTCAGGGTCCTGAGCACAGGTGATGGGTGTCCTGCCTTACCTGAGGCTTCCTGTCAGAGTCATGAGCAAAGGTGGTGGTGGGTGTCCTGTCTTACCTGAGGCTTCCTGTCAGGGTCCTGAGCACAGGTGGTGGTGGGTGTCCTGTCTTTCCTGAGACTTCTTGTCAGAGTTCTGAGCACAGGTGGTGGTGGTTGTCCTGTCTTACCTGAGGCTTCCTGTCAGGGTCCTGAGCACAGGTGGTGGGTGTTCTGTCTTACCTGAGGCTTCCTGTCAGGGTCCTCAGCACAGGTGGTGGATGTCCTGTCTTTCCAGAGGCTTCCTGTCAGAGTCCTGAGCACAGGTGGTGGTGGGTGTCCTGTCTTACCTGAGGCTTCCTGTCAGAGTCCTGAGCACAGGTGGTGGTGGGTGTCCTGTCTTACCTGAGGCTTCCTGTCAGGGTCCTGAGCACAGGTGGTTGTAGGTGTCCTGTCTTTCTTGAGGCTTCCTGTCTGGGTCCTGAGCACAGGTGGTGGTGGGTGTCCTGTCTTTCCTGAGACTTCCTGTCCGGGTCCTGAGCACAGGTGGTGGTTGTTCTGTCTTACCTAAGGCTTCCTGTCAGAGTCCTGAGCACAGGTGGTGGTGGGTGTCCTGTCTTACCTGAGGCTTCCTGTCAGAGTCCTGAGCACAGGTGGTGGTGGTTGTCCTGTCTTTCCTGAGGCTTCCTGTCAGGGTCCTGAGCACAGGTGGTGGGCGTCCTGTCATACATGAGGCTTCCTGTCAGGGTCCTGAGCACAGGTGGTGGTGGGTGTCCTGTCTTTCCTGAGGCTTCCTGTCAGGGTCCTGAGCACAGGTGGTGGGCGTCCTGTCATACATGAGGCTTCCTGTCAGGGTCCTGAGCACAGGTGTTGGTGGGTGTCCTGTCTTACCTGAGGCTTCCTGTCAGGGTCCTGAGCACAGGTGGTGGTGGGTGTCCTGTCTTTCCTGAGGCTTCCTGTCAGGGTCCTGAGCACAGGTGGTGGTGGGTGTCCTGTCTTTCCTGAGGCTTCCTGTCAGGGTCCTGAGCACAGGTGGTGGTGGGTGTCCTGTCATACATGAGGCTTCCTGTCAGGGTCCTGAGCACAGGTGGTGGTGGATGTCCTGTCTTACCTGAGGCTTCCTGTCAGGGTCCTCAGAACAGGTGGTGGTGGGTGTCCTGTCTTACCTGAGACTTCCTGTCAGGGTCCTGAGCAGAAGAGGTGGTGGTGGGTGTCCTGTATACCCTGAGGCTTCCTGTCAGAGTCCTGAGCACAGGTGGTGGTGAGTGTCCTGTCTTACCTGAGGCTTCCTGTCAGGGTCCTGAGCACAGGTGGTGGTGGGTGTCCTGTCTTACCTGAGACTTCCTGTCAGGGTCCTGAGCACAGGTGGTGGTGGGTGTCCTGTCTTACGTGAGACTTCCTGTCAGGGTCCTGAGAACAGGGGGTGGGTGTTCTGTCTTACCTGAGGCTTACTGTCAGAGTCCTGAGCACAGGTGGTGGTGGGCGTCCTGTCTTACATGAGGCTTCCTGTCAGAGTCCTGAGCACAGGTGGTGGTGGGTGTCCTGTCTTACCTGAGGCTTCCTGTCAGAGTCCTGAGCACAGATGGTGTTGAGTGTCCTGTCTTACCTGAGGCTTCCTGTCAGGGTCCTGAGCATAGGTGGTGGGTGTCCTGTCTTTGCTGAGGCTTCCTGTCAGGGTCCTGAGCACAGGTGGTGGTGGGTGTCCTGTCTTTCCTGAGGCTTCCTGTCAGAGTCCTGAGCACAGGTGGTGGTGAGTGTCCTGTCTTACCTGAGACTTCCTGTCAAGGTCCTGAGCACAGGTGGTGCTGGGTGTCCTGTCTTACCTGAGGCTTCCTGTCAGAGTCCTGAGGACAGGTGGTGGTGAGTGTCCTGTCGTACCTGAGGCTTCCTGTCAGGGTCCTGAGCACAGGTGGTGGTGGGTGTCCTGTCTTACCTGAGGCTTCCTGTCAGGGTCTGAGCACAGGTGGTGGTGGGTGTCCTGTATTCCCTGAGGCTTCCTGTCAGACTCCTGAGCACAGGTGGTGGTGGGTGTCCTGTCTTACCTGAGGCTTCCTGTCAGTGTCCTGAGCACAGGAGGCGGTGGTGGCCTGCCTTTCGTAAGGCTTCCTGTCAGGGTCCTGAGCACAGGTGGTGGTGGGTGTCCTGTCTTTCCTGAGGCTTCCTGTCAGGGTCCTGAGCACAGGTGGTGGGCGTCCTGTCATACATGAGGCTTCCTGTCAGGGTCCTGAGCACAGGTGGTGGTGGGTGTCCTGTCTTACCTGAGGCTTCCTGTCAGGGTCCTGATCACAGGTGGTGGTGGGTGTCCTGTCTTACCTGAGGCTTCCTGTCAGGGTCCTGAGCACAGGTGGTGGTGGGTGTCCTGTCTTACCTGAGGCTTCCTGTCAGGGTCCTGAGCACAGGTGGTGGTGGGTATCCTGTCTTACCTGAGGCTTCTTGTCAGGGTCCTGAGCACAGGTGGTGGTGGGTGTCCTGTATTCCCTGAGGCTTCCTGTGAGAGTCCTGAGCACAGGTGGTGGTGGGTGTCCTGTCTTACCTGAGGCTTCCTGTCAGTGTCCTGAGCACAGGAGGCGGTGGTGGCCTGCCTTTCGTAAGGCTTCCTGTCAGGGTCCTGAGCACAGGTGGTGGTGGGTGTCCTGTCTTACCTGAGGCTTCCTGTCAGGGTCCTGAGCACAGGAGGCGGTGGTGGCCTGCCTTTCGTAAGGCTTCCTGTCAGAGTCCTGAGCACAGGTGGTGGTGGGTGTCCTGTCTTACCTGAGGCTTCCTGTCAGGGTCCTGAGCACAGGAGGCGGTGGTGGCCTGCCTTTCGTAAGGCTTCCTGTCAGAGTCCTGAGCACAGGTGGTGGTGGGTGTCCTGTCTTACCTGAGACTACCTGTCAGAGTCCTGAGCACAGGTGGTGGTGGGTGTCCTGTCTTACCTGAGGCTTCTTGTCAGGGTCTGAGCACAGGTGGTGGGTGTCCTGTCTTACCTGAGGCTTCCTGTCAGAATCCTCAGCACAGGTGATGGGTGTCCTGTATTACCTGAGGCTTCTTGTCAGGGTCCTGAGCACAGGTGGTGGGTGTCCTGTATTCCCTGAGGCTTCCTGTCAGGGTCCTGAGCCCAGGTGGTGGTGGGTGTCCTGTCTTTCCTGAGACTTCCTGTCAGGGTCTGAGCACAGGTGGTGGGTGTCCTGCCTACCTGAGGCTTCCTGTCAGAGTCCTGAGCACAGGTGGTGGTGTGTGTCCTGTCTTACCTGAGGCTTCCTGTCAGAGTCCTGAGCACAGGTGGTGGTGGGTGTCCTGTCTTTCCTGAGACTTCCTGTCAGGGTCTGAGCACAGGTGGTGGGTGTCCTGCCTACCTGAGGCTTCCTGTCAGGGTCCTGAGCACAGGTGGTGGTGCGTGTCCTGTCTTACCTGAGGCTTCCTGTCAGAGTCCTGAGCACAGGTGGTGGTGGGTGTCCTGTCTTACCTGAGGCTTCCTGTCAGAGTCCTCAGCACAGGTGGTGGTGGGTGTCCTGTCTTACCTGAGGCTTTCTCTGAGGGTCCTGAGCACAGGTGGTGGTGGGTGTCCTGTCTTACCTGAGGCTTCCTGTCAGAGTCCTGAACACAGGTCGTGGTGAGTGTCCTGTCTTTCCTGAGACTTCCTGTCAGAGTCCTGAGTACAGGTGGTGGTTGGTGTCCTGTCTTACCTGACGCTTCCTGTCAGGGTCCTGAGCACAGGTGGTGGTGGGTGTCCTGTCTTACCTGAGGCTTCCTGTCAGGGTCCTGAGCACAGGTGATGGGTGTCCTGTCTTCCCTGAGGCTTCCTGTCAGAGTCCTGAACACAGGTGTTGGTGGGTGTCCTGTCTTACATGAGGCTTCCTGTCAGAGTCCTGAGCACAGGTGGTGGTGTGTGTCCTGTCTTACCTGAGGCTTCCTGTCAGGGTCCTGAGCATAGGTGGTGGTGGGTATCCTGTCTTACCTGAGGCCTCCTGTCAGAGTCCTGAGCACAGGTGGTCGTGGGTGTCCTGTCTTACCTGAGGCTTCCTGTCAGAGTCCTGAGCACAGGTGGTGGTGGGTATCCTGTCTTACCTGAGGCTTCCTGTCAGGGTCCTGAGCACAGGTGGTGGTGGGTGTCCTGTCTTACCTGAGGCTTCCTGTCAGTGTCCTGAGTACAGGTGGTGGTCGGTGTCCTGTCTTACGTGACGCTTCCTGTCAGGGTCCTGAGCACAGGTGGTGGTGGGTGTCCTGTCTTACCTGAGGCTTCCTGTCAGGGTCCTGAGCACAGGTGATGGGTGTCCTGTCTTACCTGAGGCTTCCTGTCAGAGTCATGAGCAAAGGTGGTGGTGGGTGTCCTGTCTTACCTGAGGCTTCCTGTCAGGGTCCTGAGCACAGGTGGTGGTGGGTGTCCTGTCTTTCCTGAGACTTCCTGTCAGAGTCCTGAGCACAGGTGGTGGTGGTTGTCCTGTCTTACCTGAGGCTTCCTGTCAGGGTCCTGAGCACAGGTGGTGGGTGTTCTGTCTTACCTGAGGCTTCCTGTCAGGGTCCTGAGCACAGGTGGTGGATGTCCTGTCTTTCCAGAGGCTTCCTGTCAGAGTCCTGAGCACAGGTGGTGGTGGTTGTCCTGTCTTACCTGAGGCTTCCTGTCAGAGTCCTGAGCACAGGTGGTGGTGGGTGTCCTATCTTACCTGAGGCTTCCTGTCAGGGTCCTGAGCACAGGTGGTTGTGGGTGTCCTGTCTTTCTTGAGGCTTCCTGTCTGGGTCCTGAGCACAGGTGGTGGTGGGTGTCCTGTCTTTCCTGAGACTTCCTGTCCGGGTCCTGAGCACAGGTGGTGGTTTTTCTGTCTTACCTAAGGCTTCCTGTCAGAGTCCTGAGCACAGGTGGTGGTGGGTGTCCTGTCTTACCTGAGGCTTCCTGTCAGGGTCCTGAGCACAGGTGGTGGTGGGTGTCCTGTCTTACCTGAGGCTTCCTGTCAGAATCCTCAGCACAGGTGATGGGTGTCCTGTCTTACCTGAGGCTTCCTGTCAGAATCCTCAGCACAGGTGATGGGTGTCCTGTCTTACCTGAGGCTTCTTGTCAGGGTCCTGAGCACAGGTGGTGGGTGTCCTGTATTCCATGAGGCTTTCTGTCAGGGTCCTGAGCACAGGTGGTTGTGGGTGTCCTGTCTTACCTGAGGCTTCCTGTCAGAGTCCTGAGCACAGGTGGTGGTGGGTGTCCTGTCTTTCCTGAGACTTCCTGTCAGGGTCCTGAGCACAGGTGGTGGTGAGTGTCCTGTCTTTCCTGAGATTTCCTGTCAGAGTCCTGAGCACAGGTGGGGGTGTTGTCCTGTCTTACCTGAGGCTTCCTGTCAGAGTCCTGAGCACAGGTGGTGGTGGGTGTCCTGTTTTACCTGAGGCTTCGTGTCAGGGTCCTGAGCACAGGTGGTGGTGGGTGTCCTGTCTTTCCTGAGGCTTCCTGTCAGGGTTCTCAGAACAGGTGGTGGTGGGTGTCCTGTCTTACGTGAGACTTCCTGTCAGGGTCCTGAGCAGAAGAGGTGGTGGTGGGTGTCCTGTCATACATGAGGCTTCCTGTCAGGGTCCTGAGCACAGGTGGTGGTGGGTGTCCTGTCTTACCTGAGGCTTCCTGTCAGGGTTCTCAGAACAGGTGGTGGTGGGTGTCCTGTCTTACGTGAGACTTCCTGTCAGGGTCCTGAGCAGAAGAGGTGGTGGTGGGTGTCCTGTATACCCTGAGGCTTCCTGTCAGAGTCCTGAGCACAGGTGGTGGTGAGTGTCCTGTCTTACCTGAGGCTTCCTGTCAGGGTCCTGAGCACAGGTGGTGGTGGGTGTCCTGTCTTACCTGAGACTTCCTGTCAGGGTCCTGAGAACAGGGGGTGGGTGTTCTGTCTTACCTGAGGCTTACTGTCAGAGTCCTGAGCACAGGTGGTGGTGGGCGTCCTGTCTTACATGAGGCTTCCTGTCAGAGTCCTGAGCACAGGTGGTGGTGGGTGTCCCGTCTTACCTGAGGCTTCCTGTCAGAGTCCTGAGCACAGATGGTGGTGAGTGTCCTGTCTTACCTGAGGCTTCCTGTCAGGGTCCTGAGCACAGGTGGTGGGTGTCCTGTCTTTGCTGAGGCTTCCTGTCAGGGTCCTGAGCACAGGTGGTGGTGGGTGTCCTGTCTTTCCTGAGGCTTCCTGTCAGAGTCCTGAGCACAGGTGGTGGTGAGTGTCCTGTCTTACCTGAGACTTCCTGTCAAGGTCCTGAGCACAGGTGGTGCTGGGTGTCCTGTCTTACCTGAGGCTTCCTGTCAGAGTCCTGAGGACAGGTGGTGGTGAGTGTCCTGTCGTACCTGAGGCTTCCTGTCAGGGTCCTGAGCACAGGTGGTGGTGGGTGTCCTGTCTTACCTGAGGCTTCCTGTCAGGGTCCTGAGCACAGGTGGTGGTGGGTGTCCTGTATTCCCTGAGGCTTCCTGTCAGACTCCTGAGCAGAGGTGGTGGTGGGTGTCCTGTCTTACCTGAGGCTTCCTGTCAGTGTCCTGAGCACAGGAGGCGGTGATGGCCTGCCTTTCGTAAGGCTTCCTGTCAGGGTCCTGAGCACAGGTGGTGGTGGGTGTCCTGTCTTTCCTGAGGCTTCCTGTCAGGGTCCTGAGCACAGGTGGTGGGCGTCCTGTCATACATGAGGCTTCCTGTCAGGGTCCTGAGCACAGGTGGTGGTGGGTGTCCTGTCTTACCTGAGGCTTCCTGTCAGGGTCCTGATCACAGGTGGTGGTGGGTGTCCTGTCTTACCTGAGGCTTCCTGTCAGGGTCCTGAGCACAGGTGGTGGTGGGTATCCTGTCTTACCGGAGGCTTCCTGTCAGGGTCCTGAGCACAGGTGGTGGTGGGTATCCTGTCTTACCTGAGGCTTCTTGTCAGGGTCCTGAGCACAGGTGGTGGTGGGTGTCCTGTCTTACCTGAGGCTTCCTGTCAGTGTCCTGAGCACAGGAGGCGGTGGTGGCCTGCCTTTCGTAAGGCTTCCTGTCAGGGTCCTGAGCACAGGTGGTGGTGGGTGTCCTGTCTTACCTGAGGCTTCCTGTCAGGGTCCTGAGCACAGGAGGCGGTGGTGGCCTGCCTTTCGTAAGGCTTCCTGTCAGAGTCCTGAGCACAGGTGGTGGTGGGTGTCCTGTCTTACCTGAGGCTTCCTGTCAGGGTCCTGAGCACAGGAGGCGGTGGTGGCCTGCCTTTCGTAAGGCTTCCTGTCAGAGTCCTGAGCACAGGTGGTGGTGGGTGTCCTGTCTTTCCTGAGGCTTCCTGTCAGGGTCCTGAGCACAGGTGGTGGTGGGTGTCCTGTCATACATGAGGCTTCCTGTCAGGGTCCTGAGCACAGGTGGTGGTGGATGTCCTGTCTTACCTGAGGCTTCCTGTCAGGGTCCTCAGAACAGGTGGTGGTGGGTGTCCTGTCTTACCTGAGACTTCCTGTCAGGGTCCTGAGCAGAAGAGGTGGTGGTGGGTGTCCTGTATACCCTGAGGCTTCCTGTCAGAGTCCTGAGCACAGGTGGTGGTGAGTGTCCTGTCTTACCTGAGGCTTCCTGTCAGGGTCCTGAGCACAGGTGGTGGTGGGTGTCCTGTCTTACCTGAGACTTCCTGTCAGGGTCCTGAGAACAGGGGGTGGGTGTTCTGTCTTACCTGAGGCTTACTGTCAGAGTCCTGAGCACAGGTGGTGGTGGGCGTCCTGTCTTACATGAGGCTTCCTGTCAGAGTCCTGAGCACAGGTGGTGGTGGGTGTCCCGTCTTACCTGAGGCTTCCTGTCAGAGTCCTGAGCACAGATGGTGGTGAGTGTCCTGTCTTACCTGAGGCTTCCTGTCAGGGTCCTGAGCACAGGTGGTGGGTGTCCTGTCTTTGCTGAGGCTTCCTGTCAGGGTCCTGAGCACAGGTGGTGGTGGGTGTCCTGTCTTTCCTGAGGCTTCCTGTCAGGGTCCTGAGCACAGGTGGTGGGCGTCCTGTCATACATGAGGCTTCCTTCAGGGTCCTGAGCACAGGTGGTGGTGGGTGTCCTGTCTTACCTGAGGCTTCCTGTCAGGGTCCTGATCACAGGTGGTGGTGGGTGTCCTGTCTTACCTGAGGCTTCCTGTCAGGGTCCTGAGCACAGGTGGTGGTGGGTATCCTGTCTTACCTGAGGCTTCCTGTCAGGGTCCTGAGCACAGGTGGTGGTGGGTGTCCTGTCTTACCTGAGGCTTCTTGTCAGGGTCCTGAGCACAGGTGGTGGTGGGTGTCCTGTATTCCCTGAGGCTTCCTGTGAGAGTCCTGAGCACAGGTGGTGGTGGGTGTCCTGTCTTACCTGAGGCTTCCTGTCAGTGTCCTGAGCACAGGAGGCGGTGGTGGCCTGCCTTTCGTAAGGCTTCCTGTCAGGGTCCTGAGCACAGGTGGTGGTGGGTGTCCTGTCTTACCTGAGGCTTCCTGTCAGAGTCCTGAGCACAGGTGGTGGTGGGTGTCCTGTCTTACCTGAGGCTTCCTGTCAGACTCCTGAGCACAGGTGGTGGTGGGTGTCCTGTCTTACCTGAGGCTTCCTGTCAGGGTCCTGAGCACAGGAGGCGGTGGTGGCCTGCCTTTCGTAAGGCTTCCTGTCAGAGTCCTGAGCACAGGTGGTGGTGGGTGTCCTGTCTTACCTGAGACTACCTGTCAGAGTCCTGAGCACAGGTGGTGGTGGGTGTCCTGTCTTACCTGAGGCTTCTTGTCAGGGTCTGAGCACAGGTGGTGGGTGTCCTGTCTTACCTGAGGCTTCCTGTCAGAATCCTCAGCACAGGTGGTGGGTGTCCTGTATTACCTGAGGCTTCTTGTCAGGGTCCTGAGCACAGGTGGTGGGTGTCCTGTATTCCCTGAGGCTTCCTGTCAGGGTCCTGAGCACAGGTGGTGGTGGGTGTCCTGTCTTTCCTGAGACTTCCTGTCAGGGTCTGAGCACAGGTGGTGGGTGTCCTGCCTACCTGAGGCTTCCTGTCAGAGTCCTGAGCACAGGTGGTGGTGTGTGTCCTGTCTTACCTGAGGCTTCCTGTCAGAGTCCTGAGCACAGGTGGTGGTGGGTGTCCTGTCTTTCCTGAGACTTCCTGTCAGGGTCTGAGCACAGGTGGTGGGTGTCCTGCCTACCTGAGGCTTCCTGTCAGGGTCCTGAGCACAGGTAGTGGTGCGTGTCCTGTCTTACCTGAGGCTTCCTGTCAGAGTCCTGAGCACAGGTGGTGGTGGGTGTCCTGTCTTACCTGAGGCTTCCTGTCAGAGTCCTGAGCACAGGTGGTGGTGGGTGTCCTGTCTTACCTGAGGCTTTCTCTGAGGGTCCTGAGCACAGGTGGTGGTGGGTGTCATGTCTTATCTGAGGCTTCCTGTCAGAGTCCTGAACACAGGTCGTGGTGAGTGTCCTGTCTTTCCTGAGACTTCTTGTCAGAGTCCTGAGTACAGGTGGTGGTGGGTGTCCTGTCTTACCTGAGGCTTCCTGTCAGGGTCCTGAGCACAGGTGATGGGTGTCCTGTCTTCCCTGAGGCTTCCTGTCAGAGTCCTGAACACAGGTGTTGGTGGGTGTCCTGTCTTACCTGAGGCTTCCTGTCAGAGTCCTGAGCACAGGTGGTGGTGTGTGTCCTGTCTTACCTGAGGCTTCCTGTCAGGGTCCTGAGCATAGGTGGTGGTGGGTATCCTGTCTTACCTGAGGCCTCCTGTCAGTGTCCTGAGCACAGGAGGCGGTGGTGGCCTGCCTTTCGTAAGGCTTCCTGTCAGGGTCCTGAGCACAGGTGGTGGTGGGTGTCCTGTCTTTCCTGAGGCTTCCTGTCAGGGTCCTGAGCACAGGTGGTGGGCGTCCTGTCATACATGAGGCTTCCTGTCAGGGTCCTGAGCACAGGTGGTGGTGGGTGTCCTGTCTTACCTGAGGCTTCCTGTCAGGGTCCTGATCACAGGTGGTGGTGGGTGTCCTGTCTTACCTGAGGCTTCCTGTCAGGGTCCTGAGCACAGGTGGTGGTGGGTATCCTGTCTTACCTGAGGCTTCCTGTCAGGGTCCTGAGCACAGGTGGTGGTGGGTGTCCTGTCTTACCTGAGGCTTCTTGTCAGGGTCCTGAGCACAGGTGGTGGTGGGTGTCCTGTATTCCCTGAGGCTTCCTGTGAGAGTCCTGAGCACAGGTGGTGGTGGGTGTCCTGTCTTACCTGAGGCTTCCTGTCAGTGTCCTGAGCACAGGAGGCGGTGGTGGCCTGCCTTTCGTAAGGCTTCCTGTCAGGGTCCTGAGCACAGGTGGTGGTGGGTGTCCTGTCTTACCTGAGGCTTCCTGTCAGGGTCCTGAGCACAGGAGGCGGTGGTGGCCTGCCTTTCGTAAGGCTTCCTGTCAGAGTCCTGAGCACAGGTGGTGGTGGGTGTCCTGTCTTACCTGAGACTACCTGTCAGAGTCCTGAGCACAGGTGGTGGTGGGTGTCCTGTCTTACCTGAGGCTTCTTGTCAGGGTCTGAGCACAGGTGGTGGGTGTCCTGTCTTACCTGAGGCTTCCTGTCAGAATCCTCAGCACAGGTGGTGGTGGGTGTCCCGTCTTACCTGAGGCTTCCTGTCAGAGTCCTGAGCACAGATGGTGGTGAGTGTCCTGTCTTACCTGAGGCTTCCTGTCAGGGTCCTGAGCACAGGTGGTGGGTGTCCTGTCTTTGCTGAGGCTTCCTGTCAGGGTCCTGAGCACAGGTGGTGGTGGGTGTCCTGTCTTTCCTGAGGCTTCCTGTCAGAGTCCTGAGCACAGGTGGTGGTGAGTGTCCTGTCTTACCTGAGACTTCCTGTCAAGGTCCTGAGCATAGGTGGTGCTGGGTGTCCTGTCTTACCTGAGGCTTCCTGTCAGAGTCCTGAGGACAGGTGGTGGTGAGTGTCCTGTCGTACCTGAGGCTTCCTGTCAGGGTCCTGAGCACAGGTGGTGGTGGGTGTCCTGTCTTACCTGAGGCTTCCTGTCAGGGTCCTGAGCACAGGTGGTGGTGGGTGTCCTGTATTCCCTGAGGCTTCCTGTCAGACTCCTGAGCACAGGTGGTGGTGGGTGTCCTGTCTTACCTGAGGCTTCCTGTCAGTGTCCTGAGCACAGGAGGCGGTGGTGGCCTGCCTTTCGTAAGGCTTCCTGTCAGGGTCCTGAGCACAGGTGGTGGTGGGTGTCCTGTCTTTCCTGAGGCTTCCTGTCAGGGTCCTGAGCACAGGTGGTGGGCGTCCTGTCATACATGAGGCTTCCTGTCAGGGTCCTGAGCACAGGTGGTGGTGGGTGTCCTGTCTTACCTGAGGCTTCCTGTCAGGGTCCTGAGCACAGGTGGTGGTGGGTGTCCTGTCTTACCTGAGGCTTCCTGTCAGGGTCCTGAGCACAGGTGGTGGTGGGTATCCTGTCTTACCTGAGGCTTCCTGTCAGGGTCCTGAGCACAGGTGGTGGTGGGTGTCCTGTCTTACCTGAGGCTTCTTGTCAGGGTCCTGAGCACAGGTGGTGGTGGGTGTCCTGTATTCCCTGAGGCTTCCTGTGAGAGTCCTGAGCACAGGTGGTGGTGGGTGTCCTGTCTTACCTGAGGCTTCCTGTCAGTGTCCTGAGCACAGGAGGCGGTGGTGGCCTGCCTTTCGTAAGGCTTCCTGTCAGGGTCCTGAGCACAGGTGGTGGTGGGTGTCCTGTCTTACCTGAGGCTTCCTGTCAGGGTCCTGAGCACAGGAGGCGGTGGTGGCCTGCCTTTCGTAAGGCTTCCTGTCAGAGTCCTGAGCACAGGTGGTGGTGGGTGTCCTGTCTTACCTGAGACTACCTGTCAGAGTCCTGAGCACAGGTGGTGGTGGGTGTCCTGTCTTACCTGAGGCTTCTTGTCAGGGTCTGAGCACAGGTGGTGGGTGTCCTGTCTTACCTGAGGCTTCCTGTCAGAATCCTCAGCACAGGTGGTGGGTGTCCTGTATTACCTGAGGCTTCTTGTCAGGGTCCTGAGCACAGGTGGTGGGTGTCCTGTATTCCCTGAGGCTTCCTGTCAGGGTCCTGAGCACAGGTGGTGGTGGGTGTCCTGTCTTTCCTGAGACTTCCTGTCAGGGTCTGAGCACAGGTGGTGGGTGTCCTGCCTACCTGAGGCTTCCTGTCAGAGTCCTGAGCACAGGTGGTGGTGTGTGTCCTGTCTTACCTGAGGCTTCCTGTCAGAGTCCTGAGCACAGGTGGTGGTGGGTGTCCTGTCTTTCCTGAGACTTCCTGTCAGGGTCTGAGCACAGGTGGTGGGTGTCCTGCCTACCTGAGGCTTCCTGTCAGGGTCCTGAGCACAGGTAGTGGTGTGTGTCCTGTCTTACCTGAGGCTTCCTGTCAGAGTCCTGAGCACAGGTGGTGGTGGGTGTCCTGTCTTACCTGAGGCTTCCTGTCAGAGTCCTGAGCACAGGTGGTGGTGGGTGTCCTGTCTTACCTGAGGCTTTCTCTGAGGGTCCTGAGCACAGGTGGTGGTGGGTGTCATGTCTTATCTGAGGCTTCCTGTCAGAGTCCTGAACACAGGTCGTGGTGAGTGTCCTGTCTTTCCTGAGACTTCTTGTCAGAGTCCTGAGTACAGGTGGTGGTGGGTGTCCTGTCTTACCTGAGGCTTCCTGTCAGGGTCCTGAGCACAGGTGATGGGTGTCCTGTCTTCCCTGAGGCTTCCTGTCAGAGTCCTGAACACAGGTGTTGGTGGGTGTCCTGTCTTACCTGAGGCTTCCTGTCAGGGTCCTGATCACAGGTGGTGGTGGGTGTCCTGTCTTACCTGAGGCTTCCTGTCAGGGTCCTGAGCACAGGTGGTGGTGGGTATCCTGTCTTACCTGAGGCTTCCTGTCAGGGTCCTGAGCACAGGTGGTGGTGGGTGTCCTGTCTTACCTGAGGCTTCTTGTCAGGGTCCTGAGCACAGGTGGTGGTGGGTGTCCTGTATTCCCTGAGGCTTCCTGTGAGAGTCCTGAGCACAGGTGGTGGTGGGTGTCCTGTCTTACCTGAGGCTTCCTGTCAGTGTCCTGAGCACAGGAGGCGGTGGTGGCCTGCCTTTCGTAAGGCTTCCTGTCAGGGTCCTGAGCACAGGTGGTGGTGGGTGTCCTGTCTTACCTGAGGCTTCCTGTCAGGGTCCTGAGCACAGGAGGCGGTGGTGGCCTGCCTTTCGTAAGGCTTCCTGTCAGAGTCCTGAGCACAGGTGGTGGTGGGTGTCCTGTCTTACCTGAGACTACCTGTCAGAGTCCTGAGCACAGGTGGTGGTGGGTGTCCTGTCTTACCTGAGGCTTCTTGTCAGGGTCTGAGCACAGGTGGTGGGTGTCCTGTCTTACCTGAGGCTTCCTGTCAGAATCCTCAGCACAGGTGGTGGTGGGTGTCCCGTCTTACCTGAGGCTTCCTGTCAGAGTCCTGAGCACAGATGGTGGTGAGTGTCCTGTCTTACCTGAGGCTTCCTGTCAGGGTCCTGAGCACAGGTGGTGGGTGTCCTGTCTTTGCTGAGGCTTCCTGTCAGGGTCCTGAGCACAGGTGGTGGTGGGTGTCCTGTCTTTCCTGAGGCTTCCTGTCAGAGTCCTGAGCACAGGTGGTGGTGAGTGTCCTGTCTTACCTGAGACTTCCTGTCAAGGTCCTGAGCATAGGTGGTGCTGGGTGTCCTGTCTTACCTGAGGCTTCCTGTCAGAGTCCTGAGGACAGGTGGTGGTGAGTGTCCTGTCGTACCTGAGGCTTCCTGTCAGGGTCCTGAGCACAGGTGGTGGTGGGTGTCCTGTCTTACCTGAGGCTTCCTGTCAGGGTCCTGAGCACAGGTGGTGGTGGGTGTCCTGTATTCCCTGAGGCTTCCTGTCAGACTCCTGAGCACAGGTGGTGGTGGGTGTCCTGTCTTACCTGAGGCTTCCTGTCAGTGTCCTGAGCACAGGAGGCGGTGGTGGCCTGCCTTTCGTAAGGCTTCCTGTCAGGGTCCTGAGCACAGGTGGTGGTGGGTGTCCTGTCTTTCCTGAGGCTTCCTGTCAGGGTCCTGAGCACAGGTGGTGGGCGTCCTGTCATACATGAGGCTTCCTGTCAGGGTCCTGAGCACAGGTGGTGGTGGGTGTCCTGTCTTACCTGAGGCTTCCTGTCAGGGTCCTGATCACAGGTGGTGGTGGGTGTCCTGTCTTACCTGAGGCTTCCTGTCAGGGTCCTGAGCACAGGTGGTGGTGGGTATCCTGTCTTACCTGAGGCTTCCTGTCAGGGTCCTGAGCACAGGTGGTGGTGGGTGTCCTGTCTTACCTGAGGCTTCTTGTCAGGGTCCTGAGCACAGGTGGTGGTGGGTGTCCTGTATTCCCTGAGGCTTCCTGTGAGAGTCCTGAGCACAGGTGGTGGTGGGTGTCCTGTCTTACCTGAGGCTTCCTGTCAGTGTCCTGAGCACAGGAGGCGGTGGTGGCCTGCCTTTCGTAAGGCTTCCTGTCAGGGTCCTGAGCACAGGTGGTGGTGGGTGTCCTGTCTTACCTGAGGCTTCCTGTCAGGGTCCTGAGCACAGGAGGCGGTGGTGGCCTGCCTTTCGTAAGGCTTCCTGTCAGAGTCCTGAGCACAGGTGGTGGTGGGTGTCCTGTCTTACCTGAGACTACCTGTCAGAGTCCTGAGCACAGGTGGTGGTGGGTGTCCTGTCTTACCTGAGGCTTCTTGTCAGGGTCTGAGCACAGGTGGTGGGTGTCCTGTCTTACCTGAGGCTTCCTGTCAGAATCCTCAGCACAGGTGGTGGGTGTCCTGTATTACCTGAGGCTTCTTGTCAGGGTCCTGAGCACAGGTGGTGGGTGTCCTGTATTCCCTGAGGCTTCCTGTCAGGGTCCTGAGCACAGGTGGTGGTGGGTGTCCTGTCTTTCCTGAGACTTCCTGTCAGGGTCTGAGCACAGGTGGTGGGTGTCCTGCCTACCTGAGGCTTCCTGTCAGAGTCCTGAGCACAGGTGGTGGTGTGTGTCCTGTCTTACCTGAGGCTTCCTGTCAGAGTCCTGAGCACAGGTGGTGGTGGGTGTCCTGTCTTTCCTGAGACTTCCTGTCAGGGTCTGAGCACAGGTGGTGGGTGTCCTGCCTACCTGAGGCTTCCTGTCAGGGTCCTGAGCACAGGTAGTGGTGTGTGTCCTGTCTTACCTGAGGCTTCCTGTCAGAGTCCTGAGCACAGGTGGTGGTGGGTGTCCTGTCTTACCTGAGGCTTCCTGTCAGAGTCCTGAGCACAGGTGGTGGTGGGTGTCCTGTCTTACCTGAGGCTTTCTCTGAGGGTCCTGAGCACAGGTGGTGGTGGGTGTCATGTCTTATCTGAGGCTTCCTGTCAGAGTCCTGAACACAGGTCGTGGTGAGTGTCCTGTCTTTCCTGAGACTTCTTGTCAGAGTCCTGAGTACAGGTGGTGGTGGGTGTCCTGTCTTACCTGAGGCTTCCTGTCAGGGTCCTGAGCACAGGTGATGGGTGTCCTGTCTTCCCTGAGGCTTCCTGTCAGAGTCCTGAACACAGGTGTTGGTGGGTGTCCTGTCTTACCTGAGGCTTCCTGTCAGAGTCCTGAGCACAGGTGGTGGTGTGTGTCCTGTCTTACCTGAGGCTTCCTGTCAGGGTCCTGAGCACAGGTGGTGCTGGGTGTCCTGTCTTACCTGAGGCTTCCTGTCAGAGTCCTGAGCACAGGTGGTGGTGTGTGTCCTGTCTTACCTGAGGCTTCCTGTCAGGGTCCTGAGCATAGGTGGTGGTGGGTATCCTGTCTTACCTGAGGCCTCCTGTCAGAGTCCTGAGCACAGGTGGTCGTGGGTGTCCTGTCTTACCTGAGGCTTCCTGTCAGAGTCCTGAGCACAGGTGGTGGTGGGTATCCTGTCTTACCTGAGGCTTCCTGTCAGGGTCCTGAGCACAGGTGGTGGTGGGTGTCCTGTCTTACATGAGGCTTCCTGTCAGTGTCCTGAGTACAGGTGGTGGTGGGTGTCCTGTCTTACGTGACGCTTCCTGTCAGGGTCCTGAGCACAGGTGGTGGTGGGTGTCCTGTCTTACCTGAGGCTTCCTGTCAGGGTCCTGAGCACAGGTGATGGGTGTCCTGTCTTACCTGAGGCTTCCTGTCAGAGTCATGAGCAAAGGTGGTGGTGGGTGTCCTGTCTTACCTGAGGCTTCCTGTCAGGGTCCTGAGCACAGGTGGTGGTGGGTGTCCTGTCTTTCCTGAGACTTCTTGTCAGAGTCCTGAGCACAGGTGGTGGTGGGTGTCCTGTCTTACCTGAGGCTTCCTGTCAGGGTCCTGAGCACAGGTGGTGGGTGTTCTGTCTTACCTGAGGCTTCCTGTCAGGGTCCTGAGCACAGGTGGTGGATGTCCTGTCTTTCCAGAGGCTTCCTGTCAGAGTCCTGAGCACAGGTGGTGGTGGGTGTCCTGTCTTACCTGAGGCTTCCTGTCAGAGTCCTGAGCACAGGTGGTGGTGGGTGTCCTGTCTTACCTGAGGCTTCCTGTCAGGGTCCTGAGCACAGGTGGTTGTAGGTGTCCTGTCTTTCTTGAGGCTTCCTGTCTGGGTCCTGAGCACAGGTGGTGGTGGGTGTCCTGTCTTTCCTGAGACTTCCTGTCCGGGTCCTGAGCACAGGTGGTGGTTGTTCTGTCTTACCTAAGGCTTCCTGTCAGAGTCCTGAGCACAGGTGGTGGTGGGTGTCCTGTCTTACCTGAGGCTTCCTGTCAGAGTCCTGAGCACAGGTGGTGGTGGTTGTCCTGTCTTTCCTGAGGCTTCCTGTCAGGGTCCTGAGCACAGGTGGTGGGCGTCCTGTCATACATGAGGCTTCCTGTCAGGGTCCTGGGCACAGGTGGTGGTGGGTGTCCTGTCTTTCCTGAGGCTTCCTGTCAGGGTCCTGAGCACAGGTGGTGGGCGTCCTGTCATACATGAGGCTTCCTGTCAGGGTCCTGAGCACAGGTGGTGGTGGGTGTCCTGTCTTACCTGAGGCTTCCTGTCAGAGTCCTGAGCACAGGTGGTGGTGGGTGTCCTGTCTTACCTGAGGCTTCCTGTCAGGGTCCTGAGCACAGGTGGTGGTGGGTATCCTGTCTTACCTGAGGCTTCCTGTCAGGGTCCTGAGCTCAGGTGGTGGTGGGTATCCTGTCTTACCTGAGGCTTCCTGTCAGAGTCCTGAGCACAGGTGGTGGTGGGTATCCTGTCTTACCTGAGGCTTCCTGTCAGGGTCCTGAGCACAGGTGGTGGGGGGTGTCCTGTATTTTCTGAGGCTTCCTGTCAGAGTCCTGAGCACAGGTGGTGGTGGGTGTCCTGTCTTACCTGAGGCTTCCTGTCAGGGTCCTGAGCACAGGAGGCGGTGGTGGCCTGCCTTTCGTAAGGCTTCCTGTCAGGGTCCTGCGTACAGGTGGTGGTGGGTGTCCTGTCTTTCCTGAGGCTTCCTCTCAGGGTCCTGAGCACAGGTGGTGGGCGTCCTGTCATACATGAGGCTTCCTGTCAGGGTCCTGAGCACAGGTGGTGGTGGGTGTCCTGTCTTACCTGAGGCTTCGTGTCAGGGTCCTGAGCACAGGTGGTGGTGGGTGTCCTGACTTACCTGAGGCTTCCTGTCAGGGTCCTGAGCACAGGTGGTCGTGGGTGTCCTGTCTTACCTGAGTCTTCCTGTCAGGGTCCTGAGCACAGGTGGTGGTGGGTGTCCTGTCTTACCTGAGGCTTCCTGTCAGACTCCTGAGCACAGGTGGTGGTGGGTGTCCTGTCTTTCCTGAGACTTCCTGTCAGACTCCTGAGCACAGGTGGTGGTGGTGTCCTGTCTTTCCTGAGGCTTCCTGTCAGGGTCCTGAGCACAGGAGGCGGTGGTGGCCTGCCTTTCGTAAGGCTTCCTCTCAGGGTCCTGAGCACAGGTGGTGGGGGGTGTCCTGTATTCCCTGAGGCTTCCTGTCAGGGTCCTGAGCACAGGTGGTGGTGGGTGTCCTGTCTTACCTGAGGCTTCCTGTCAGGGTCCTGAGCACAGGAGGCTGTGGTGGCCTGCCTTTCGTAAGGCTTCCTTTCAGGGTCCTGAGCACAGGTGGTGGTGGGTGTCCTGTCTTTGCTGAGGCTTCCTGTCAGGGTCCTGAGCACACATGGTGGGCGTCCTGTCATACATGAGGCTTCCTGTCAGGGTCCTGAGCACAGGTGGTGGTGGGTGTCCTGTCTTACCTGAGGCTTCCTGTCAGGGTCCTGATCACAGGTGGTGGTGGGTGTCCTGACTTACCTGAGGCTTCCTGTCAGGGTCCTGAGCACAGGTGGTGCTGGGTATCCTGTCTTACCTGAGGCTTCCTGTCAGGGTCCTGAGCACAGGTGGTGGTGAGTGTCCTATCTTACCTGAGGCTTCCTGTCAGGGTCCTGAGCACAGGTGGTGGTGGGTGTCCTGTCTTTCCTGAGGCTTCCTGTCAGAGTCCTGAGCACAGGTGGTGGTGGGTGTCCTGTCTTACCTGAGGCTTCCTGTCAGAGTCCTGAGCACAGGTGGTGGTGGGCGTACTTTCTTACCTAGGCTTCCTGTCAGAGTCCTGAGCACAGGTGGTGCTGGGTGTCCTGACTTTCCTGAAACTTCCTGTCAGGGTCCTGAGCACAGGTGGTGGTGGGTGTCCTGTCTTACCTGAGGCTTCCTGTCAGAATCCTCAGCACAGGTGGTGTTTGTCCTGTCTTACCTGAGGTTTCCTGTCAGAATCCTCAGCACAGGTGATGGGTGTCCTGTCTTACCTTAGGCTTCTTGTCAGGGTCCTGAGCACAGGTGGTGGGTGTCCTGTCTTACCTGAGGCTTCCTGTCAGGGTCCTGAGCACAGGAGGCGGTGGTGGCCTGCCTTTCGTAAGGCTTCCTGTCAGAGTCCTGAGCACAGGTGGTGGTGGGTGTCCTGTCTTACCTGAGACTTCCTGTCAGAGTCCTGAGCACAGGTGGTGGTGGGTGTCCTGTGTTACCTGAGGCTTCTTGTCAGGGTCCTGAGCACAGGTGGTGGGTGTCCTGTATTCCCTGAGACTTCCTGTCAGAGTCCTGAGTACAGGTGGTGGTGGGTGTCCTGTCTTACCTGAGGCTTCCTGTCAGGGTCCTGAGCACAGGTGATGGGTGTCCTGTCTTACCTGAGGCTTCCTGTCAGAGTCCTGAGCACAGGTGGTGGTGGGTGTCCTGTCTTACCTGAGGCTTCTTGTCAGGGTCCTGAGCACAGGTGGTTGTGGGTGTCCTGTCTTTCCTGAGGCTTCCTGTCTGGGTCCTGAGCACAGGTGGTGGTGGGTGTCCTGTCTTTCCTGAGACTTCCTGTCAGGGTCCTGAGCACAGGTGGTGGTTGTTCTGTCTTACCTAAGGCTTCCTGTCAGAGTCCTGAGCACAGGTGGTGGTGGGTGTCCTGTCTTACCTGAGGCTTCCTGTCAGAGTCCTGAGCACAGGTGGTGGTGGGTGTCCCTGTCTTTCCTGAGGCTTCCTGTCAGAGTCCTGAGCACAGGTGGTGTTGGGTGTCCTGTCTTACCTGAGGCTTCCTTTCAGGGTCCTGAGCACAGGTGGTGGGTGTTCTGTCTTACCTGAGGCTTCCTGTCAGGGTCCTGAGCACAGGTGGTGGATGTCCTGTCTTTCCTGAGGCTTCCTGTCATGGTCCTGAACACAGGTGTTGGTGGGTGTCCTGTCTTACCTGAGGCTTCCTGTCAGGGTCCTGAGCACAGGTGGTGGTGAGTGTCCTGACTTTCCTGAGACTTCTTGTCAGGGTCCTGAGCACAGGTGGTGGTTGTTCTGTCTTACCTGAGGCTTCCTGTCAGAGTCTGGAGCACAGGAGGTGCTGGGTGTCCTGTCTTACCTGAGACTTCCTGTCAGGGTCCTGAGCACAGGTGGTGGTGAGTGTCCTGTCTTACCTGAGGCTTCCTGTTAGGGTCCTGAGCACAGGTGGTGGGTGTCCTCTCTTTCCTGAGGCTTCCTGTCAGAGTCCTGAGCACAGGTGGTGGCGGGTGTTCTTTCTTACCTGAGGCTTCCTGTCAGGGTCCTGAGCAGAGGAGGTGCTGGGGGGCGTCCTGGGGCCCTGAGGGTCTAGGGTTCCACCTCCGCCGACGCTGTGGCAGAGTCGGTCCTCATGTCCTTCCCGCAGAGTCCTGCTTGCAGGTCTTCCATTTGTCAGCCCAGGCCTGCTTTGCCTTGGCGACTGACAGAGTGGTAGGAGATGGCGTGTGGCCCCAGCTAGGCCAAATAGCTCTCTTACTCAGAAGGTCCTGGAGGTGAGGGCTGCCGCGTGCCCAGCTCAAGTAAACCTCAAGAGGAGTGGGCACGGGCTTGGTCCCAGGTGCATACAGCCCCAGGGCTACACAGGAACGGGCAGGGAGCAGCCGTGTGCACCCGTGGTGCCTGGGAGAGCGGAGTGTGACCCTCCCACAGTGGAATGTCGCTCAGTGGTCGGGAGGAAGGAGGTCGCAGGTGCTCCACAGTCAGAGGGCCCTGCAGGGCATGATGCTCAGGAGGGTTCGGGACACAGGGCCCCCGCTTTGCCCAGCTGGTAGCCTGGTGGAATGAGGTGGTCTTCTTGGTGGATGAGTGTTTGTCAGAGGGAATGAGGTGTATCGGCTGGGACACTGCAGGGTGGACGGGGCTCCTCCTTGGGGGGAAGGTGGAAGATATTCTTCTGAGAGGGAGCCGCCCAGGTTCCTGGACGCCATGGGGAGAGAGGGCGTGGCGGTCCTGTTGGCGTGGCCCTGTCTCCCTCCGGGATGCGTTGGGCTGCAGGCGGGGCTTCTGGTGGGCGGGGCGAGGGCTGCAGGAGGGGCTTCTGGTGGGCTCCTTGAGGGCTGCAGGAGGGGCTTCTGGTGGGCTTCTTGAGGGCTACAGGAGGGGCTTCTGGTGGGCTCCTAGAGGGCTGCAGGAGGGGCTTCTGGTGGGCTCCTTGAGGGCTGCAGGAGGGGCTTCTGGTGGGCTCCTAGAGGGCTGCAGGAGGGGCTTCTGGTGGGCTCCTTGAGGGCTCAGGAGGGGCTTCTGGTGGGCTCCTTGAGGGCTGCAGGAGGGGCTTCTGGTGGGCTCCTTGAGGGCTGCAGGAGGGGCTTCTGGTGGGCTCCTTGAGGGCTGCAGGAGGGGCTTCTGGTGGGCTCCTAGAGGGCTGCAGGAGGGGCTTCTGGTGGACTCCTTGAGGGCTGCAGGAGGGGCTTCTGGTGGGCTCCTTGAGGGCTACAGGAGGGGCTTCTGGTCGGCTCCTTGAGGGCTGCAGGAGGGACTTCTGGTGA
The DNA here is from genome assembly GCF_902686445.1 of Sciurus carolinensis. Lineage (NCBI taxonomy): Eukaryota > Metazoa > Chordata > Mammalia > Rodentia > Sciuridae > Sciurus > Sciurus carolinensis. Next base: position 552,039 of record NC_062220.1, read on the forward strand.
ACTCCTTGAGGGCTGCAGGAGGGGCTTCTGGTGGGCTCCTTGAGGGCTTCAGGAGGGGCTTCTGGTGGGCTCCTTGAGGGCTGCAGGAGGGGCTTGTTGTGGGCTCGTTGAGGGCTTCAGGAGGGGCTTCTGGTGGGCTCCTTGAGGGCTGCAGGAGGGGCTTGTTGTGGGCTCCTTGAGGGCTGCAGGAGGGGCTTCTGGTGGGCTCCTTGAGGGCTGCAGGAGGGGCTTCTGGTCGGCTCCTTGAGGGCTGCAGGAGGGGCTTGTGTGGGCTCCTTGAGGGCTTCAGGAGGGGCTTCTGGTGGGCTCCTTGAGGGCTTCAGGAGGGGCTTCTGGTGGGCTCCTTGAGGGCTGCAGGAGGGGCTTCTTGTGGGCTCCTTGAGGGCTGCAGGAGGGGCTTCTGGTGGGCTCCTTGAGGGCTGCAGGAGGGGCTTCTGGTGGGTTTCTTGAGGGCTTCAGGAGGGGCTTCTTGTGGGCTCCTTGAGGGCTTCAGGAGGGGCTTCTGGTGGGCTCCTTGAGGGCTGCAGGAGGGGCTTCTGGTTGGCTCCTTGAGGGCTGCAGGAGGGGCTGCTTGTGGGCTCCTTGAGGTCTTCAGGAGGGGCTTCTGGTGGGCTCCTTGAGGGCTGCAGGAGGGGCTTCTGGTGGGCTCCTTGAGGGCTGCAGGAGGGGCTTGTTGTGGGCTCCTTGAGGGCTTCAGGAGGGGCTTCTGGTGGGCTCCTTGAGGGCTGCAGGAGGGGCTTCTGGTGGGCTCCTTTAGGGCTTGTGGAGGGACTTCTGGTGGGCTCCTTGAGGGCTACAGGAGGGGCTTCTGGTGGGCTCCTTGAGGGCTACAGGAGGGGCTTCTGGTGGGCGCCTTGAGGGCTACAGGAGGGGCTTCTGGTGGGTTCCTTGAGGGCTACAGGAGGGGCTTCTGGTGGGTTCCTTGAGGGCTACAGTAGGGGCTTCTGGTGGGCTCCTTGAGGGCTGCAGGAGGGGCTTCTGGTGGGCTCCTTGAGGGCTTCAGGAGGGACTTCTGGTGGGCTCCTAGAGGGCTGCAGGAGGGGCTTCTGGTGAGCTCCTTGAGGGCTGCAGGAGGGGCTTCTGGTGGACTCCTTGAGGGCTGCAGGAGGGGCTTCTGGTGGGCTCCTAGAGGGCTGCAGGAGGGGCTTCTGGTGGGCTCCTTGAGGGCTGCAGGAGGGGCTTCTGGTGGGCTCCTTGAGGGCTGCAGGAGGGGCTTCTGGTGGGCTCCTTTAGGACTTCAGGAGGGGCTTCTGGTGGGCTCCTTGAGGGCTTCAGGAGGGGCTTCTGGTGGGCGTGGCTAGGTACGGGGTTACTTGGTGGGGCCCTGGCTCCTTCTTCAGTGGCTCTGCGGAAGTAGGGTCTTCCTTGGGCCTGGAATCCCCACAAGTTCCTGGAGACTAGGTGCGTCCTCTTCCAGAGACCTCGGGGTGGCAGCACAGCCCTGCCAGTTCCATCAGTCTCTGAGGCCAGCTTTGTCAGACCTTCCAAAGGACCCATCGTTTTCATTAGCATCCTGGGAGCAGAGCCCAGAGCTGTCCCGGGGCCTGCCAGTTCCACCAGGGTGTGAGGGATCAGCCCCATGGCCTCCGTTCTGCCTGCTGTGTGGCGGTCACTCTGCAGAGCCACCTGGGCCTCAGAGCTGACCAACAGGATGCAGCTGCTCTTCTGGAAGTCGCCAGAAACTGAATCAGAAGGAGCTGGAGGTGCCTTCCCCAGCAGGTGCTGGTGCGTTCAAACTGGGCGTGGCACCTGGAGGCCCTGAGTCCTGGCTGGGAGGCGGTGCAGGGGAGTGTGCGGGTGGGCAGGCTCCACGCTGCTCCCGACGAGCCTCCGAGTCCTGGTCAGGAGCAGAGCTTCCTGGCGTGGGCTCAGTGGAGGAGAGCAGAAGGCCGCCTTCCCGCCCAAGCTCGCGGAGGCTCTGGGTCTCCAGCACCCCGTGGCAGCGGTGTCTGGTGTGGCTGAGCCATGCTGGCCTGGCTGGCCAGGCTGGTCAGCACAGGCCAAGCTCTGAGCCAGGGCTTGGGCAGCAGAGGTGCTGGGTGCAAGGCCAGCTTCCTTTAGAGGTGCACGCGTTCATCCCGGGATGGTGGAGTACAGGAAGGACATCGCTGCAGTGTGTCCTCGTTCTGGGCTCCAACTCTTCATTCGGGGCACACCTGGCATTTGGAAGTGACGGGAAGCAGCCAGCAGCCACCTCCCTGGTGTTCTTGCCAGGTGCCCTGTCCTGCGTCCTGCCCGCCCTGCACTCCCCCTTCATTCTCCGCCGAGGGCCTCCAGGGCCCCAGGAAGCTCTGGGGCTGCGGTGCGCACTCTGGTTCCCGTGCCCCCAGAGCCAGAGCCCGTAACGACTCCTGTCCCTCTTGCCTTCTGGTCGAGGCAGATTCAGGCGCTTGGCCCCCAAGAGCTCAGGTGCAGCGACCGAGTCGATTGTGTGCCCGCCTGGGGCACGTCCGCAGGTCCTGCCCAACCGTGGTCATGCGCTGCAGGGAGTGCGTCTCCCGGGTGCCTCACTCCAGGCCCGAGGTAGCTGCGCCAGGGGCCAAGGATGTGCACACAGCCAGGACAGGCTCAGCAGGGACTCCGGGTGGAGACCTCGCCCAGCTCGCCCTGTGGGCCCTGTAGGCACGCCCTCCCCAGGACCCCGCCCCGGTATGAGAGGAGAGAGCCCCGCACGCCACGCCTCGCCGTGGTCCTCATGGAGGTGGCAGAGGCTGCGCCCCATGGTCCGGCAGAACTAAGACAAAGCACTTTAAGCTCCAGGTCTTGATCTCAGCTGGAACCAGCAGCCCCCAGTAGACCAGACTTGCACCACAGAACCGGTCCCCAAAGCGAGCAGAGCCAGCAACCCTCTGGGTGGAGCTAGGCCTCAAGCGTGTGCTCAAGAGCTCTGCGGGCAGTCTTCCAGCCGCTTCACAGCAGGGTGCTTGTGTGAGGAGAAGCAGCCAGAGAGGCCGAGCCACCACCTGTGGCTACACAGTGGCAGAGCTGGGGCTCAGGCTGTGTGCGTGTGTCTATGGTGTCTCTGTCTCTCTGTGTATCTCTGTATGTGTCTCTGTGTGCTTGTGGTGGGAGCCAGGTCAGTGCTGTCCAGGGAGTGGCCACCATGAGATTAGATAGTGGTGGTGAGGATATAGTGTGTGGAGCAGTGGCAGGTGCTGATTTGGGGCCAGGAGGTCAAACTGGGGCTCAGGCACTGGCTGGTCCATCTGCCAGGCTGGTGCTGCTCTGGCCCTTTCTTTTCCTGCTGCTTCTCAGCAGGGAACCCCCTACAGCTCCTCCTGGGCTCAGTCTGCCCACAGCAAGGGGTCTGGGTCAGCCAAGGTGTTAGCTTCTTGTGCCTGCGACAAAATACCTGAGAAAAACCACTTAAAAGGAGAAAAACCACTTAAACCTCCTGATTAGAGGAGTGACCTGTCCATGGTCACTTGACCCTGATGCTTTGGCCCCATGGTGGCGCAGGACATCATGGCGGGAGTGTGTGGAACAAAGCCACTCACCTCATGGCAGCCAGGAAGCAGAGAGAGGGTGGAAGAGACTAGTGCCCAGTACCTTTTCAAGGGCATGACCCAGGGCCCACTTCCTCCCCCAGAGCCTACCTCCTCATGGTTCCACCTCGTCCCAGGAGCACCGCAGGCGGGGACCAAGCCGTTAGCACTGGCCTGTGGGGACACGGAAGAGCCACACCCCAGCAGCAAGGGTGTCACTCCCAAGGCGCCCGGGCAAGGAGAGCAGGCCATGCCGCCTCCTCTTGTTGGGAGTGGGAAGAACTGAGGAAGTGCCTGGAACGGGGGCTCTGCTTCTCACCCAGTTAGGAAGTGCCCGGGACAGGGACTTGGCTTCTGGCCCCGCTTGGCCGCAGTGGCAATGTCTTCTCTACTTCAGGGAATTTGAAAAGGTCTTTCTTCCCTGAGGAACACTGATGGATCAGAAACCCTCAACAGAATACTAGCACAGCCAATCCAACAGCACTTAAAAATGACCACACACAATCGCACCATCCCAGGGATGCAAGGAGGCCCCAGCACACCAGCCACACCAAGGGCATGGCTAAAACGAGTCTCCGGAGACACACAGGGTCCAGCATCCATTCATGATTAAAAGGAAAACCTAAAAAGTATGTGTGGAAAGAACGTACCTTGTGGCTCTCAGGGCTGTCTTGGACAGGCCTGCAGCCACGTCGGATAGAACAGGTGAAGCTGGAATCTTTTCCCTGAAGATCAAGAGAAAGACAAGGAGAGTCAACGGAGAGGGAAGTTAAGGGCATCTGAGTCGGAAAGAAGGAAGTCAAGTCCTCGCAGGGAGTGTGGTTTATACACAGGAGGGTCTGACAGAAACTGCTGGAACTGATGATCAATGAAGTCAGTAAGGCTGCAAAACCAACATGAAGACATCAGCTTATTCATGCACCAATAATGAAATTGCTGAGAAAAAAATCAAGAAAGCAATTTCATTCACAATAGCTACAAAAAATTCCCAAGAATAAGTGATCTACAATGAAAATTGCAGAACAGTGATGAAAGAAATTGAAGAGGCTATAAAGACCCAGGGAGGCTCCCATTTCGTGGATTAGAATTGGCATTGTTAAAATGTCCACCACCCAAAGCTATCTATGGACTTAATGTATCCTACCGAAACACCAATGGAATTCTTCATAAAAATAAAAAAAATACTCCTAGAATTTATGTGGAACCAGAGGAAACCCTGAATCGCCAAAGCAATACTGAACAAAAGTAACACAGCTGCAGAGATTGAAATTCCTGTTCTCAAAACATATCACAGAGTGATAGTAGCCAAACTGCATGAGGTTGGCCTGAAAACAGACCAATGGAACAGGATAGAGACCCTGGAAGCAAATCCATCTATCTCAGCCAACTGGTCTTTTACAAAGGCAGCGAGAATGTTCACTGGAGGAAGGAAGATCCTTCTGTACTGGCCTTGGAAATACCAGATGCCCTTATGCAGAAGAAAGAAACTGACCCCTGCTTCTTGCCATGTGCAAAAAGCCACTCAAAGTGGATTGAAAGCTTAAACATGAGACCCTACTGGAAGAAAAAGTACATGAAACTACTGGAAGAAAACACAAGAGCTTTTGGAGAGACCCCAAAATACAGGCAGCTAAAGCAAAACTTAGAAAATGGGGTGACCTCAAAATCTAGTCCACGTTGCCAAGGGGTACTTGAGTGAGACACAGCTAGAGTGGGAGGAACTGTTTGTCAACTGCTTATCTGACCAGCGCTCAATATGCAGAGTACAGGGTCTGAAACACCAAGAGCAAAACCGCAGTTGACCTCGTTAAGAGGCGGGCCAGTGCCTGAACAGACATTCCCTAAGAGAGGACATTCAAATGGCCATCAGATACAGGAAAAGTGTCGTCGTGAATGAGCGCCCGTTAGGACGCCCTCATCCAAAGTCTGAACACAGTGCTGTCGGGTGTGGGAGGCCGGCTCACGCTGGTCGGGAGGCAGGGTGATATGGCTTCTGTGGGAACATGCAGAGCCCCTCGGGAGGCCAGAGGAGCCGCCACGGGCCCGGCAGGCCCACAGCTGGCACGCACACACAGGACGGAAGCACCAACACTGTGTGTGTGTTGCTGCGCTATGCACGATGGCCAAGACACAGAATCGACCTGAGCTGGATGGAGAAAGTGCGGTACGATTGTCAACAGACGAATATTCAGCCAAAACAGGCACAAAGCGCCGTCGTTCGCAGCAACATTGACGAGCCTGAGGACCTGACCTTATGTGAAATAAGTCAGGCACAGAGAGACAAGTGCGCGAGTTCTCACCCCTGTGCCGAAGCTGCAGTGCTGATCTCAAGGAGGACGGAGTAGGGGCCAGGGCTGGGAAGGGCTGGGGAGGCGAGGGGCGGGATGGGCAGCAGGCTCAGGGAGAGCAGCTCTAAGTCTCCACACACGGGAAGGTCCACGAGGCCAGCAGAGAGGACTTCTAGGTCCTACTACAGAGAAACGCTAAATGTCGAGGTGGACATGCTGAAGACTGCTGCGACTTACCCCGTGTACGGTGTGCTCAGATGTTCTATACACGTGCACAGGTACCACATGCCAATTAAATGACTAAAAATTGTCTATCTGATACAGAGTGATAGCAACTCTGGGTGGCAGTTATTTGGTCAAACAAGGACATTGAAAGACACGGACAGGCCAGTGTTGGTCCTTTTCTTGGCCGGTGTTCTCCAGAGGAACAGTTGGAGCTGATGGACAAGAATATATACTAACACACACATGTAAAGCAGGGGCTAAGAATTCCAAGGCTTACAGCTGGCCAGCTGCAGCCAGTCTGAGCCGAGGTCAGAGGAGAAGTCCCAACTCCCAGGCGGTCATGGAGATGGACACTTAGCCGACCTATTCTGTCCAGTCCTTCGAGGGACTGGGTGATGCCCACCCATGGTACAGGGGCAGTGCTTCACGCAGCCCACCTCCCTGAGCATCAGCCTATCCAAAACACACGGACACACGTAGGAGAATGTTCTACCAAATCCCGGGGTGCCCCGGGACCGGGCCATGTCGATACCTAGAATGAACCTTTGTGGGGTCTCAGCATGTTTTCCAAGTATTTGCTCTGCTTGAGGTCCAGAGGCGAGAGGAGGTCCGGCTTCCTCCTTTCCTTCAGAGGCCAGCAGGCAAGGTGACTCCCATGTGCTGCTGCCGGCCTGGCTCCCGCCCGGGTCTCCCACGCAGGCTTCTGCCCCTTGTAACATCCCGCCCTTCCCAGTAACGCATGCCTCCTGGTAACCAGTTAGATTTCAGTGCCCTAACTGGTCCTCCTAAAGGAACTGGCTCTCCTAAACACAGGGCCTGCTGCGTGGTCCAAATGCAGCGTCTTGTCCTGGAACCTGGTTCCAGAGAAGGATGTTGAAGAGCAAGGGATACAGTGCAGACTGTCTGCTGCTGGAACTGAGCTGGTGGCCCTTCTCCTGCCTCATGTCTGAGCTGTAGTGTCCACAGCGGTGGGCCGAGACCACCTGGTGCATGCACATGGAAGCTGGGCCTCCTCTGGCACGGTAGGCCTGCTGTCCTCCTGCACACGTGGGTGCCCAGCAACCTCTGCCCTCCAGGAAGCCTTGCCGCAGGCAGGGTGGCCAAGCCATTGGCACTCAGTGAGATCCGGGAGGAGGCCCTGCACAGGGAGGGCTGGGAGAGGCTCCCAGGTGGAGGCTCTGGAGAGAGGGTGCAGGAGGTGGGAGAGCCAGGTGGACCCCTTGAGGTGGAGATGCCTTGCTGGCCACTGTCTGAGAGTGGCTGGACGAAGCTGAAGGGGATTTAGGTATGGGTGATGTGTCAGTGGTCTGGAATCCAGTGGTTGTCGAGGGCGGAGGTCACACTTCTGGGGCCAGGAGGTGTTTGCTGGTGCTCCGGGCCGTCTACTGTGCGCAGTACTGTGGGCCGTCACTGCCCTGTTGCTCATGGTGATGGGCAGCAGCCTGTGTGACACAGAAGCCTGGGACAGAGCTTGGGCCTCCGGCTTCCCAAGTGCCCCGTTGTCTCCCTGGGGTCAGGCTTCAGCAGCAGGATCACAGATAAACAGGGCTTTGAGGGCTGGGCTGCGGCTCAGTGGTAGAGCTCTGGCCAAGCACGTGTGAGACACTGGGTTCAAGTCTCAGCACCGTATTAATAAATAAAGATATCATGTCCATCCACAACTGAAAACATTAAAAAAGAAGGGCTTTGGAGAGGAGGTCACTGCACTTCATAGGATGTTGGCCCAGCCCATTGATGATGCCCATGAGGGCAATATAATCTAGCCACCTAGAGGGGAAGTAGAATAAACCCAGGCCCCAAGGACCCCCAGAGGTGGTAAGGCCCACCAAGGGACTTCTCAGGGCCTGTGAATGTGGCCCAGGCTCTGGTCCAGCCCACACTGCAAGGCCCCAGCAGGGGAGAAGCCTCCTCTGGTCACCATGCCAGCTTGTGTGATGTGGCCATCACGGCTCCTCAACCAGTCCTGGCCTCCACCCTCTCCGAGGGCCCTGACCAGAGTCTGGCTTGTTAAAGCCCAAGGCCTGATGTCCTGTCGCGAGTCACACTGCAGAGACTACAGCTCCAGACGGTGGACAGGGTCCCGGAGTGCACCCTCACCTCCACTCACCCTAGGCACGTTCTTCCTGGGGCTGGCAGCCTCGGGAGGTCTGTGGGGTCCCCATGGCCTGTACCAGTGAGCAGCCCTGCCATGTCCCCAGAGGCTCCTGGTGTTCCTCCTGGAATGTGGCTCCGTGGTCATTGCTTGTGACACCCCTTCTTGGGACTTGTGGCTTAAGGAGGTCATTCTGTCCCTGGTCACCTGGGCGCCAGCCCTGGGGACAAGTTGTCTCTGCTTTTTCTCTGCAGAACAAGGGCAGGAGATGCAGGAGGCTCAGTGGCTCAGAGGGAAGTGCCAGGAGTGCCCGCTGGTGCTCGGACCTGCTGGGCAGGCGCAGGGGCCCAGGGAGCCCCTGGGGAGGGGGCGAGGGAGGAAGAGGCGCCCCAGGACTGCCCCCACCTGGGCCCAGGGAAGCCATGTGGTGCAGATGGGCTCTGAAGAAGGTTTTCTGCTTGTTCTTAAAGCTGACCACTGGGAGGCAGGCAGGGGAAGAGACGGAGGGTGGCGCAGGCCTGGGCAGTGGTGGCAGCGCCTCTGGGGACGGTGTGGTCAGACCACCTGAGGAGGGTGAACTGAGTTCTCCTGTCCTCATTTTGGAACGTCGTCACTCGATGGTGTCTTCTCCACCGAGCTGGGTTGCCCTGCGCTTGGGCCCGTCTACCCCGGATAAGCCTTCTGGGTGCAGTTAGGAGACAGCACCTCGCGAGAAACCCTGGTGTGCAGAGGAGCTTGGCGTCCACAGGGTCTCTGCTTCTCCAGACGGCAGACACGGTGGGCCATCTCCTGACTTTACGTGGATTTGAAGGAACAGCCGCGCAGCTCAGGCCCTTAGCTGAGCTGGCCGGTGCAGAGCAAGGTGCCTGGCCATGCTTCCAGGCTGGACTGCAGGGGCTGACGTCCGCAGGACCTGCCTGATGGACCTGAGGTCCCTGGAGAAAGAGACGGGCAGGCGGCTGCCACCTGCTTTCAGCTGGGTTATAAATACCACCTGCATCTCCCGTCCCCACCGACAGACGTGGGAGAGACCACCCACGTCTGACTCACTTTGGAATGTTTTGCGTCAACTTGGTTCCAAAATAAGATTCTTCTTTCATGGAAAAGAAGCTGGAGCTGCTTGTGAGATGTCATTTGTCAAACGTGCCCTTCTTCCCGCCATTCTCCTGCCTGTTCTTTTCCGCTTTTCTGTGCTGCGTCTTTGTTGGAGATGCAGGAGGACATGGACGATGCAGAGTGGACGCCACAGAGGGTGCCACCTGCCCCTGCTGGCTGCTCCGGTCCCACCAGTCTTCAGCTCTTGCCTGCAGCTTCCCAGGACACCGGCTCCAGGACAGCCCCAGCCTCCTGAGGGGTCACCCTGCTGGTCACTGTGGGGGACCTGGTCCTTGAGCTTAAGGGGTGCCGGGGAGCGAGGGGCAGGGTGTGTCCCAGCAGATCCTCCCAGAGTCAGGCCTCCGGGGGATTTGATCCGTCTCCAGCTTATCCAGGCATGTTGATACTCGGAGCCCCGTCTGGTCCGTGGGAAGTGCTGACCCACACTGGCAGGAGCAGCGCTCGGGTGGGCGTCTGAGGCTTCACCAGGCAGGATGCCATGCCACCAGGAGGCTGGCCCCACTTCCCCGACTCCCTCCCTGAGTGGGCCCTGGAAGACCGTGCAGCTCTGGTCAGCTTCGCCCCAAACCAATGCTAGCACTTCATTTAAAAGCCGGCACAGAGAACTCTGCCCCCTGCAGCCTCGTGGTGGACAGGGTGCTCCATGAAGCAAGCCAGTCTCAGAAGGCCAGTGCTGGGAGGGGCCTCCTGCATCAGGCCGGGAGCCTGGAGAGGCTTGGAGCATGCTTCAGCTGGGAAGAAGGCACTGGAGACGGGCGGTCAAGGGGCGCGTGCTGAAGGCCACTGAGCTGCGCAGGTAGAAGTGACACCTTTAAAACACACACTCACATAAAAAAGCAGAACACAATAAGCAAAAACAGCAGCACAAAGAGAAACTCACTGAGAACCACATGCCTCAAGCTGTCCCTGATGGTCTTTGCCAGCAGGCAGCCCAGAGGCCCTAGTGGGCACTGCTGTGGCTCTCCAGGGCTGCTCAGCTGTGTGCATGCGCTGTGGAGTGGACCATGGGTTCACCCCTGCCCAGTCAGCCCCTGCCCCACCCCAGCCCGAGCCTGTGCCCTCCTGTCCTGGGCCTGCAGTTTGGCATGGCCAGTGACGCTGGGCTCTGAGATAGGGAGGTGTGAGGCATGTCCTGTGACAGTTTGCCAGTGTCCAGTTTCTGAGAACTTGATGGGAAGCAGGGCCACTGGGCTCTTTGGGCAGGGCTTCTGTCCAGGGTGATTGTGGCAGTTCCCTCCGACATGGCCTGGGGTGTAAGAGTAATAATCCACCTGTTACTAGGGAGAGTGGCTGCTGTCTGAGGCCCCAGCTTGGGGTGACCGGTGGAGGCAGCAGGACCTGGCTCCAAGGTGTTGTGTGAGGCCGTGTCCTCCAGTGTCCTTTCACTAGTGAAGATCTCGGTGAGACTGGGCTCTGGGTCTGGGACGCTGGACTCCCACTTGCACTCTGTTGAATTGTGCTGGACACAATTTTCCCACGACACTCGTCGGGAAAGCAGAGGAGTCCCTGCCTCAGTGACCATCCAGACTGACGTGCAGGGCCTCGCCTGGGGCGGGTGGACCTGAGCCCTGGCAGGATGCTCTGTGCTGCTCCCTGGAGGTAGCCTGCCAATTCCAGGCTGTTCCAGTTGGATGTGAGGGTCCCCAAAAGCTCACCTGTGAGACAGGGCAAAGGTCTGGAGGAGAAGAGATTGGGCTCTACCTTGACCTAATCAGAGGATGGACCCCTGACGGGTTAGCTGAGTGGTGACTGGAGGCAGGTGGGGTGGCGGGAAGACGGGGCTCCCTGGGGGCGTGGCTATGGGCGTGTGCTTTGTCTCTGGAAAGTGGAGTCTCTCTGCTTCCTGATCATGATGTGAGCGGCTTCCCTCTGCCACACTCTCCTGCTATGATGTCCTGCCGCACCTTGAGCCCTGAGGAGTGGAGCCCGCTCTCTGTGGACTAAGATCTCTGAAACCATGAGCCCTCAAATAAACTTTCCTTCCCTAAAATTGTTTTGGTCAGATCCTTTGGTTGCAGCAGTGAAATAGCTGACTAAAATAGACCCTTCCTCTACTGCCATCCTGCTGCACCAGGACCCCTGTTCAGACATTGGCAGGTTGGAAATCGGCTGGCATGTCTCCCTCAGGGTGTCTGAGGGCAGCGTGGGTTTCCTGGTGTAGCTCCTTGGAAGTCTGCTGGCCCACAGGTCCTGGGTTCCTACAGATGAGTGGTGGGCTTGGCTGTGTCCGTGGGTCTGCTCCTCAGGCCGATGCCACACCTACCTGGAGGTGAAGGAGGGCTAAGGTGCTGATGTGTGCCCTGCATGTTGAAGTCACCTCAGGCACCCTGGTGGGCTGCCACTCGGAAGCCAGCTGCTGGAGGCCAAGCGTCCGGCAGAGCCTGCGGTGCTGGTGTTCTGGTTGGCATGCAGCAGAGGCATCCTGTGTATTGGTACGAAAGTGACCTCTGGGCTCCTGGACAGCCAGCGGGGGAGCAAGCTCAGCAGGCCACTTGGGTCCCTTTTGGGCTGGTTTCCCAGCCAACCCCACAGCCCTGCCGCTCTTGCTATTTGCCCAGCTCGTGTGGTAGTTGCTGGTGCCCCAGTTTTGGCCTACAGTACTTGCAAGAAATGACTGCCAAATTGCATCCTGTATGTTTGGAAATTCTATCATTAAGAATTTGAAAATCTCAGAGCAAGCTGGGCATCACAGAAAAACTGGGTGTCAGCAGTTCCAACTGGTAGAGAATTTGCTAGTCACCTGCTCCTGGATTTCATCAGAACCACAGACTCTCACATGGCCGCTCCAGCTCTCATGGAGTCTCAAGGTAAAATGGAGTCTGTTTGGTCATTGCCCGGCAACAAGTGGCAAGTCCTGTTGGATCCAGCTCTCGTCAGCTGCCCAGAGGGAGAAGAAAACAGCCCCTGATGATATTTCAAGATGGCGCTTACTGAGGTCCTGAGGAGCACCATTCAGATGGGAGAGTGATCCCCATCGACCCCAGGAAGGGTGCAAAACATGGGCAGAAAGAGCTGTGCAGCTTTCCTCAAGCAAATGAGAAAATGGTAAAAAGGAATTAGAAATAGATGTTTGCACTTGCTGGGAAAACGTGACCTTCATTCTGATGCTGGCCTGCGTGTGGTCCTCCCTGGGGAGGCTGAGGAGCTCCATGCCGTGAAGCAGGCAACAGGAGTCTGACCTGTGGATGGCCAGAGGCTCGAGGACTTCATATCTGGCTCCTTAATCAGCAGACAATCCAACCAAAGCGCATTACCTGTGAGGCCAGACCTGCAGCAGCAGCTCCGGTGCCCACGTGGTCCCCTGCTGGTCACAGGGTCCAGGAGGAGCTCCAGCTTCCAGAGAGAGCCAGGGAGCGGGCAGGGGCCCTACCTGTGTCCAGGCTGGCGAGCTCCAGCTGGGCCAGGGCTTTGGCCACAGGAGTGGGGAGGGTGGGTGTGAGGGAGAGTGAGCAAGGACCCTTGGGCACTACCAGGTGTGCGAGACAGGCTTCCCTTCTTCCTTGGAACTGAGCTGCTCACATCCTGGGTACTCTGCCTGGTCTCGCCAGTAGCCACGGTCTGTCCAGCCACATGGAGGCAGGTGCACAGGCTTCGCTCCCCACCAGGACCTTGCATCCCACTCCTGGGGTGGTCGCTGTCCTCGCTGGCCCACCTGGCTCAGGTGTTTCGTCTCTGTTGCAGCCGTGTTGCAGTGGGACAGAAGGGGCTGCACACCCGAGGAATTTTCAGGAAGCAGGTTTATTGTCTGCACAGTTCAGAGGTGGCTCACCCCTAAGAATTCTTCCTCTGCACAATGAGTGCAGAAATTCTTTGAACTTTATTCCCAGTGGTGGGGAGGGGGCTAGGAGGCTCATATGACAAGTGCGCTTCCTTCCATCCTCTAGATAAAAACCTCTAGACAGGGGTTCCAGATTTTTTTCTGCAAACCTGGCATTTATAAACAAAAAGGAAACTACAAACCACAATGGCTTCTGCAGATTTTTGCTGATAGCTGATGTCCTGTGCAGAAAACTCTCTGATAAGAAGAGGAACGTACATGCCACACATATGGTGGGGGTTTCTGCTTAATTATGGTAAGGGTCTTCTGGGTGGGTGTCTGGCCTGCTTCAGTGTGGCGCATCAGCAGTGGCCAGGCTGGGCAGGGAAGGGCTTTGCTAAGTATCTCTGGGCACTTTCCCCCTGACGGTGCTGCCCCGGTGTGGGGGCCCTTCGGTGGGGACAGAGCCACAGCACTTAGTTGAGCCCTGCAGCCCGAGCTGTCCCTGGGCAGTGGCACGAGGCACACTTCCTGCGCTGTGCGGCTCTGTTCCTCGTCCCAGCCCTGGCTCTCTGAGGGTCAGCAGACCTCATCTGAGACTGGTGATCTGACAGCATTTGGAGGGCAGACGAACACAGAGGGGACGTGGTTGTGGGGGTGAATGCGCTGCGCCTTTGCTGGTGGCAGCTGGCAGGAAGCAGCATGCCATGGACGTGGAAGCCAGCTCTGCTCCCTGCTCCCTGCCTCACCTCATGAGCTGCTCCTGGATGCCCATGCCTGGCCCCACCTGCCTTCCCCGCTCCCTGTCCTGGCCTTGTCTTTGTCCCCACCTTGTGCCCATCCCTCCCACATGGTCCCTACCCCCTGGTTTTATCTGGGATGGGCCAGGTCCCTGAGTGTTGTGGCCCGAGCATAGTGGGGGCTGGTGCTGGGGTCACATGCACAGCAGTGAATCTGGGAAGGGTCCCCTTGGTGGGTCCGCGTGGTGTGAAAACCAGGCAGGAAGCAGACAGCTCCTCCGAGGAGCTTGTCAATGCCCCTGGCGTTTTTCAGGGGCTGCTTGTTAGCCTGCCCTTGTGTGGCTCCAACCCACAGGCCAGGTCACTGGGATTTGGGGAGTTGAGCTATTCCTATTTAAGCTTTTAAAGAATGAGGCGATATAAAGCATTTTAATTTTATTTAAGTAAAATTTTTATGAAGGAGAATGGGGAACTGCTCTAAGCCCCCAAACAAAGCCACCAGGTAATGGAAACTGTCCCCAAGTCTACTGGTGACATGTAGAGGCAGGTTTCACAGACCCAGGGAAGCTCACGGGTGCGTGGGCCTCCGTGTAGCGGGGCAGTGGGTGTTTCCCACTGGATCGATTCTCCTGGCTAGGCTTGTGGAGTGAGTGTCGTGGGCGCAACTGAAGAACATCCCGACCACCACTGAGAAGTCCAAGTTTGAGAGTCTTCATTAGCCGGCCGGCTGACGGTCTCACACAACACCCAAAAAATGGCTACTGGGAGAGCAGCCCCGACCACAGGGTTGCAGGGGTTTTTACACCATAAATCAGTACACCAATCATAAATGTCTGTTGCTATGATTCAAAATTAAAAACTAACATCATGAAATCATCAGCAGAGGGGGAAGTGGGTCAAAATGACCTTACTTAGGTACAAACTAAAGAATGGTTACTAACATCTAAACAATCACTGTTAATATCACTATTAACATGGTACATTGTTTGGGAAACTGTGAATCAAAAAGAGAACAACTTTTCACTGTACAAGAATTGCCATATCATCATTTCGTATTGCCAACCATGTCATGCTAAGCAACTGTCGATGGGCACAGAGGCAGGGTGTTCTCACAGGAGAATCATTTCCTGTGTAACACGGAGACTCAGGTAAAATGGAGCCTGTGTAGTCATTGCCCATACAGCCTGGCCTGTAACATTTCCATGGAGCCAGATCTGTCAGCCCGTCATGGTGAGGGGCAGCTCTGGGTCTGCAGAACCAGAATGGCTCAGTGCCTGCCCACAGCTTCTCAACACCCCCTCCATGGAGAACAGCCACAAACATTGGTCTGGAACTTTCCAGAATACAACCATGGGGAAGGATGGCCATCTGCAGTGAGCTTTGTCCTTCACGATGGGAACTCAGAGACGGGAGCAGGTGGTTCCAATGACTCAGCCTTGCCCAGGATGGGCACACACCCTATCTTCCAGCAAAGCACAGGAAGCCATTGGCCCATCACACTCTTCAAGTGCAGGGCTGGTAACATACTCCAGAGCCCCCTGAGTGTGTCCAGGTCTTCCCTCTGAATCTGCCTCTCAAGTTGCCTTTGGAATTAGCTTGTCAGGTGTCCACTCCCTCCTCAGTGCAAGCCAGCTCAGACGGAGGACACTCCAAGTGGCCTGGGCAGTGCTCTGAATGTTCGCATTAAATATTTCCTAGCACTTAGTGCACTTACAATGTTAATAGATGTGCTTTTGGGAAAATGCATCTCACTAAGGTCCTGTTTGTATCACACGACCTGCGGGGCAGCGCTCATACTTTCCTGTGTGCCACCGTCTTGGCGGAACATGCTTTGGACGGTGCAGTTACCCATGGTCCTGCTCTTTCTTCACATGCCCTGCTTTCCTTTGGTTATCCTAAGAAAAGAAATAAAATCCAGAACAATTGAGCTGTGTGGCTTATGGATCTTTTAGAGGGTTTTGTGAAATCAAACAGCAATGAGTGGCAAGTCCTGGTGGATCCAGGGGTCAGTTTCAGGGGCTGGGCTGACCATGGTCCTACCCTCCTTCCTTTTCGTCACTGGGCCAGCAGCCTCTCCTTGAGGGAGAGGGAGAGGTGGGCTGTGAGCGCTGAGAGCTGACCATGGTGAAAACTGACACCTCCCATTTTGAGCCGCATTTTCTTGGTTCAAAAGTAAATGACTTGAACAAGACCAGTGTTTAAAGTAGAAAAGTCTTACTTCAAATGAAGTCTGACACAGGTGTTCATTAAGAACACTAGATCATATTTTGAAAATAAGGTCTTCATGAACTTTCCTTGTACTGCTGCCAATCCAGCCAGCGTGCTATCTCTGGGGCAGTGGTGACATAAGCAGCTCAGGAATCAGATGTGCTTTGATTCCTAGTAACCACCTGGCTTTCCTGTCTGTAGTGACTGTTAGCACAAAAGGACCAGGCAGGACGCAAACCTCACAAATCATCTCAGCTGTTTATTCTGGAACAAGGTTCCACACCACTGCAGGGAAGAAATGGTGCCCGTGGACCCACGTTCTCAGGGGAAAATGAGCCACTGAACAAAGAAAGGGGCTGGGTTTATATGGGTTATCTTGAGGGTGGTCTGTACGTGTCAGTTTCCTTGCGCACTCGGGAATTTGGGCTCTTTTGGGCTGGGGGTCAGTGGGCAGTGTCTGGAGAGGATTTATTTTGAAGGAGATCAGCGCCTCCTAGAGACTGGTTTTTTAGGGGTGTAAGACACCTCCTTCCCATCTACAGCCGCACCTGGAGAAACCTCTGTCTTGGGAGGTGAAGGCTAGCCTTCTTTTTTACTCCCTTTTCTCAGGCCTCATTATCTTCGGGATTTTTCATTCTCCATATCTATTAGTGACATTTGAAATTCCACCATGTCCTGGGGAGTAAAAGAGGAACCCCTTCCACAAACAGAACCCCAGAGCAGATTGTTGGATAAGGGTCTGTATTGTATAGAATATAAATTTTAAGATTTTCGTCATCAGTATGTGACAAACGGAAAACTGTAATCTTAGGAGAGAGGAGAGGTCTGTGGGGTCTTTGATAGCATGGATGGGAGGCTTGTGTCCACCCCAGCACAGGGCAGAGCTGGGCACTGCACTGCCTCTGTGGCTGAGCTTGACGGTGACTGTGGCAGATCTGTCTTTGTGTTTCTGTGTGTTCTCACCTGTGCAGCTGAAAGTGGGACATGCCTGGCCCTATGTGCAAAGCTCCTCCATCTCTTCTGTGTCCCAGCTGAGAGTGAGAGGTCAAGAAAAGAGGTGAAACTGGGTGTGGGTTCTTTGAGTTAATGAAAACCTAGAAAATACATCCAGCTTCATTTTTACAGCCTGTGACTGAAGCTAGGTGGACACACTCAGGTCCTTCGCTCTTTCTTGGGGTCTCTCTGGTACATGTACGCAAACATCAGTGGTTGGCATACTAGCTGGAGGTTTGCAAGTCTGTCTGCCCTGACCTGGGAGCCCGGGTGGCTTTGCTGCCTTTCAGAGCTGACTGCCCCATCTCCCTGCCAATGCCGTCTCCTTTTGTGGGCCCCGTGGTCTGGCTTTGAGTCTCAGTTGTGGCAAGCATCAGCAGGTATTTTGATTTTCAATTCATTAGCTAAACCTTAAGAGAATTAACTGATGTTCACATCTTGCTGGATTTACAGCCAGACTGCCAAGACCTCGTGCAATGGTGGCCAGATGGCCGTGGAGCCTGCACGTTTACTGCTGGGAATGGAGGCACGTTTCTCTGCACACTGTTCAGGGATGGAAGTGATGTCCACACTGGGACAAGAGGTGAGGCAGTGGAGGGGAGCCACAGCTGTGCAGAGCTGGGCGGTGTCCAGGCAGAACACAGACGAGCTGCGAGGAGTTCCAGGCCAGTCAGAACCCATGGTGCCTCCTCACCGCAGCCGAGGGCTTCAGGACATAAGCTGCCGCCATGATGGTTTCCAAGGAGCAGGAAAGGAGGCTCTGAGAGCCCAGGGCATCGGAATGTCACTACGAGACTCAAAAGTCCACCCTGTGGTTTAAAAGGGAAGTCACCGGAGCTGTGAGGCAGCCTGGCAATGTTATTCACTTGGATGTGTGTAGAAAGTCTAGACCTTAGGACCAGAGCTGGATCTGAATCCAGCACTACCTGTTCCTGACTGCACACACGGGACAGGCTCCGCACACACAGGGACAGGCTCCGCACACACAGGGACAGGCTCCGTACACAAAAGGACAGGCTCCACATACATGGGACAGGCTCCACGCACACGGGACAGGCTCTGCACACACAGGACAGGCTCCGCACTCATGGGACAGGCTCCACATACACAGGGACAGGCTCCGTACACACAGGGACAGGCTCCACATACACGGGACAGGCTCCGCACACACAGGGACAGGCTCCGTACACACAGGGACCAGCTCTGCACACACAGGACAGGCTCTGCATACACGGGACAGGCTCCACGCACACGGGACAGGCTCTGCACACACAGGACAGGCTCTGCACTCATGGGACAGGCTCCATGCACACTGGACAGGCTCTGCACACACTGGACAGGCTCCGCGCACACGGGACAGGCTCCGCACACACAGGACAGGCCTTCCACATGGAGGACAGGTTCTGCCACTGTGCCACATCCCAACCAGAATGTTTATTTTCTAAGGTAGCAACCCCATGGGTATTTAAATGGCCAGTAGCTGATTTTGGGAAGTTTATCTATATTAAATGCACACAACGAAATAACTATTCCTTGTGTCTCAAGGTACTTAAAATGTGGTATGATAAATAGCAAATTAATACTTTCTACTTTTTCTGTTTTCTTATTTTTTAGGTGCTGGGGAATTGAACCCAGGGTACTGTACTACTGAGCTATATTCCTAGCCCTTTTAAAATTTTGAGACAGGGTCTTTTAAATTGCCTAGGCTGGCCTCAAACTTGCCATCCTCCTGCCTCAGCCTCCAGAGGTGCTGGGATCACAGGTATATACCATCTTGCCCAGTCACACCTCGTGCTTTTGAAAGTAAATTTTATCACACTGTCAGGCTCATTTGAATTCAGAATTATATGTTTAGGTGAAATGTGGAGACGCAATTCAGGAGAAGATTTGCCAAACTTCTTGTTCATTACCTGGTGTGTCTTGGTGGTCTCCAACTGTGGCAATGATAGGTAACCTCAGGAGCATTGTTTTATCCTGAAATATTTTGAATCTGGAAAGTTAGCTCCCTGGGGAGGCTTGAGAGATTAAGGGTGGCCCTTCCTACTTGTGTCTGAGCAGAATTAACCCAGGTCCACAGCACTTCTGGCAGGTTGCAGGGCTGGGTCTGGGGTCAGGCCCTGTGCCTACCACACACCAGCCATGTGGGTCTGGGGGAGCCACTTCATGTTGGTTTCCTCGCTGTCAAATGGGAAGCAAATACCGAGTCCCAGGTTGTTGCCTGGGTTGGGAGATGCTGGGGAGCAACTCTCAGCACCCTGTGCTTGGTGGGGCTGCAGATGTGAGCTCTGCCTTTCTGCCTGCCCCTGGGGGCACCTGCTTGTCCTCATTGTTTGGAGAACTCTGAGGCTCACCTGTGGCTTCCCATCAAGCACCACAGTGCATCAGAGAGACACCTGTCTGTTAATGAAATCTACATGTGTGAGTTCTGCTAGATACCTGGAAGCTACAAGAATCACACAACATGAAACACTGCACTTTTTCCTTGGAAACTTGCAATCACACCCTGACAGGAGATCAGCTGGGCACACACTTGCGGTCACCATTGGTGGATCTCCACGTGGTGCCAGCCCAGGAGGGAGAGCTTTGGCTAGGAGGAGGTGACGGGAAATGAACATTGATGCTGTCCTTGTCAGTTGCTTGGTAAACAAGAGGGCAGTCACTAATGCAGTGCTCCGTGCTCCCCGAATAGCCGACCCGGGGTCTCCAGAGGCACGGGATGGGGTCTTCTGACTGACTCTCCACAGCACTGGGGGAACGGGAAGCTGGCGTGGCCTTTTGAGCCTTGCCTCCAAACCAATTAGGAGCAAAACTCTCATTTTCTCTAACCAGCTACAAAATGATGGCTTCTCAGCCTTCAAAATGCAGTACCGCAGGTAGAATTTGAAACAACAAATTAAACTTATGAGGTCAAGGTGAAATTACTACAGAGAAAAGAGCTTTCATAGGTAGAAATGAAGAGGAGAGACTCGCCAGAGACCTGCAGGACCTGCGCTGACTGCATGGTGAGGCCAGCGGTGAGGGGAGCGAGGGGTCCAGTGTTCCTACTTCCACACAAGGGCAGGGTCGGCAGAGGTGGCAGTGCAGTGTGGGCCTGGGGTGCTCTGTCTGCTGCTCCTGCCTGCTCCAAGCCCGGGCTGGTCTGCGTGTGTTTTCTTCCTTCCTCGGCATCCCCTTGCTGTCCACTGTGGGCACCTTAGCAGGAGCTCAGAGCAGGGGCAGGACATTGGAGTACATGCTTGTCCTCTACTCTTTCCAGCTGGCCTGCCCTTGGCTGCAGGTCACTGTCCCTGCACAGTGGTATCTTCTGTTGATTCTCCTTCCTCGTGTGCACCTTGGTGCTGCAGCTCCACGGCTGCTCCCGGAGTCCTGGTCCCCTGTGTGCTCTGTCCCTCTGTATGTTCTCTTCTTAAGTATATTTTTAGTTGTAGATGGACACAATACCTTTATTTCATTTATTTATTTTTTTATGTGGTTCTGAGGATCAAACCCGGTGCTTCACATGTGCTGGGCAAGGCCCGACCTCTGAGCCACAACCCCAGCCAGTGCACATTCTCTTACTGCGCCATCTGTCCTCTCAGTGTCCTCTCAGCTCAGGCTGCCCGACACCCAGCACGGACTGGACAGACTGGCTGTCCACTGGGTGGCTGGAGTCCCACCCAGATTTCTCACAGTTGTGGAACTGAAGGTCCAAGGTTGAGGCACCTGTGGTTCAGTGGCTGTGGAGGCTGCTTCCGGGTTTGCAGATGGTGCCTCCTGCATCCTTGGAATCCCCACCTCCTCACACCACCTCACAGGGCAAAGGCTTCAGCTAAGGGATTTTGGGGGTCACAGACTGTCAGCCACACCAGTTGTCTCCACTGTGTCCCTGACGGATGGGACATTTACTAGGTTTCTGCCCAGGGCCGTCTCAGCTTGTGGGTGCTTGGGACAGAATCGAGGCTCCACAAAGCAGTTGCTCTCAGTCGATTTCTTCTCACTTGCTTGTTCTCAAAGATGTCATCGACTTCATGAGCCAGTGGGAGCTGTAGGTCTGAACTCTGGTGCCACCACCCTGCTCTGTCCAGAAGGATCCCGCCCTGGAACCCAGCAAACCCTGGCAAGCAAGGCAGATCCTTTTACCTCTGTTTCTGTGCTTCCAGACTTCTTTGTGGTTTCAGTTGGTTGGATTAGTGACGTTTTGGGCATCGAATCCCCAGCAACTGCCCCAGAACCAGCAGAGGTTGCCTAATGTGAGTTGCTTTGGAAGGTCCTGGCCTCTTGGATGTGACTAAAATTTTGCTTTCCCTGCTCATCCGATCTGCTATGACACCAGGTTAATTCTGAAGTATTTTTCCTAATTACAAAAACAATAGGCTCATGGTAGAAAATTTAGTTATTCTGTAAAAAATGAAGAAAAAGCCACTGTATTAAGATCTATTGTGTTTCTCTCCTTTTTTTTTTTTTTTTTTTTTTTTTTTTTTTGTACTGGGGATTGAACCCAGGGATGCTTAACCACTGAACAACATCCCCAGCCCTTTTTAATATTTTATTTAGAGGTGGGGTCTCTCTGAGTTGCTTAGGGGCTTGCTAAGTTGCTGAGGCTGGCTTTGAATGTGCGATCCTCCTTCCGCAGCCTCCTGAGCAGCTGGAATTACAGGTGTGTGCCACCACATCTGGCTTTTTTCCCTTGGCAGTGCTGGGATTGAACCTAGGACTTCCTAGGACTTTAGGCATGCCAGTCAAGTGCTCTACCATCGAGCTGTGCCCCCAGCCTTCTCTTATTTTTTTAATTTATGATTTTAAAAATCATCCGAGGACATATTCTTCATGTACTCTGCTTGCACTTTTGTCACTCTGCGTTGTGTAAGTGGTTTTCTAAGTAATTGAAAACAGTCTTTATTGCTTTATTTTAAGTAGTTACCTAATGACTGTCTTCATATGCTTGGACAATACCCACCTAAATGTGAGGAGCTATCCCAGGGAAAGCCAGGTGTTGGGGTGGCAGCAAGCGCCTTCAAACGCCAGGCCCATCTCCTGTGCTCTCAGGTGACTGGAACCACAAATGCTCACAACAGCCAGTCAGGTGGGAACTGTGGAATTCCCGGTTTACAGAGTGGAAAACCGAGGTTCCGTCCATGTGAGTCACTTGCTGCAGTTCACTAGGCAGAAGCTGGTGGGGCTAGTGATGAAGCCACAGGTCTGCAAGGTCCCCACTGTTTGCAGGGAGTCCTTCTGAGCCATCCTGGTTGCTGGGGAATGTGGGGAGTGGACACTGCAGTTGGGGCCTGATGGGGAGAGATTAGCAGAGGCATTAGCAGTGCATTAGGGAGGGAGGAAGGTGGTCTGCCTTCTGGGGGCACCGGGGAGTGAGGCCTGTGGGACAGAGAACACTGAGTATGTGCAGATCTCTACAAACCCCTGTTCTACTCTAAATAATAATTGAACACAGGCTCTATTAACAGTTACATCCCTGAGGACCTGCAGTGACTATTCCTCCCAGGAGAGCAATGAGGAAAAGGTGCCTATGCTGGCACAGGTGGGGAGGGGAGGGTGGTGCATCCACAGTAGGAGGCATGGGCAGGTGCTCCGGCCTCCAGTGTGCCTCTGTGGTGACCTCTGCTGGATGCCATCATTTTATTCTGCATTAGATAGCTGTGATCCTCCTGGCGGATGCCCAGTTCCATAAAGGTGGGAGCTCACCTCTGGGCTACTTCTTAGTAACTGTTCCTCTGTGGAAGCAGGTGCTCTGCCTCAGACTCCAGAGCCTGTCCCTGCAAGGTTGGAGCAGCCCCTCCCCAGAGGGCCCTGGACTCCTGTGGCATGATGGGTTGGCCAATAAGTCACTTCAAAGCCCTGGCCAGTTATGTCACAGTCTGCCAAGGGCTCTTTTAGGAGGCCCTTGCAAGGCAGCTGGATCCTTTGTCCAGGCTGCAGATGTCATTTCAGGTTTTCTGAGTGGCAGGCATGCACAACTGGGCTCCCTTCCCTGCATGCTGCCATCACCCGCCAGGCTGGGGTCAGGTGTTCGGCCCCTCACTGCCTTCTGCTCCAGCCCCTCTTCCTCCTCCCTTCTGGACCTAATTCCTTTGCCATGTGCAAATCTTCCCACTGTAACAGAGCCACTCACAGATGCAAGGTCCCACAGGTCTGGAGGCCGAAGTCTGAGACAAGGTATGGGCAGGCTGGTTCCTTCTGAGGCTAGAGGGGATCTGTGTTAGTCAGCTTTTTGTCACTGTAACCAAAATACTCAACAAGAACAACTTAGAGGAGGAAAAGTTTGTTTGGGTTCACAGTTTCAGAGGTTGGGTACATGGTGGGCCAACTCCATTGCTCTGGGCCCAAGTGAAGCAAAACGTCATGGCAGAAGGCTGTGGTGGAGGAGCAGTACTCTGTTCCTGGTGGCCAGGAGGCAGAGAGTAATGGGGGAAGGGACTGCAGGGAAGATGAACCAGGCACACCCCAGAGACACTGGGCTGTTCCTGGCTGTCTCCACTTACGGGTATTGACTGGTGACCTCAAGCCCAGCTCCTTCAGAATGAAACTTATCCTTCACTCCCCTTCTCAGGGCAGGCCTCTGGTCTGTCTCCATATCCACTGCAAAGAGAATCATGTAGAATTAGGCTGGTGAGAAGGGGGAATGTGTGCTGATGAGCAAGGCTGAAGAGAAGGAAAGGGGGTAACAGGAGAGCTCCTGACTCTGCTGGTGGGACCCCCTGGCTTGGCTCCACTGGGCCTAAGCACCTTGCTGATCCTCCATAGCCAAGGCTTTATCATGGTACTGATTGCTACGCTCAGCCTGTGTGCACAAGCTGCATCTGGCTCCAGCTAGACCCCCAGTGTAAATGCACAGGGTCTGGCTGAGAGAATGGTTCATCATCGTGGAGAGACAGCTCAGCATGTACCTTCTGGACAGTGAGCTGTTCTGTGTGGGCTGTTCATTGCCATCACCCCATGTTATTCCTAATGCAGACGGTCCCCTGTGTATTCCTGATGAATTGTTTGTAAGCTGGTTTTGGATTTATCGTTTCATCTGTACTTTTCCTGTTACTAATAGATCTCCTCATTGTTAAATTGAGAAGTGGAGACATTAAACAGTTTACAGAAATAATCAAACTATCTGGGAAGTGGAGTCATGATTGTGTCCAGTTCAACAACCATGTGGTCCTGGGCAAATCATGTAACCCCTGTGACTTGGTTCAGATGTTCCCTCAGGGCTCGTTGGGTGACAACTCCTGGATTTTATTTGTCATTTGTCTAGTCATTAGGCACGAACATGTTTTGTCTAAAGCATACTATGTCTACCTAATGCACAAGAGCATACGCTTCCTTCCTGCCTTGTGCTGCTGCATTCCTGTGCAGACACTTGGGATGGAGCAGCTGCTCAACAGAGACCTGTTCTATGAATAAATGAGTTGGTTTCCTATTCCCTGTTGAAGGATGGAGGTGACAAATACCACCAACCCATTCCCACCAAGGGCAGTGTGGGGGCCCAGCAGTGTGTTAACCTCAGTGTCCCACACAGGGATAAGCCCTCATCAGTGTGGAGGAACACAGAACTCCCTCTGCACAGAGGGGCTAAGGCCACGTGACTCATGTGTCTGGGAACTGCTTCTGAACTTGAGTTGCATTGTGTCTAGCAGCCAGGTCCTGCCAGTCAACAGCAGGAGAGCAGTTGTGCTGGAGGGCTGGAAATCAGCCGAGCAACCAGGAAATGGGTGCTGACTTTGTGGCCATTAGCCTCGATGGCAATACTGCTGGCCTGAGGACTCCAGTAGGCTGTGCTGTGGCAAGGACTAGTGTGAAAACGTGTCTGTCTCTGTGAACTTGAGCGTGGGGTCCTGCTAGTCCTGCTAGCTGTGATTCTAGGGATTCTGCACCACTTTACAGGGGGGAAGCCCAAGCCCAGAGAGGCGGGATTGCACTTCTGCTTCATGCAGTGGTTAGGTCTGGGCCAGGATCTGAGCTGGGTGCATGGCCAGGCCCCTGGTGCAGGTGGGACCATCCAGCTTGCACTCTAGAGCTTCTACAGGGGCAGGAGGTCTCTGCATCTACCCTCTGAGAGATGCCCATGGAGAGAAGTCACATAATAGGGCCAGGGCTGTAACCACAGGGTTTCTGCCTCGGTAGAGATGAAAGCAGCAAGGCTGAGTTCTCTTTGTGAATTCAGTGAGTGACACCTCCAGGTGGCAATAACAGCAAGGCCACCAGAGGTCTGTAGGTCCCACAGGGTTTGCACAGCTCGTCCACACATGGTCTTTCATGGAATCCTCGCGTCCCCCTCATTTTCAGATTGAGAAGCCAGAACACACTCTTGTTACCTGACTGACCATGGCTGAGGCAGAATAGAGATCTCAATTCATTGTTTTTTTTCACTTCCACTTCTGATGGTTATACATTTTTTAAAAATCCAGGAACTCTGGTCTTTTTCAAAAAAGTACATAAGTGCTACTAGAGGGTGGTGTTACCATCACAGCCCTGCTGTGCTTGCTGGGAGGAGTCTCTGGCTCCAGGAAAGGGTGAAGAACACAGATTATCCCAAATTGTAGTGGTACACTCACCTAGCTCTACTTGATAAAGAGGGAGTGAGTTCTTAGACTCTCTCTATTTTAATGCATGGTAGTTGGATTTCCCACTTCCTTTTCTCAGACCCTTCCACTCTGCTCCACTCCATTATGTGAGGGACTGGGTGAGACATGGGCTACTGATGCATCTTGTCCAAGATCCCAAATTGTGTTTTTCCCGTAGGGGTGGGAGTCCTCCCGCCTCCATGTTGTTATTCTCTTGGAAGGTGAGGAAGGGGTCAACTTAATGACTGCAAAATGCTTTCCTTGCATGGCATTGTCGTTTTGTGAGAAGAAAGGACAGTGCTGAGATGGGGACAGCCCAGCATCTCTAAAAACCACGGTGCTGCCGCAGAAAACTCAGTAAACTGAAATGTTTCCCCACGGCACCCATCCTATCCAGAACCTGTGTGCTTGGCAGAATAGTAATTACACTGACTGGGGAAAATTGGTTTCAGCCTAACGATAAGTAAAGTTGAAGAATAAAAGGAGAGCAGATGGTTTGATTTAGAGAGCGCCGCTGTGCTGGTGCAGCACGGATATGAGGAAAGAGAGGGAAGGCGCTGGGAAACGTCTTTCTTCTGAAGTGAGTTGCCTCTTTACTTGGTAGCTCGGAATGGGGAAAGTCCTTTCACTCCTGGGAAACATTTGCCAGAGCTCTGGGGAGAAGGAGACTCCTTGTGTCTCTTGAGGATAGCCTGTGGCCACTGGACTCCTGAATGTCTCTAGAAACCACGTTCCAGAACCCTCCAGACTAATGTGGAGAGTTTGATCCTTTCTGGATACCCAGAGGCACTCGTGCATAGCAAAGACTCAGATATGGCACAGTACATCAGTATCCTGGGGAGCCCTTCACCCTGGAGAGCTCCTAATACCCTGGAGAGACCCCATACGGGTGAACCCTGGATATCCTCCACCCTGTGGAGAACCCCTACCTTCTGGTGAGCCCCACACCCTGGTAAGCCCCTGACAAACCTGGCCAGTGAAGGAGTCTGAGGTAGAACTGGCGCTGCTGCCTCAGCCCTAACACCTCTTGATTCACTTATAGACGAACTCTGTCCTGGTGGTTCAACCCGCATGGCTGAGTGTTCAGTTTGATAACTCAGAACTCAGAGCACGAGCTGGTGTGCTGGCAGCTAGCGCCATGTTGGTAGTGAGGGACTCCGTTCATGTTTTCTCCTTCTGCTTGTTCCAAAGCTAAAACAGGGAGGGACCCTGGGCTCAGGATGTCTCAGAGGAGGGGAGGGCACTGGCCTAAGCTCCCAGCTGCTGTCGCACCGGCAGTGGTTTGGGGACTCGGAGGCCATTGGCACATGGGGTCCCTGCAACGCTGCCCAGCCCTGCCTCCTGCAGCCCAGGCCTGTCTTCAGTCAGCTCCAGGTTTGACTCTGAGTCTGGAGAAGTGCTGTCCTGCCTCGTCCTTCTTCTCTTAGGCTGTTTGTGCTATTTGCTTCCAAGTGCAGCGTGTTACTTCCCCTTGGTTCCTGCTGTTCCACTGCTCTGCTGGCCTGATCCACCCTCTTTTGAAGGTAAAGCTTGAGTCTTGTCTTCAGTCTTGGGGGAAAGTTTCAGCTAGTCTGCCACTTCCTTTTATTATTATAATTAGTGCATATTAATTGTACAAAATACTGGGTTTCACTGTGACAATTTCACATGTGCATGTAATGTACTGGACTGTATCCACTCGTGTCTTTCCCACCCTGGCCCTTCCTAGTGCTGTCTGTCACTCGATTTCTGCTTCACTCGACAGCTGGCTGCGGTACTTGGCCTTCGTCACGGAGTGCTCTCGTGTCCCTCTCACTCTTACCTTTGGCTCCCTTTTCTGTTCCCCATGTTGCAGACACAGTAGGATCTCAGCATCTTGCTACTGAGGAGTCGTGGAGGTTGCATGATTGCCATATGAGCGTACGGGCCAGGGCTGGAGTGGAATGCTTGTTCTGGGAAGGGTGAGTGCCCATCATCTCTTGGTAGCTCCTGGGCCAGGAAAGCTTCTCACTGGAGCTTCTAGGAAGGGTGAGACCTCAGGACTTGTCATCTTCCCCCACTTCCTGCCAGCAAGGCTTTCACCTTTGAATGCAGGGATAAGAGATGGTGCTGATGGGGGCTGCACATTCACACTCCTTCTCCCGCTTCATTGAAACTCTCATCCCTATTAATGAGTTGATTCATTCAGTAAGTATTTTTGAGTTCAAGGTATTGTTATAGATGCCACAGTAGTAACTAAAGTACCCCAGCCCTTGGTCTCATGGAATCTGTTTTCTCAAATGAAAGCAGAAAGTAATTTGACAATTTTAATGAAACTGGGAGAAGTGGACAGTGAGAGCTCAGGGAGCCAAGTAAATGCAGGTTACCTTACCTAGTCAGGACACAGAGAGCCCTCCTACAGGGTGCTGTGTTTCACCTGGGACCTGAGAAATGCAGGTTACCTTACCTAGTCAGGACATGGAGAACCATCCTAGAGGACACTGTGTTTCACCTGGGACCTGAGAAATGAGTAAAATGCAGCTAGGCCCATAGGGAGGGAAGACACTCACATAGCAGCATGCTAGTGAAAGCCTGGATATGAACAAAATGTTTGAGTGGGCGGGTGAAATGCTGAATGGAAGCTTGTCTGGATACAGTGGGGAATGAGCCTGAAGTCACCATCTGGGAGGATGGCCTTGGCTTCTCTTACAAGAAATAGGAGTTACTGAAGGTGTTCCAGCTCGGGAGAGGTATAATCCTTTTTGCACCTAATAAAGATTATTCTGGCTACTGAATGGAACAGATAGGGAAGTAGAAAGGTTAGGGACGGCAAAACCAGTTAAGTTAGAACAGTGTCCCAGGTCAGTCATGGTAGATAGAGAGACCTAGTTTATGAGATATACAGGAGACAAAAAATTGCTAAGACTCAGCAGGTGTAGGGATCTAAGTGGAGGGCTAAATGCCGGAATTTTCCATGTGCGGGCCCTCTCCTTGGCCCACAGAGCAGCTGTGGGGAATAGTTGCATGCACTGTTGCTAGTGATCAGCAAGGAAGGTACTGCTTGCTCGTGCTTTGCTTTCTGTGGAGGGCTGCTCATCTTTGTGCATGTGAACCTCTGAATATGAGAGAGGTAAGCCCACTGAGTAGCCCTCCATCTGTGAGAATAGGATTTGGTGGGTAAATGCCATCCTCCCATTCTTCAGTTAGGATCAGATTGTTGTGTATCTTTTCTGCCCTGATGGTCAGGGAAACTGTGTTTAGACTTATTAAATTCCAGTTGACTCAAAATCAGAATATGGAACTGTGTTGGAATTCTGACCAAATCACTCCTAGGTGTGGTGATGAGGAGGACTGGGTGATTTGAAATGATTCACAGGACTCACAGTTGTGCTATCATGGCTACTACAGAGAAAGGATACAAAGGTGGGCATAAGTTTTCAAGAACCATCTCCTAATGGAGTCAGATAGGATATGCAAATTCCTCCAGCACAAGTTGTACCAACATGCATGAAGTTCTGACCACCAGGAAGGCTCATTAGACTCAGTGGCCAACAACTTTTTGGGGCAGCTGGTCACACGGGCAACCTCTGCCAGGCATATAGGAAAGTTCTGGGTTCCCCAAAGGATCAGTTGTGCAGCACAAACCACATGGTTTGTACAAACATCCTAGGCAAACAGAGCCACTCTTGGCACTTAGGGAAATGTTTATATCCATGCTGGGAACTGTTCACCACTCAAGTTCCCGGATGACTGTGAAAGAGCCACCTTTCAATCAAGGCTTTCCAATGTGAGGCAGTTTCAGTCCTGCCTGGTTAACGCTTTACTGAGGAGTTAACAGGACAGATGACAAACTAAAAACTCAGTCATTTTGATACAAAGATGAAATTTAATAGATTATTAGTGAAATCTTTTACATTTAAGTTAAAAAAGATTGCACAGTAGTAATTAACATAAGGCACTTGAAGATGTCATGGATCTGCACATATCAGCCAAACGTGAGTGGTGAGTGAACTACAGGCTCTTGGGCTTTCTGCAGAGATGCCTCATCCAGCTCCAGGTTAGCTGACCTCACTCTCATGGCTGCCCAGACCGCACGGGAGGTAAATGACATGGGAGTCTGGGCACTGCCCTCAATGGTCAGCAAGAGCAATGCTACCAGGACCACGAGGGTGGTGCAGGCTGTGGAAACTGTGACTTGTAGTGAACCCTGGTCCAGAGGCAGGAAGCTGCACCATGGCTGGGACTGTCAGGGAGAAGGGAGGCCCTTTGCTGTTCCTGAGATCAGAACTGGGTGGCAAAGTGGCGATTACTAGGCACACCCAAAAGATGTACGGGCAACTGGGTAAGAGTCATGGCACAGGAAGCCAGCTGCTACTAGGTGAAGGCATTACCGCTGATGGCCTTATGGAAGCTGGGCGAAGGGCCTGGCTAGAGGGAGTCTTCCAGGGGGCCTCCCCTAGATGGAGGTCTGTGACTGCAGAAGCTCTTTGGGTGCTGGTGCTAGTGCTCTAGCAGAGAGAGCCCCTGAGGGCTACAGCGTGGGAACCAGGCCGCAGACAGCAGCCTGGGAGCGGAAGTGGGGTGGCACGAGGGAGCAGAGCGGCGCGGGGCGGCCTGGGGCAGCCTGGTTGCGGAAGTGGGGTGGCACGAGGGAGCAGAGCGGCGCGGGGCGGCCTGGGAGCGGAAGTGGGGCGGCCTGGTTGCGGAAGTGGGGCGGCACGAGGGAGCAGAGCGGCGCGGGGCGGCGAGGGAGCAGAGCGGCGCGGGGCGGCCTGGGAGCGGAAGTGGAGCGGCCTGGTTGCGGAAGTGGGGCGGCACGAGGGAGCAGAGCGGCGCGGGGCGGCCTGGGAGCGGAAGTGGAGCGGCACGAGGGAACCCGTCGAAGGCACCCTGTGGCCTCCTCAGAAACTGGTTCTTCACGTTAGGCTCAGGCACGTCTCTGGGGGGTTCGTCAGAGGGAGGGGTGTGTTTTGCCCTGTGGACGCGAGGCCCGCAGCTGTGGCGGGAGGCGGAGCTGGAGAGACCAGCTGGAGGCGCCGGGGTGTCCCGGGCGGGCGCGGAAAGGCCGGCCCCGGCGAGGGCGCCGTGCGAGGGGCTGGAGCGCCTGGGAGAGGCCTGGGAACGCGCGGGGCCGGCCAGCGCGGCGAGGAGGACCCGGCTTCGGTCGACCGCAGCCGCCCGCGCGGTGTCCGTGAGGCGGCCCAAGTGCGGCCGGAGCCGGGAGTGGCCGCGCTGGCAGGAGGGCCGGGAGGGGCGCGGCCAGTGGAGGAGGGTCGGCGGCCGCGTCGCGCCCTGCGGTCTGCTGTGCGCCGCTGTCGCGGTCCATCGGGAATCATCCCGGCGAGCCGGACCCTCGCGACTCAGGAGGCTGCCCGAGGGCCTCAGGTCAGGTCCGCCTCCGCGGGTTAGCGAGTAGAGGCCGGGCTGGCGCACGCCTGTCATCCCACGGCCAGGAGGCCGAGGCGGGAGGACCGAGTTCAGGCCAGCCTCAGCGAATTGGCGAGGCCCTGAGCAACTCAGTGAGACCCTGTCTCCAAATAAAATGTGAAAGGGCTGGGCTGGGGCTCAGAGGTGAAGCACTTCTGGTTCGGTCCCTCGTGCACCACCCGCGGCCGTCTCGTAGAAATCACGTTGGCGAGGAATCGTACCGTGAGATGAAGATGCTGCAAAGCGTGACCGGTCCATGTCTTTAAAATGCTTTTAGTTGTGTATGGACACAGGCTTCCGTTTGTTTTCACGTGGTGCTGAGGACCGAACCCAGCGCTCCACCACGGAGCTGCAGCTCCCGCCCCTGGGTCCTTTTAATTAGGCAGCTTCTTCCCTTGGGCTGATCACGGACTTGCATGCTGGCGATGGCGCGCTGAGCGAAAGCGATTCCAAACAGGTTCAAACCCAGCACCTCCAGGAACTTCAGCCCGCGGCGGCTGACTTCCCGAGAGAAGCCAGCAGTGGGTAGTGCATTGTGAGGCGTGTTTTTATTCCTGTTTTCTTCTTAACCAAACAGATGGGGCAGATTAATCCTCATGTTTTCTTTTCATAGATATTTTCCAAGTCAATTCACTAGCTTCAAGTAAGGGGAAGCAAAATTGAGTAAACAACGCTTGCACATTGATGGGCGATGTGTTTGGATGGTGCATACTGTTCTCACTTTTATTTTTTGAAAAAACAATCTGTGAGCCTTCAGAGGGTTGAGAAAGAGGTGAGGGGAGAATGTTACATGAAAGTTCTTGCTACTGAAATAATGATTTTTTTTTGGGGGGGGAAGCATTCCTATTTATTGAAAATGATCATTAATAGATGCAACAGGTTTTTTTGTAAAATTTTTGACAGAGGAAAGATACTGGTATGGAGGCAAAATGACAATACTTGGGAAAAACATTTGGACTAAAATCATTACACATATTCTACATAAAATAATGATTCTTTTTGCCCTTGAGAGCCACCATCTTAACCTGGCGTGTGGCCATGTGTTCCACAGGAACACCCCAAAGTGAACACAACTGAGATAGTTCTCTTTTGCATACCATGTGGGTTTGACTGCTTCAGAAATATCTGTGGCCCTTGCCAGGCCCATAGTCCTTCAGGCTCTTCTGATGAACACCCCTACTGTTGTCCCACACTCCTCTCCATGTTGTGTTGTTCTGTCTCTCTGTGCCTCACTTTCTAAGTCTCTGCTTGTCCTTCATTGGTGAATGAGGAGAACATCATTTGGTATATTTCTGGCATATCAGAACATCATCTGGGATCCTTTTCTATAGGTCTCAACAAACAGCCAGTTCTAAAAATATCAAGTATCTATGATGAAGTAAGAAAACCCTCAGTGGACAAGATAAAGATTAGGGCTTGCTGAATAATCCTTTAAGTCAGTGTGGACTGAGCATCAAGATGGACTAAGCATCAACAGTATTAATGTGATGATAGCTTATGTTTTCTATTTGCATTATTCAGCTCAGATTTTATGTAGAATATGGGGCATTTTAAAGATAAGGTAGAACTTGCTGGTCTTCCTGGGTTGATGGAACTTGTAGTGAGTGGTCATTCAAAAATCACACTCTTTTTAGCCCCAGTATATTATTACATCAGTGGCTTTTTTGGGCATCTAGTAATTGATAACTTGTAGAAATTTTCATAATACAAAAGTGATAATATGTTTCTTGAAGAAAACTTAAAACACACATAAGCAAAAAAGAAAGAAAATCAAAGGCCAGTGTGTTCCTATTGCTCAACATGGCTTACCACTGGCAAATTGTGGTGGTGCTTTTTATATCTTTCATAGTCATAATTTAAAAAAACTTTATCCTATTAGTATGTTAAAATATTAACCTAGCATTTTTGATGGTTGCACATATTTTGTGTGCCTTGTATCTATGTATGCATAAAATAAACTTTTTTTTTCTGAGACAGTATCACTGTTGGTCTTTAACTTGTGATCCTCCTGCCTCGGCCTCCCAAGTAGCTGGGATTGTGGTATGCATTTGCATGCTGATTTTATACAGTTTTAGATGTACAGAAATACTGTGAGTATAACACACAGAGTTCTTGTATACTTAATATCCAGCTTCCCCTCTTATTAAAGTATAGAATTTGTTATAATTCATGAACTAATATTGATGTATTGCTGATAACTAAATTCTGTTTTGTTGATTTCCGTACTTTTTCCTGATATCCTTTTTTTTTGTTGTTCTAGGACCTATTCTTGGATCTCACATTACATCTAAACATCATGTCTCCTTAGGTTCCTTTTGACTTAAATGTTTCTCAGACTTTCCTTGTTTAAGATGACATTCACAGTTTTGAGAAGTACTGGTCAGGTGTTTTGTAGACTATTCCTCAATTTAGATTTGTCTCATCTTTATCTTTTTTTAAAAATCATGATTAGACTAGGGTTATGATTTAGGGAAGGAAAATCACAGAGGAAGTGCCCTTGTTATCACATCACATCAGGGTTACATACTACCACCAGGACTTTTCACTACTGATATTGACCTTGGTTGCTGAACTGAGGTCAAGTTCACCACTGTAGACTTGCTCTTCTCCCATTCTGTGAGGGAATTACTATGTGTGATCCCAAGGAGAGGAGTGCTGTGTTCTGCTTCCTTGAGAGCACGCATTACTTGGTATTCTATACAGATTTGTTTATTTTTCTCTAAATAATTCAGTCATTTGTTTTATTTTTTGGATTATAATCTGATGCTAATTTATTTTGTCAATCAAATTGTTCCAGGTTTGGAATTCTTTCGGTGGTCCCCCTGGAACTATCTTTTTAAATACTTCCATCATGTGGCTTTATTTTTAACATTTCCTTACTTTTCCTTATAATACCAGAGGCTCTGGACACATGACGTGTGTTCTTGCCTCATCTCAGAATTAGCCGTTTCTTCAGGGAAATTCCCTTCTGCTGGAGAATGGTGTTTGAAACCAAGATCTGGGCACAGTGCCGTGGGGTATCCCTGCTGCTAGAACACATCACAGACGAGGCAGAGAGATGCATATGTTCTCGTCTGTGAATGCACACATTCTTAAGTATCTCAGCGTGAACGTGTCTGTTTCCACTGAGTTAACTGTGGCTCTTCCTGTTGTCTCCAGCTGCAGTCTTCCCACTGCACATCACTAGCCTCCTCCCAGCTTTTTCTGATATCCAAGTGAGCCTGGTTCCCACCGTCTGCCGTTCATTGATTTAATTGCTCAGATCCAGTGTATATGTGTAGCAGTGTCAGGACTGGTAACCTGCACCCCTTGTCAACTGGAGTTGTAAGACTTAACAGTTTTCATGGCCTTTGATTTTAGTTGGCATCGGTCAGCACTCACATTTATCCCACATATCTGTAATGCATCTGGATTCTTTTGTCACACTGTGTCCCATCCTGGGACTCCCTGTTACCTTGATTTTTTGTTAAATATGCTTACATTAATGTTTCACTTTTTGCTGTAAAAGTCAATGGATTTTGATCTAGGTTGGTTCCACAGTCTGGCTATTATGAATTGAGCAACTATGAACATTGATGTGGCTGTATTTCTATAGTATGCTGATTTTAAGTCCTTTGGGGATAGGCCGAGGAGTGGGATAGCTGGGTCCTTCAATTGATGAATGGATAAAGAAACTGCGGTATATATATACAATGGAATATTACTCAGCTATAAAGAATAATAAAATTATGGCATTTGCAGGCAAATGGATGAAATTGGAGAATATCATGCCAAGTGAGATAAGCCAATCTCAAAAAACCAAAGGATGAATGATCTCACTGATAAGTGGATGATGACACATAATGGGGGGTGGGAGGGGAGCAAGAATGGAGGAAGGAGGGACTGTATAGAGGGAAAAGAGGGGTGGGAGGGGCAGGAGGGGAGGAAAAAATAACAGAATGAATCAAACATCATTACCCTATGTAAATGTATGATTACGCAAATGGTATGTTATTACTCCATGTACAAACAGAAACATGTATCCCATTTGTTTACAATAAAAATAAAATTAAGAAATTTTAAAAAAGGAAAAAGATCAAATGTAAATAAGAATTTATTTTTTGCAGCTGATTCTACTTCTAGAAATTTATTCTAAGGAAAGAGTCACAGAGGATCCATGTACAAGAATGTTTCTATTTTGGGGTGCTGTGGTGCATGCCTATAATCCCAGCAGCTTGGGAGGCTGAGGCAGGAGGATCACAAGTTCAAAGTTAGCCTCGGCAACTTAGTGAGGTCCTAGGCAATTAGCAATACCCTGTTTCAAAATTTAAAAGAAATTTTGGGGATGGGTCTCAGTGGTTAAGCATTCTGGGTTCAATTTCCAGTACAAGAAAGAAAAAAAAAAAAAAGAACAAAAGTTTCTTTCACTACTGTTTGTAATAAGCATAGGCCTGGAAATGAACAAAACATCAACAGCTGGACTGTATTACTGTTCTTCCACCCAGCTGGACCCTGAGTGGCCATGGTGAACTAGCTGTAAGCGCACTGGCACAAAAAAGAACCACGACACAGTGTTTAGTGCAAAAGCAACTTACAGGAGAATCTGTGCACTGTGGCCCCCATTTTATTCTAAGGCATACCCATACCAAACACTACATTTCTTTGCACTGGAAATATTTTTAAAATAAAATTTAATGGTGATGAGTGAATGGAGAGACCATGGAAAGACCATGAATATACATATTTAAAAAAAAAGTCAGTGGATTTTGATGAATGCATAGTATATGTACAAGTGACTATAGTAATATGTTGAACAATTTTATTGCCCTCAGATTCCTCTTTGCTTCACATACTCAACTTGCCCTCTCTTCTCCCTGGACCCTTGGCTACTACTCACCTTTACATTGTCCTGGAAGTTTTGCCTTTTCCTGGATTTTCAGACGGGCTGCTTCTATTTAAACAATGTGCC
The DNA here is from genome assembly GCF_902686445.1 of Sciurus carolinensis. Lineage (NCBI taxonomy): Eukaryota > Metazoa > Chordata > Mammalia > Rodentia > Sciuridae > Sciurus > Sciurus carolinensis. Next base: position 587,822 of record NC_062220.1, read on the forward strand.
TTTGAAAATGACTTCTTTCTTCTGGATTTGGAGAGCAGCCCTAGAGCCGTGACTTTGACTTGTCCTGATTCCCCAGGGCATGAAGTGTGTGGCTGATGAGTGTGACTGTCCCAGAGGCAGTGCTGTGCAGTTAGGATCTCACTTTACTTAAACAAGGTATGTGTTGAGTGCAGGAAAAATAGAATCAAGACCTATTTGGATGGTTCCTCATTTGTGGCAGGAGACTTGTCCCTTGACTTACAAGACTTGTGTGATTTGGGAGAACTGAAAGGAACAGGCACTTGAGTGATTTGTGGGCTCCTCCTTGCTTTTCAACTTCTACCTACGTCGACGTGATATGTGCGTTCATATCTCTGTGGACAATCTCTAACTCTTTTCAGTGAAGTTACTAAGCCATACTGTTTTCTGTAGGCCTTGGCATCCTGAGATGCATACCGCTTACTGGAGCCAACCCTAACCATATCAATTCAGCTGCATCTCTATTTTAAGGTGAGGAGGAGAAGAAGAGAAATGAGTATCAAAGGTAGAGAGGGAGAAGGTTCCATAGTGATTTGTACTTTGTGGCAGAAAGTAAACTTGGCCTGTCCTGCCAACCTGTCCTGGCCAACTGTTGATACCTTTTAACCTGAGAAATATAAGTTTCAAATTGCCCATCAATTGCAGTTGTATCACAGAGCAATACACACTTTGAAACCACATGTGACCTCACACTGGTGGAGAAAGGGCCACTTGTGACAGCCAACACTCCTTGGCTCTCAGTTACTGCTGTCCCACTGGGAGCAAGTGACAGCCCTTTGACCAGGCAGCCAACCCCAACAAGTCTCTTTTCATCTTATCAACATGCTCTGATTGTTTTTCCTGACCCCATCTGACCTGCTCAGAGTCATCCTTGTCCTCTTCCTTTTCCTGTTCATTTTTAAGAGAACATGGCTCTTTTACCTACATGGAGTTATAGTATCTTTCATCAAGTGGGAGTATTTTGTATCTGTGAATTATTTCATTGTTACAGTATGATAAAAAAAAGAATGTGTGTTAGGAATAGAAGAGGGAGTTAAAATGGGTGACCAAGAAGGATAGACTCTTCAAAATGAAATCTTGGGAGAGAAAAAACTAAACGGAGAGAATCAGCTATGTTAGTTTTCTGGTTGCTGTCACCAAAACACCTGACAAGAATGACTTAGAGGAGGAATATTTACTTGGGCTCATAGTTTTCAAGGTCTCAGTCCATGGTCAGCTGGCTCATTGCTCTGGACCTGAGGTGAGGGAGAATATCATGGTGGAAGGGAGTGGCAAAGAAAAGCTGCTCTTGAGGCCAGCAGGGAGGTGGGGGGGTGGGAGACAGACTTCAGTGACCTGCTTCTCCATTTAGGCAACTGATAAGGCTAGGGCCCTCATAATCCAGTCACCTCCCCAGAGCCCTACTTCTGAACACTGAGGTTTTGGGGGACTTTCCAGACCCAAACCATAACACCAGCTTTAGTCTGAACTCTGGGGAACGTGTGCACAGGTGCTTAGTATAAAGTTTTTAAGGGATGAGAATTTAATAAATTAGTCATTTATTCACTCACGTATGTAGTTGCTATCTATTGAGCTCCTGCCATAGACTGAGTAGGTAAAATAAAATTTCCTCAGAGCATGGACATTTGTGTTGGTGGGCTACCTTGGGAGCCATGAGAAAGACGCTAAAAATTCTGAGACATTAAATTAAAAATAAATCAAATATTCCCTCATGGCACAACACAAAGCTTGTTTCTTGGCATGTGCTTGAGACTCTGGGAAACGAAGGCCCATTCCTAGTAGGTTCTGCCACTGGTTTAAGGTATGAAATACTTATATGCTCTGTATTACTTGTGCTCATCTTTTCCTGAAGAGAGAATGACTTCTTGAGGTGACTTGTGTCTTGCTCTGTGCTCCTGTAGAGCGTTCTCCTCAGAGCCTGGCCCCAGTTGCTCACTTATAGTCTGTAAAAGCCTTGGAATAAATGGGCAGAACTGTAATTTAAGGTGCACCTTGTTGTTTGCAGCACTCTGCTAGGCATGGAGCAGAGACCCTCAAGCCACCTGTCTCCTATGCAAGCCTGTGGGCAGCTCTGCTTGGGTTTCACCTGCAGTGAGGAGCTGTGTGTGGTCCCAGGGGCTTTGTTCCATCAAACCTCCCTGCCTGCTGCAAGTCAGCTGAAACTCTGCCTTTCCCATAGTGTGTCAGCAGCAGAACACACAAGATGAATGTAAATGAGACCACAGAGACTAGGAAGAAGGAAAAGAAATGTGGAGAGTTTAGCCACACTTTTGTGCTAATCTGGTCCTGCTCTCTGTAGCTGTACTGCACTCTGGTTCTATGTTATTTTGATCCTGTCACTGTGGTTTATAGAAAGAAGAAAGGGGATTGGAAAGGAAGCTCCAGACTGGCTTGAAGTGGCTCAGATCACCTCTGGATAGTGCAGGGTACTCTCTTGAGAGGGTAAATTTTCTTGAGAAAACTTCAGGAAACACGGTGTTGAGGCCTGTGCTGTGCTCTTCTGCAGGGTGGAAGAATTGCTTGGGTACACAGCCATGAGGGCAACCTGCTGGGGATGCTGTGACCAGCTGATGATTGAGGGAAAGAGATGGTTTGCTTTTGATCCATCTTGGTGTTCAGGATGTGCTATTGCCACCAGGTAGAGGTCTGAGGACATCCCCCAGAGAGAGAAGAGACTTCAGCTCTATCTTTGCAGCTCTTGGTGTATGTTGCAGAAAAGGATTTCAGTATGTCAGTACAGGCTGAAATTTATTCAGGAAAGCAAGGAATACACACTCAGAGGGTCAGAAGAGTGTGGGCCATCTTGAGTAAGATGTGTTTGGGGGATCGTGGGCTCTTCTTTTAAAGGAAACTTTTAAAGGAAACTGGAAAATGGGAGAACATGAGAGTTATGTGGGGGTGGCATCAGTCTTATGAACTTGGTTCTTCTCATGGCGCACAGAGTGGGCCAGGGTTCTGTGATTAATTTGAGGGTCTTAAGGTTGAGGTTTCTAATTCATAGATAATACTTGGAATGTGCCCACATCCTAGGTCTCTAACAACACATCTTTCTTGGTTTCATATAATTGGTCTCAGCTAGCAATGTATGTGGGTATTAATTAATTGGACTCACAATGCTCTTAAGGTTTATGGGGCTTTAGAGTTCAGTGCTGGCAGAAAATAGACCTGGGAGTAAAGATACAGCATTCAAGGAGTGTCTAAAGTTAGTTTCCGTGTTACTGCTAGTTTCCTTTCTTCATGTTCTTATTTCCTCCGTCCTGCCTCAGTATTAAATTGCAGGAGGTCCTAAAGCATCATGGACTGCGGTGGCCTAGAATGTCAATCCAAAACGGACAGGTAGGATTTTGTCTGTTTACCGCCCAGACAAGAGGCAGATAATATGCTTTCAGTAGGTCTTGTCTGGAGTCTTCCTTTTGTTAGAAGTGCCCTTGAGCTCATTTGATTGAATTATACATTTTTTTTTTATAATGATGGTTCAGATTCAAGCCCTGGTGGTAGAGAGGAAAGAGAACTATCCCTGATTGATGGATGATGAACAGCAATTCTGTGTGCTTTGGAGTTTATGGGGTGCTTAACTCTTGTCACAACCTTGCTTTCTCCCCATAGCCCTGTGAGGTGAAGTAAGGATGGTGGAATAGCTTCTCTTTAACAAACAGGACCCTGCAGTTTCAAGGCTCACCGGTATTCTGCTGGTGAGAGGGCTGGTTGGGAGTGTCTTTTTAAGGTCTTACATGTATGCCTTTGAAGTATCTAGAACCTTTGTGTGAGAGTTTACCCTATGGGGCAAATCTGAGGTATCCCTGAGATTGCTGATCACAGTACCTTTTCTAATGGGGAATGAGCAATATAAAGTTACTCCAGGAGGAAACTGCTTACAGAGATGATGTGCACACATGGAAATAATTATTAGACACTGATTGAAATTCAAATGGTAAGAAATATTAAGACAGTGAATATTACAATATATTTTAAGTTTAGTGCAGGTAATAAAATTGTATGTACATTTCAATACCAGGTCTTTAAAATGTGCAAAGAAAAAGAACTGAAAACCAAAATACTAGTAGAGACATATCTGAATGATGGGAATAACTTGTATTTTATTCTTCATGATTTTCTCACTCAATAGGCTTTAATGGTATGAAAAATTCCCAATAATGTTTTAAGTTAACAGGTATAGAGAGACTAAGTGATGTGCCCAGGGTCGATAAGTTTTCCAGGTTAGTTTCTATCACATTGTTGAACTGTGCTGTTGTCAGAAAAAAAGTGGCTATGGCAGAATATGTAAGGAAATAGGCATGGCTGTTTCCAAGAAAACTTTATTTATAAAATGTGTGGCAGTGGGATTTGGCCCATGGGCCCTGACTTGCCTACCCTGAGTTAGCCAATGCTGAGTAGGCAAAACTGCCAGCTGGTTCCTCCTGCCTACCTCCAGGGCCAGAGTGGACTTAAACTCTAGTGATGGGCCTAGCGACATCAGGAGGGACCATACACTTCATGCGCAGGGGCTTTGCCCCTCCTGAGGTTTTGTGCTTGGGTCTCACAAATCCACCTTGTCTTAACTGTGGGCAGCCTTCAGAGCTGCATTGGATCAGGGAGGTGGTTTGAACTCCTGTCAGATAATGGAACAGGAGATATTTTAACTGAAGACAAGCCAAACTGAAACACTTCAAGAGGGGGAAGGAAATGGGACATGGATTCCTTGAGAGCATGCTGTGTGCTGAGCACCATGCTGTCATCTCACGTAAGAGGGAGAAGCTTTACTCTGTGTAATGAATGCTGAGCAGCCTCAGGATCTCAGTGAGAGCTTCTAGGAGATAAACTTGTCCTCAATAAAATTAAACCTTATAAAATTGAGAGCTTTCTGTACATGAGTCAGCCTCCTTTTGGTGAGAGACCCTTCTGTCTGAGCTGGTGCACAGCCCTGGCTATGAAGGTGCCCACAGGCGATGTGCTCTTTTAAGCCTGGTGTGACCACCACCTCCTCTCACCCCTTAGGTGCCTATTTGTCATCTCTTCCAGAGCTTACAACTGTGTCTCATGCCCAGACAACCAAGTGACTGGTGCTGTTCCCTCCTTTGCTGCAACATTTGGAGGTGAGAAGCCCATTCTGGATTTCTGCCTACCAGGCTTGGGATGTGGGAGGGGTTGAAAGGACAAACTCCTCACCCTTAGATTGTAGGAGGATGGGAATGGCCTTCCCAGAAGACAGGTTTTTTTTTTTTTTTTTTTTTTTTTAATATTTTGTAGTTGTCAATAGACCTTTATTTTTACTTATTTATAGGCGGTGCTGAGAATCTAACCCAGTGCCTCACATACGTGCTAGGCAAATGCACTACCACTGAGCCACAACCCCAGCCCCTGTTCTCTTGCTGTTGGTCTGTTAGCCATGACTTGGTAGAAGAATTCAGGTGCAGGGCCTCTGCTGGCATCAGGAGAGTAGAGGCTCCAGCCCAGCTAGGGCTTCTAAGCAATGCCACTTTTACGTGGTTGTGACATGGGGGAAGGGCTTTGAGATTACTGTGAGGCATGAGAGATTACAAATGGTATAAAGGGTTACTTCCCCTTGTGATCTCAGCCAGTGCTTGTTATTTCCATACTTGGGCATGTACAAAGGTTTTGTGGTTAAAACAAATTTTAAATAACACAAATAGAAAGCACCAGATAACCCAAACTCATAAAATTCTCTAATAGGAACTCTTGTCATTCTCTAATACCTTGTATACCTTTGAGTGGGGACATCAAGTGTGTATTATGTTCCAAGTGCGCTTGGCCAGAGCTTCTCATAATTTTAACTTCTACAGAATTCACCTTGGAAAGCCTTCTGCCTGGTGGACCCTGTGGTCTGGGGCACATATTAGAAATGTTTATTCTCAGGAATGTGTGGTGGGCCCAGTAATCTGTCATTACAGGTGTTTGGGGTGCATATGATTGAGAACTACCAGCCAGGATGACTCTAAGAGTCATGATTATTGTTTTCTACTGTTGTTCCTTAGTCTACTTTGCCAAGTCCCAGTGAGAGGTTGAGGGCAAGGTTCCACATCAAGGGGTTTGGCAAATGTTGTCTGTAGGATCCTTCTTTTGAAGGGAGAGCAACCATTTGGAACAACACAGATTCTGAGAAGTCCTATGGAGAAGACCCTTATTCCAACTCACATGTGCCAAACATTCACCCCAATCCCTTTCCCAGTAACACTAGGAGCACATCACACAGCATCTGAGGCTTGCTAGATGCTGGGGTGGCTGATTCTATCACAGAGTTTAGATAGCTTTTCTCCCTCAGTGGATAGCAGGGAATGGAAACACTGGGGATGTAACAGTGTAAAGAGGAGGAGTTTAAAAGTTGTCTTTCGAATTCCCCTCAGACCAGCTTCCTACGTGTCAGTCTCATCCTCTGCCCTCTTGCATTGGTTTATCTGGCTGTGCAGCCATTCTGATGTCAGCATTGGAAAAGGGAATTATAACTGCAGATCTAATTTGAGTTTTCATCTCAGCATTGAAGATGCCGCTCATCCACGATTATTTGTGGACAGGGTTCACAGAGAGCAAACATTCTTATTAAAAACAGGTGAGATTATCAAAAATCTTTGATTTCTTTTTTGACCTCAAAATTTTAAGAATTTTAAATATAGACCAAGGAAGCAGTTTTTTTTCCCTCTTTAATCCTAATTAAATTGCAATGTACATTTAAATATGCATCTATTCTTAAAACTAAATCTAATCTGTAGAAATTAGTTGATCTATGATTTCTCCTACATAGTTAATTTAAAATAATTTGATTAAGATGTGTCTTTTGTTGTTTGGGATAATAAAGAATTGGAATCCCTCAAAAAAAAATCAGAGTTGTTAAATGGTACTTTATAATGCAGTCTTTAATAATGTGCTGATTTGAGTTTTTAGATGAGGAATTATTTCCAGCTGGGCGTAGTGGTGCATGCCTGTAATCTCAGTGACTCTGGAGGCTGAAGCAGGAGGATTGCAAGTTCAAAGCCAGCCTTAGCAATTTAGCTAGACCCCAAGCAACTCAATGAGACCCTGTCTCTAAATAAAACACAAAAAGGGCTGGGGTTGTGACTCAGTAGTTAATCCCTGGTGGCCCCCCACCCCCCACAAAAAAATTATTCCACATGCTATACTCTTGCTCTTTGGTGTTGAGTGTGCAGACCAGCAGGCACTGACTCACCAAGTTCTCATTAGAAATGCAAAATCTCAGCTCTATGCAGCTGAAGAATTAAAATGTACATTTTAACAGGCTCTCCAGTTGGTTCCTATGCATATTAAAGTTTGAGAAATATTACATTCCATGATGTGATGCTGACAACATAAATCCGAATTTCCTAAGCAGGGTCCTGGGATGGTACATGATTATCAGTGGGGTTGGAGCATCAGGGATGGCTGAGAAACTGAACTGCTTCATCTAACCCATCTAGCCCCTAAGTCAGCCCATGCTGCTGAGAACTTAGCTCACCATGCAAATCATGTTTCTAAAATACCTGCTTCTAGAAAGTTGTGATATATCTCATGTGCCATATCTCAGCAATATGGCTTTTCAGTCTCATTTCCTTTGTTTATTCTCACTGTTTATATGGTTCTCTTGTGGGGCATGCTGTGTTTTGATACAGTTTGTGGATGTCACTAGCCAAAGTTCTTCAAGGTTACTTCCCAACTTTTGTCTCCTGGCAGTATGAGTTAGCCCCTAAATGTAATACTCCATCTTGTATTTTTTCAAAGCTTTTAACTCTGTTAATGGAAGAAGCTTAGAAAATGCTTTCTTAATCCAAAAGAATTATTCAGCAAATATCTTTTTTTGTGTGGAGGGTGCTGGGGATTGAACTCAGGGGCACTTGACCACTGAGCCACATCCCCAGCCCTGTTTTGCATTTTATTTAGAGACAGGTCTCACTGAGTTGCTTAGTGCCTCGCTTTTTGCTGAGGCTGGCTTTGAACTCCTGATCCTCCTGTGTCAGCCTCCTGAGCTGCTGGGATTATAGGCATACGCCACTGCACCAGGCAGCAAATATTCTTTTGAAGGTTCCATTTCAGAAAATTGAGGACAAAAACAGAGACAATTAAAATGCCATTCAGAATCGATCCAGTTGAGGTCAACACATCACATCCTCAAACCAATGTAACAGGCACGTATAGCGCTGATAGCCCCTTGCCCCAAAAGTAATTCCTGTGCTTTAACAAAAATAAATAAATAAAGCAAAAAATTGTGATAGGATTTTCTTAAGAATAGAAATTCAGTACAATTTCTTATTCTTAAGAGAGTTTAAATAAATTTGTGTAGTTAAGAACTTGAAATTAAGAAAGTTACCCAAAATAAGAAGTCTAATTTTTCTTAAAAAGTATCACAGAACTTGATGGCTTTGCTGGTGTCCAACTTCTCAGCCATCCTCTGGTGGGGCCAGGTGGTCCTTTGGTGTGAGAAACTGTATATGTAGGGAGTAGTCAAAAGCAGGGACTGCCTCAGAGTAGAGGCTCCCATCTTCAAACAAGGACCATTTTTGCGGGAGTGAGAGGAGTGTGAGGCATACCCCATCCTTTCCAGCTCCTGTGCACACAGATGTCCCCTGCAGAGATGGAGCTAACCGGTCAAGAATATGGGGACAGAGGTGCATCTGAAGAGGCCAGTTGCAATATTCATGGATAGTACTCTCCAGGAATGTGCCTGACTCGTCCCCGTTGCTGTGCACCTCCAGCTGCCAGTGGACAGTGAGTTGACCAGTGCAGAATAGGCTGATCCAGGGACTACATTTCTACCACCAGGGGCTGTGGCCTTCATGGAAGCTTGCCCACTCTCCTCCTTGATTGATGATATGCCTTCAAGTGCTAGATTTTTTTTCCCTCCAACTGAGAGAGCCTGGTCATAGTAGAAGAGTAAAGACTTGACTCCGGTGCCCTCAGCCAGACTCCTTCTGCTGCCCCAGGACATCAACTTCCAGGGCCCTGGGACCAGGACAGGACTGCTCCGGAGGGCTGTCACTGCCCAGTGAAGACTGATAGGAGGATGACAAAATGTCTGGAGGCTGCAACTATGGGCTTTCAGTGTACTTTAAGGAATAAAGGGCTAGTCGAGCTAAGGAAGGTTATTGCTGAGGTTACAGAGTCATCACTTCAGAACTGGGGACCTTACTGGCTTCTCCTTCAGCCCTTTATACCCTGAAAGTTGATTGCCTCAGACCTCAAGTCAGTGGCTCTTTGAGCATCTGCCCAGCTTGGAGGCTGTCCCAGGCCTTGATGTGGGAGCATAAAGACATCCTTATCCTAGAGGTGCCTGCTGCCCAGAGGGAGGAGGGCTGCGCGCAATGCGTGAGAGACCAGGTGTGGGCAGGCAGGTGGTGCCCTTGTTGGGAAGGACAGGAATGTGAAGAAGCCAGATGCTGTGAGTCTGCTTGTGGGACACTCAGTGGAGTTGGCAGAAGGTTGTTTGTGACCCAGCTCTGGACCTGAGGGCTGATTGGGGGCTGCTGTGACTGTCACAGAGGTGTCCGCACTGGTCTGACAAACCACTATGGAGATGATTCTAAAACTCAGAACCCGTTACCGAGAGTCACTGAAGAGCCCAGAATGCTGCTTTAGGAAGGCTGCCACACTGCACTGACAGTTCTGCTTATCATGCTTTTCTGAAGAGGTGATAATTCTGTTCATGATCAGACCTTTCTGTGCAAAGTGCTGCATGTAGCACTATGTACAACTATGTTGCTGTGATTTGGACATCTGAGAACCAAGAACACAGCTTCCAGCAAAAGGGAAATGGTCCAGGTTCATGGAGAACAAATGATCAGAATGTACATCAAATTAAGTCCAAAAATAAAAAAAAGTCTACCCATCCTAAGTGTGGAAAGCAGGCTGTGCCTGCCCTCAGTGACTCCATGGTATATAGAACAGCAGTTCTTAGGCTGTGCATAAACCTGAGTTATTCCATCTTGTAAAGCTGTAATTTGCCATGAGCTAATCTATTTTGAGCATAAGAGCCAAGGTAGAATGATTCCACACCTTGTTTATACAAGTAAACAACCACCATCTGCCCAGAGCAGTCATAGGCATAAAGTGATAACTTACTTTGCCAACTTATCACACTTGCCAGATCATATCAGGAATACCAGCCTCTGGAGCTTATCAACCTCAGCAGATGCAAACCCCTCACATAAAAGAAGAACCCCTCACAAACCCATAAAAGAAGGAACCCCCCAGGACTGGATGTGGCAGCACCCTGACTCTGTCACCTGGTCATGTGTCAGAACCTTGCCCAGGAAAATCGCCACAGGGAATAAACCTGGGGATTTGGGAGGAGAGCTGTACTTAGTGAGCTTCCTTGTGGTTTCATCACTCCTCGGTCACCTAAGGTGTGCACCTGCATGAATGCACATGTGTGAAGACATACATGCCTCTTACCTCAGATGATGGGAAAGAGGCCATGCCTTGAGTCTAATTCTGCCATTCCCCATGTGTCAGGTTGTGGGTGTGTAGCTGACCTCGTTTCCCTAGTTGTAGAACTGGGAATGGTGATAGGTGCACTTTGGGGCACGGAAGGGCCAGAGATGGTGCAGGAAGTGCACATCAAACTTGGGTCTGAGGACTGACTGCTCTTGGTCTGGCTGGAGTCACACTACCCTTGGCAGGACATTATTTCATCAGTAGTTAGGCACTGGGTTGGAGAAATCAGAAGAGGAAAGCATTTTGTTATTTGTTAACAGCACTGGGAAAACAACATACTTGATATTAAAACTTGCCACATGACCTGCATGCCAGGTAGATTGTGTTATAGTTGTATTTGTCTGTAATACTAAATTGTTCTTGTTTTCAAAGCATTATCAGTTTATAAAAATTTGGTGAGAATACTCTTGGACTATGTCCTGCAGCTGCTTGGTAGGCGATCCAAAATCACCAATCCTGTTATGTGAGCTGAGAGGGAAATTTTTATTTTTTTGATGAGAGAATTATTTTTACATTGATACTGGGTAATGAAACCTATCACATCCTCATGTTTTTGTGTCTTCGCAGTGGTCTTGGGGCCTTTGTCAAACCCTGTGGGCTGGTAGGGTCATCATTTCAGTTCCCTCTCAGGAGGGAAGATGAGTCCAGGAAGGTCTTGAGTTCAAGACCACTCCTCCCCTGCCAGCATCCTGAGGCTTAGAGAAGGGAGAGAGCTTCACAGGTGAGGGCTGGTGTCTTGCTGGCATTGGCAAGGAAAGCTGTGACTTCATAGTTACCGTCTCCCCAAAAAATAACGTTTCATAAATGTCTCTTAGGGAGGGGTAGAAGAAGCATATCTGGTCTGGTTTCTTGCAGAACTGGATTTGTTTTCATCTTGAGAACAATAAGCAAAAAGAGACACCAGGATGGTGACAAAATACTGCTCATTATTCTGAGAAAACCAAAGGGAAGTAGAGTTAGAACTAAGTGGTCAGTGCATGTGTGTACACTCACACATATAGTGTGCACATGGCATGTGCAGGGTGGCTGTGGTGGCATGTACATGATTTGTGCATGCTTTTGGCTCTCAATGTATTTAACTACTTGGTTTCAGACTGACGTTGGACTTGAGACCAGCCATGAGGAGGGCATACGTGTTGCTGGGGTTACTGAGGGTCACTGGTGGGGCAGGTCTGGGTCCGAAGCACACTGGATGGGGCAGTGTCTGGGGCTCAGGAGCAGGGGGAGCCAGTGTCTGCGGGTAAAATGTCTTTTCTCTTGATGATCTGTGATCATAATTACTCTTAGAAGGTGACTGATATTTACAATGAAATAATTTTAGAGCAAATAACACACATAAATTAGCAGTCACATTAGCATATTGACTGGCAGGGTGAAACCTGCATATCATCAGCAACATGGGTAATAAACCATTTGCAGTATTGCTGCTATTGTTACCTTCTCCAGGAGTGTGGAGGTCTTTTTCTAGTGCATGATTGTCAACTCCCAGAAAGAATCACATTTGGTGCTGCTGACTGACTGCACTTCCATGGTTAGGTGCCAAAGGTTTATTCAGTGTACATCTTGTTTAGGTCACATCTGGCGGTCTGCCGTGATTAGGGCAGTGACAGGAAGCAGCAGCAGGCTTTGTTCCTGTGTCTTTTTTAGCAGTGTCTGTCATCTGCCATTTCCATGTGACAACTAGAACTCTTTGGAGTGTGAGTCCTGGCAGGAGCTCTGTGTTTGCCCTCATCCCTGTTTCCCCCAGGTCTTCTGTGGGTACTGGGTGTGCACTGTGATGTTGTTGGCAGTTGTGTGGCCACTGTCTTGGCCAGGACGTGGAACAGTGCTGTGACATTATGGTTTAACTTCCCACATGGTCACATCCTGGACGCTTTCAGTCCTGTCGTCCACCCTCAGGTGCCCTGAGTCTCTGCACGCTTGGGGCTGGGGAGAGGTGGGAGGTGGCCAGTGGGGACTCCCTAGGGCTGAGATTCCCTGGGGCTGCAATGAGGGGGACAGGTGGGATCCCAGACATTGACTCCTCTGGCCACAGTTCTACTGCTCAAGCTGCTGAGGCTAGAGGAGCCACTTGCCTTTCTCAGGCCAGGTTGTGGCCATCCTGGTATCTGGGCCTACGTCCCCCTGCCTCTCCATCTACTGTGCTAGACTTCTCTGCCACCATTACTGTCTCTTATCACACTGCTTGTTTCAGAGGCCTTGTCGGGTGAAATGAAGACAGTCCTGTGAGTGAGACGGGAGTGAGCAGGAAGGAGAGCAGAGATGCCAGGTTGTGTCCTGGGTAAAGCAGTGGATGAAGATGTCCTGGGAATGGGATTGAGACATGAAATGCTATTTTAAATGAGATTATATGGTTATTTCAGAAAAACAGTCTCTTAGGAGGCTGCCATGGTTGAACTTCGGGCTCTCTGGCTTCAAGTGTGTGCGCCTCTGGGCAGTTTGCGTGCGACTGGGTGGGTGGGGAGCATCTCACCTATCTTGCCTGGATTCCTTGGGAGGAAGTAACCTGAACAACAGCCTCCTAGAAGCCACTGCTTTGTCCTCTGGAACATATGTAAGGATGGAAGGGTACCACTTACTTGTGTGAATGTTTGATACCTCTGTGCTTCTTTAGTTCTGAGTGGTATTTGATTTTGCATCTTCTGTAGATCCTGGTTTTGTGTCTTCTCTACCCATATTTGTTTGATATAATTGTAAGCTGCAACTCTAAGGGTTTTAGACTAACTCCTAATGAGGAAGTTAATGGTTGGAATTTTTTAAGTCACTCTGTGTAAATTCTTTTGGAATTAACAACTTTCTTTTAAGTAGTTCCCTTTCATTCATTCACTTATTCTCTAGCACTGGAGATATCTGGGTGGCCACAGAAGGGGCAAAGGATACAAAGATAAATTTACAGGGTTTCTAACCTCAAGAACCCCATAGTCAAGGGAGGAGAATGTGTCCTTAAATTGTTAATCCCAGTCCAATGTAGTAAATTCTATAGGATGCCTCATAGAACGAACCTTCTCCAGTGCTGTCAGGGCCATTGCTTGGGGTCTTCTAAGTGGGTTTGGTGGATGCATAGGAGTCTTCCAGTTGGAAGAACAGTAGTGATAGCATAAAGCTTTGAGAGATGTGCTTTCTTGGTGCTTGTTAAAGCATGTGTGTTCAGAATACATCCAGCTCTGGTTGGCAGCTGGGGCAGGTCCTCATCTGAGTACTGGTCGTGGCTTCCCATTTCTTGAAGTTTCCGTTGCTCACACCCTCACCTGGCTTGCTCCTCCTACCCAGGGAAGATGTTCCCTAATCTCCTTTCTCTGTGTTCAAGATGTGCTCAACACAGGGTGACATCAGCCTTTGGCAGATGACTTCACCATTGAATCAGCGTCCTGTCTTACCTGTGGTGCCATTGGCACTCTACTGGGTGGGATGGAGGCATTTTGTGAGCAGTTCTGTGTCCTGTGCATCTTCTCCGGGGTCGTTGGCATGAACATCTGACTCCTTTTCATTCATTCTTTCACCTGTTTCTCTCTCATGTGTGGCCATGATGCGCACTTTGCTCCTGAGAGCGTGGTGGCCTCTGCGTGACCTGTGTACTCTTCCCCCTCACTCTCTCCGTTCTCAGTGGCAGATGCCATTGCCCACATTAAGCTCAACCATGAGCCTTGTGGGTCTAGTCCTGTTGGGGAGGCATCTGCGTAGATGGCCAGGCTGATGGTGCTCTGCTGCCACTTAGGAGCCGGCTGCAAAGCACTCTTCCATGGTGAGGTAGGCCTAGCACGTGCAGGGGTGTTGCTCTGGCTTTAGAATAGCCCTGCACCATCCTGAAGGAGCAAACCTGAGGAGCCTGCCATGGGGTCCACGCCTTTCCTGAAGGTCTTGAGTGTGCAGGGTTTTTTCCTGTCACTGACTCCTTCTCTTCTCTGTCTTTCTTGCCCAGGCTGCTTGCTCGAGGATGGCCTTTGTGGATCGTCTGAGTCCTGTGTAAATGGTAAGTGAAGCTCCTGTGACACTGCTGAGGCTCTGGGCTGCCTCTCCTGCCAAGCGTGTCTCCATTAGGCCCACCGTGCCTGGAAAGGTGTGTTGATGTGATGCTGTAGACACTTTGTGAAGGGGCGAAACGGAGTGAATAGAGTAGACCATGGTCTTCATATGCAGATGTGTGCATTGTCTTTGATGGGGACACAAGAAGCTCTGCAGCAGGAGGTGGGAGAGAGGTCCACATGGGACAGGGCATTGTGCTGATGTGACCTGCTTGTGGCTTTTCTCCTTCCCACACTCTTCACCATTGGCTGTCAGTTGATGAGTTTGAATTCCTCTCCTGCTAGGTAGGAGAGGCCAGGAGCATGCACTCATGTTTCGGGTGGCTCAGGCCACAGGCACAAGTCCTGCCAAGAGCCAGCTCAGGAAGGCGCTGGGTGAGTTGGTGTTGCAGGGTGGACGTGTGCAGAGTGCTCCTCCTGTTTGATGGGTGGCAAATTTGGGGCATTTTGCACTGTGAACATGGAACAGAGGGGGTTAAACCAGAACCCCCATACAGGGAGCCACATGCAGGCTTGTGAGGGATGCATACCTCCTGTCTCAGCTTGCTGTTTGTTGTCTCTGCCTTTAGTTTGGGGGAGGGGGTATCACTTCCAGGGTATGCCTGCTGCCAGTTATGATCAGGCACAGGTACCCCTCATACTCACCAAGAGTCTCTGCACAAGCACAGTTGCCTATGGGAGATCACCTTATTGAGGAGTGGCCTTGCAGTCTGGAGCAAGCCCTTCCTTGAGCACAGGTGCTCAGCTCTATGTATATTCCAGTTGGGGGCCTGAAAGACAAGAAAAATCCACTCCTGCACCCCATGGTGGACCCATCCCTGGGTCCTAGACCAGGAGTTTCAGACTGGGAGATCTGTGTGTTTGCCTGTCTGTCCTGGTGGCTCACATGGTGACAGAAGGGGTAGTTGCCCTGGCAGTAGGGAGAATACACTGCTGACAGTCTGGAGCATTCTGCTTTGTGCTTTTTATCTTTGGGTTGGGGGGGTGGTCAGTGACCTGGATTGGAAGGCAGGTAGAAGCTAGGTGGGTTGCAGGGTGGGAACAGGCCCTGGCTCCCTCTGGCTACAGTGCCTCTATTTTGGCATGTCTCTGGGCTCCTAGAATGTATCCTGTGTAGCTTTCATTTGGAGGCAGCATTAAAACTTTATATTTAACATGTTATATACCTGTACTTAACATTTTTTATGATAAAGGAGGCAGATGTGTGTGTTTAATTTAATTGGAGACATACTTAAACCAGCAAAATAAAAGCCATACTTCTGTTCTCCCTCCCCTCAACAAAAAGCAGGCCTGGACATTGTGCTGTGATTCTTCCTAGATTTTTTTCTTCCTAAACCCCATCTTACCTCCCTAACATAGAATTTTATCAATATTGTATTAAGATAGTAACTTTGAATGCTTTGGAAAAGAAAAGCAATTTGAATGTAAATATAAACATTCAGACTTGGTTAATCGTAGCAGACCACGTTTGCTGTCTTCTTGATGCCCTTTTGGTCTAGGACACAGCAGAGCAAGCTGCCCATCTCAGCACTGTGTGCCTACAGCCAGCATTCTGCCACTGCAGCCTGGATTTGTGGTTGTCATGGTGACTGCAGTTGAGCTGGATAGCTGTTTGGGGCAGAGAGGTATGGCCAGGCAGTCACAGTGAGGATGGATGTACTGGCCATGGGGTGGACTGCAGAGTAGTGTCCAGAATGTTTTGTGGTCAGACACAGCTCTCTCTCTCATTCCTCCTCCCTTTCCTTGGATTACAAGAGGAAATGTAAATTCCCATTGTCTTATATGTGTTTTCAAAAAACCTAACGGATCTTGTTAATAAATGTTAAAATGTATGTGATACTTCGTAAAGAAAATCAAAGGCTAAACATACTTACCAATTCATAGCCATTAGGATGACTATTAAAAGAAAGCAGAAAAACAAGTGTTGGCAAGATCGCAGGACACTAAGAATGCAAATTGGTGCAGTGCTATGAAAAACAGTATGGTTGCTCCTTGAAAAGTTCTTTTTTGTACCAGGGATTGAACCCAGGTGTGCTTAACCACTGAGCCATGTCCCCAGCCCATGCTCCTCAAAAAGTTAAAGATAGATATGCTACAGGAGGTGCCGGGGTCCAGCTCTAGCAGGAGTGGTAGTGGTCACAGGTGATGGAGTGGGCCTCGGCGAGGTGGAGAACAAAGCAGCACAAACTCAAGGAATGGAGGCTGAGTTCTGAATTTTATTTTTCCCAGCCAGCTTTTTATACATTAAAAGGTAGGCAGTTACACATGTTTTTTCAGAACAGGAAAAGGTCACAAGGAGAAAAACAAAAATATTTTGTATGATCATTACTAGACTAGACAATGAAGTATTCTAATTATTCTAGTAATTGTTTACTAGTGATGACCTATAACTAAACAATAAGACATATTTATATTTAACTGATCATAAAGGTTAAAGCAAGTTCTTCAGGGTTGAATAAACGTCAGTTGTGTGACTACTGCTGTGGTTAATAAATGCTAGACATTTTAAGATCACAAATATATGATATCATCTTATACTGTGTGATCTTAACATTGAGGAACACTTTATTTCTTCTGTTCCTGTTATTCCTACCTGATGGAGTTGGAATTATTTGCCTACGTGTTTCAGGTCATCTGAGAGTAGTCAACAGGGGATCGGCAGCTAGAATCTGTTTTTGTATTTTCTCATAGCAATCTTCGTTACTCAGAGTTTCATAGCAAATGACTAAATCTGAAATCACTGTTCCATTAGAAGTCTGTTTTTTATGTTCTAACCCTGGTTCTGTTAAGACCCCTATTTTCAGGGAAAACACATAAAATATTAATAGTAAACCTACACATATTAAGCAAGCAAAGAAGGAAAGCCCACAACCCAAATTCCCAATGAGATGAGACTTTGCAAACATCTTTACTACTCAGCGGAATCCTTGTCAAGCACTGAGGGGAATTGCAGGTGGCGTAACAAGGAGGCCCACTTCTGGTTACACACCCAGAGGAACTAAGAGCAAGGACTTGGAAAGGTGCTTGCTCACCCATGGTCACTGCAGCATTTTTTGCAGTGTCTAAATAAAGTGTGAACAACCCTAATGTCCATTGATGGATGGACTGGGGGACACAGTGTGGTCCATAGGTGCAGAGGAGCATTATTCACCTTTAGAAAGCAAGGACACTGATACCTGCTGCAGCTTGGACAGGCCTTGAGGATGTGATACTGAGTGAAATACACGAGTCACAGAAAGACAGACCCTGTGATTCCAGTTCCACAAGGTCCCTAGAGTTCATAGAAACAGAAAGGAGATTGACAGATGCTGGTAGTGGGGAAGGAAGATGAACGTGTTACTGATGGGTATGGAGTTTCAGTTTGGGAGGATGAAAGTTCTGGCAATGGATAGTTGCAATGATTGTACAATAATATAACTGTAATTAATTTCACTTAAAAATGGTTAGGCTGTTAAATCTCATGTTATCATATATTACCACAATGAAAATTGAAAAAAAAAGTAAACAAATAATTTTGGTCATTAGAAAAAAAACTGTTTTGAATGTGCCTCTTAAGATAAACAGTTTTATCAGTCCAGAAAAGAGATTTCAGATGTAGTTAATGCAGGTATCCTAAATGTTAGGAAAACAGGTTTCAGAGATTTTTAAAGTGGATTTGATTCCTTGGCAATAGCTGTAATAGGACACATCCAAAAATAGGTGAATAAGTTTGCAAAGATTAGGTAAAGGTCATCCTTAGTCTGGGAAGGGAAATGGTGTTGTATGCTCCCCATCAGAACACCAGTCAGCACAGGCACCATGGGGATCAGTTTGGTGGGTTCAGAGGCCTTGTGAGCTCTATAGTTTGTGACCTAGCATCTGATTTATAAGGATAAGCTCCAAGAAATAATCCATGGTCCAAAATACTGAAGGAACTTCCAGCACATAGCTGTCCTTTGCAGTGATATTTACATTAATTTTGAAAACAATGAACATATATGTAATACTGAAAATTCAGGAATGCTTTTTTTTAAGATGTTTACATTCATGATTAAAATATTAGGCAGACATTAAAAAGGAAGTGTGCAAAAAGTTATTTATAGCTGTTATGCTTTAGATTTGAGGTGTGTGAGACAATGCAAGTATCTTCAAAGTTGAAATGATCAGATCAGGGGAGCTTTGACCTAACTGATGCATTAACCCACAGGAGTGGATTAACTAGGTGGTGAATAGCAGTCCGGTAGGGCATGACTACAGGAGGTGTGTCGCTGAGGTGTAATTTTGGTAATTGGAGCTCACTCTCTGCTTCCTGGTTGCCACATCCTGAGCTGCTTTCCTCTACCATGCCTTTGCTCCAATGGTGTTCTACCTCACCTTGAACCCAGAGCTGTGGAGTTAGCCACCCAAGGACTGAACATCCTGAGCTAAGATAAACTTTTCATCCTCTGTATTATTCTTTCAGGTCTTTTGGTCACAGCAATGAGAAAGCTGACTAAAACAATAACATCAGAAAATGCAGATGGTAGGATGTGAAATGAGAAACTCAGGAAAAACTGCATGTGCAATATGATAGGCAAAATATGAGTAGGAAAAAAGGCTAAAGGAAGCACCCTGGGCTGGAGTATGACTCAGTGAAATGAGTATTGCCTAGCTGAGGAGACTCTGGGTTCATTTTCCAGCACCATGCACACTCAAATACACCAAGGTGTGAATTGTCATCTCTGGGTGGTGACTTTTATTTTCCAGTTTTCAAAAATTTTCACTGAATGTGCATCCATGAAAAGAAGAGAAGTGGGGAGGAGGCCGTTAAAGGAACCTAAGTTGAAAGTTTGATTCCTGAAGACAAACAACTGGGAATGGAGAAGGGCCTGCTGCAGGAGGACACACAGGGATGGCTTGGGACAACACTGCTTCATACAGAGCTGGGACCTGTGGACACCAGACAGGAAGTGAGAGGACCAGGTCAGGTTCCTGTGTGGAGAGAGTAGAAAGCACGGTGGTGGGGACAGTGGCACAACTTCCAACCTGCTGGCTCTGACTCAGTGGCCAAGGCTGTGACAACCAGCACAATCCAGAGCCTGGGGCTGTGGCCTGGGTCTGTGGGCCTGGGTCCTTCCTGGGACATCACCAGTGGTGGCAAGAGTAGCAGCTTGTCAGAAAGCCCTGTACCCTCCCTGTACCTAACCTGGGCTGAGTTTGACAGTGGCAGGGGCTTTATCCAGGCCACCGGTGCTCCAGTGGTGGGTCTTGAGCCTCTGCAGAGTGGGAGACACTTCCTGTGTTTCTAACAGTAACATTGTCTCCTCCTCCCTTCTGCACTGGAAAGGACAGGACGTCATAAGAGGACAGAGATCCTTTTATGAGGCAATGTTATCTGACCACAAGGGAATGAGGTGTTAATTCATGCTTCAACATGGGTGACCCTCAAAAGACGCTGAGTTCCTGGATCACAAATATGATTCTGTGTATTGGAAGTATCTGGAAGAGGCAAGCATGGAGACGGAAGTCACTCTGCAGGGAGGCCTGCAGTCCCATCTTAGAAGCCCTGCAATCAACCTCAGTGTGTGCTTGCCTGGAGCAAGTTGGGAGTGCTGTCAGGGCCTGCTTTTTGAGTGGAGGGTAAAAGAATGGAGTCACAGCAGCCAACTGTGAAACCAACCAAGGTGCCTTCAGCATCAACAGGCAAAGGGGTAAAGAGAATGTGGTGTGTGTGCAAATGGCATTGTACTCAGCCAAAAAGGGTGAAATGATGCATTTGCAAGTAAGTGGAGGGAACTGTAGAACATCCTGCTAAATGAAATAAGCCAGACTCAGAAAGTCAAGGGTCAAATGTTTTCTCTCATGTGAAAGATAGAGAGAAATAGGGAATAAAAAAGGAAATGGAAAGGAGATCAACTGAGTAGAAAAGCAGATGACCCACGGGGAGGGAAAGGGGAAGAACTGGAGCATGAAGCTGAGCAGATTATGCATGTGTATATGAAGGTCTCACAACACTCCCATTTTATATGTGACTATGATGTGCCAATCAAAGATAGATAAATAGAAGGATGTGCCCATCAAAGATAGATGAATAGAAGACCTATGTGGGGGAGGGAGATTGGAGGAGGAAGGAAGGAGAAGGGATCATGCTGGGGATCAAAACGGAGCAAATGCATTTATAAATATGTTAGAATGAGCCCCACTGTTACATAGAACTACAGTGCCCTAAAATACACGTGGACGTGTGCACACACAGTGAATGAGTCGTTATTTTTACAACACAAGAAATACAGCCCCAGCTCTGAAACAAAAGGAGGTGTCCCTTCCTCCTAGGGGAGAAGTAATTTCTCACCCACCCTGGGTTTGTGGCTGAGAACTCTAAAACAAATGACAGATGTACAAGAGAAAAGCACGCACATTTATTTAATGTTTGTTTTACTTGACCTGGGAGCCTTCAGAAGTAGAGACACCAAGAAACGTGAAGCTGAACTTCACTGGTGTCCTGGAGAAGTGTGACTGGGGGCAGAGGGTCTGGACTGCCAGTGGTAAGCTGAGTGGGCTCAGCAAGCCTGCCCGTAGACAGAGGGGCTTCCTTTCCTTCCCTCTGGTCCTGGGAGGCCACAGGGAAGAGGGCAGGGTTTTATCTTCTACCGCTTGCTCCTGCTGTTAGCTTGAATGCCAAGGTGGGTAGTTTCAGGGTAGGGTATCCTGAACCCTTTCAGCACAGATTCCCAAAAATGTGTTTCAGAAGTTTGCCAGGAAAGTACCTGAAATCATCTGTGACTATCAACAGCTGGAGACACCTGAGCAGAGCTCCTTAGAAGGCCGCATCCCTTCACCCTAGCCAGGCCTTGCCGAGCAGCAGGCTTGAGTTTAAACTAGGCAGTGGTTATCAGACTTCCTCTCCTAGAATCTAGAATCCCCACTGGACTGCTGGTGTCCAGTGAAGAACTCGCAATTTAATAATGCCACAGTGCTGGTTTTGCTACCTCAGCAGCAGGGTCTAAAACAGTGATGGAGCATAGCTTATGCCTCAGCTGACCTTTTTCTCTTTATTATTTTTCTGAGACTGGACTTCACTGTGTTGCCTGGGCTGGCCTCCAGTTCCTGGGCTCAAGTGATCCTCCCACCTCAGCCTCCCAAATAGTTGGAACTATAGGCACCCCTGCCCCACAGACAGCTGGGAACTGGTTTCAGAACCTCCAGCTTTCTTGCCTTTTTAAGCTGCTGAGGCAGCTCATGATTCTGAGTAAATCCTATTGCTGCTTCCTATTCTTAATCTCCTTTTCAAGCTGACAGTGCTTTTTCATAGTATTCTGGTTGTTAAATTAAAACTTCTTTTTTTCCAGTGCAGTAAAACAGAATAGCTCTGTTTATCAAATTTGCCACAGCATGCCAGCTAACCTACTAAATCACACAAGTGGTTGACAGACCCAGCTTGTGCCTACTAAATGTAAAAATGAAAAAAAGAATTGAGAATTTCTAACAAAAGTATTTATTTGATCTGCATCCTTTATACCTTGAGAGGGAAGGAGTGAGGTGAGTGCCATCTGTTAATAGATGACATTTAGAATCTGCAGTGACCTTTGCAACGGCAAGGGCTGCTGGTGCTTTTTGGGTACTCACAGTAAGTCCACCCCCTTCTGAGTACCTGCTTGAGCCACCCCATTATTGCTTAATTAGCATACCCCACTCATAATCTGAAGGTGAGAAAATAGGCATTCAGAGAAGATAGGTACCTTGCTCAAGGCCGTGCCTCTTCAGGCCTCTGGTTTGTGCCTGGTCAGTCTGATCTCAGATCTGTGCTTCTCTGCTTACTGCCCCAGCAAGCACCCAGGTACAGCCCTGCAATGTGGCACACTCAGAAATGAGCGAGATAGGAGCAGGCTCTTATGTGCTGCACCCCTCCCCGCAGGAGGTCAGCTCCTGCCTTTGGTGAGGTGCACAGGGTAGCACCTGGCTGTTTATCCAGCAGGCAGCTCTGCCTCTGAGTCAACATGCACAGGAACAGGCTCTGAACATTAGGACCTTCAACACCATAGTTAGCAGTGCTGGGAGCTGCCACTCTGGGGTGCTGCTTGAATCAGGACCTGTCAGTGCTATGAGTCTGACCTCCTGGTCATTGTAACTTCCCAGAGGTCAGTGAGCATCTTTGGTGTTGTACTATAATGGACCCCTAGAAAAGGAAAGTAGTACTTTGGTGTGAGGGCCACCTTCATCTCCTGCCAGGGCTGTGTGTGGTGGAGGATGGCATCAGGCTGGGCAGGCCCAGGAACTTGGCATGGGAGCTAGCTAGTACATGGCCCCCTACAAAATATGGTTAATAAATGAGTCCAAAAGACAGTGTGAAGGTGAACTGATCACACCGGCTGATGGTAATGTTTAACACTGCATTCATGTTAATTAACAAACTAAGGCAGTAAGGGCACAAACACCCGCTGATAATGACAGTGATGGTAATAATAATAATAGTAGCTAACACCACATAACACTTGCCTGCCAGGCATTGTGCCAGGCACCCTGTACACTCTTAACTCAGTTTCAGGACTCTACAGGAGGTGGGTGCTGTTATCAAATGAAACCAAGGACTGAGAGCTAGTCACACATTGTGAGTGGAGCAGTTGGGGCCTGGATAGCCTCTTTCTTATTTATTCTTGAGAATAAGCCATCAGCTTGGTGGTCAGGCCTGGGTCCTGGCAGCTGCTGCTACATGGGCCACTGTCTCCTGGGCGAGCTATACTTGGACATGGTCACTGTGTGTTCTGTAGTGACCCCAGTTGCTGTCCTTTGCTCTGCTGATAGGGTCTGGTGAAGTGATTAAGAAGTCTGGTAAAGTCTTAAGAACTTTTTGAAGATTTGGTGTGGCATCCAGGTGAGAGGAGGGTGGCCGCAAGAAGACCTGTTCTGTCCGTGTCCCTCTTTGTTGTTTACTTTCAACTCTAGAGGATGCAGGATAGTCTGAATAAAGATCACCTCTGAGCTACTGGCACATGGCCAGGAAGGCGTCTGGGACTGTATCCCTTCTCAGGTTAACTGCCTGCTGTCCAGCTGAGAACTGACAGCCCAGACATTGTGGGACCTGGTCCAGCTCCTCACTCCCAGGACAGAAATATCTGAGTCCATTTGTAGTTCAACCCAAGAGCAGATCTCGAAGTCCAGTGCAGCAGTGGGGGTGGGGTCTGTCTATATTGGGCAGAAGCAGGGATCTTGTGGCCTCCTGCCTCAGGACAGTGGCTCAGGCTGGGTGCTGGTGCCCTTCTGTCCTCTGTGCTGCCCACCTGTCCACCATTAGGCAGCTGCTGGTGCCCCTTCTCTGATTCAGGGGCACTCTTTCCCCTGGCCAAACATGGGGAGAGGAGTGAGGCAGAGTTAGGGCTCTTGACTGGGCTCTTATCTGACCTATGTGGGGTTGAACAGAGTGACCTGATGGCACTTGGCGTTGTGCTATCTAGTTCCTTTTCTCAGGTGCTCCTGCAGCCTGTGCAGGGATGACCCACAGGACTGGAAGTGTATGGGGGGAAGATAATTGGTATTTCTAGACTTGTTGGCTTTTACCTTAAAGAGTTTGGCTCATTTTCTTACACCAACTTCTGGGGCACCATTGCCCTCCTGCGTTCTTTTAATAACAGGAGACAGCAACAAGGTTCAGTTTTATAAAAGGGAGAGTGTCAGGCATCGGTGTTTATCTACTTTTCTCTCTCAGGTTTATCAAGTAGTGCTTAAAAATAAGTTATGCAAATATATGCATACAGTCTCATTTTATGTGGCCACTTTAGAGATGTCTGGAAGTCTCACTCCCTCTGAGGGAACGGCTGTTTCTAGCTTGCCGTGTGTCCGGACAGGTTGTGCTGAGTGTCGCTGTGATGTGTGCTCGCTGAAGCTCTGGCAGTGAGCATGCTGACCCAGCCCAGCTGCCTCGTGTTGTTGCTGCACTGTCCAGAGCTGCCCTGTGGACAGGCCTGCGCCTTTGTCCTCTCATAGGGTCAGTGGGTGCTTAAGACCCCAGATGTGAGATGCAGCTGTATTATGTTACTGTGTGACCAGGAGCCTGTTTCACTCCCTGATTCTGAGTAATCAATCTCAAAAGGGATGGAAGTTAATTACTGAATTAAGCTGTGTGAAGCTAAGTCTAATTTGGTGTATCAACAGGAAAAACAATGTAATGTTGAACCTTCAGGTTAATGATGCAGGGTGAGTTATAATGGCTTGAATAACACTTGTGCTCTGACGGCGAGTGCAAGGAGGCTGCCTGGGCTCTGCATATGCTCATTTGCTCCTCATTCTAGGCTTTTCTCTTGTCACTTTGATGGAAGGGAGAAGCAGGAAGAGTGTGGCTAGATTCACATTCCCATTTCTGCTCCTCTTACTGAGGAAGCTGACACTGGGTGGTGACATGGTTTCATTCTTTCAGGCTCCCCGGGTGTGTGGCAGTCTCACCCAGTAGAGGGAAGTAGACTGACTCGTGGAAATCAGGGTCATGTTGTCTAGTACCCACCAGGCTGCACAGATCAGTCCTCTCTCTCCCTGGTGGCTTCTGTGGTGCAAGTCTTTGAGGAGATGGGGGTGAGTCTTTCATGCTTTCTGGGCTGGCAGTTACTGGTAGAGTGACAAATAGTCACATGCTAGTGGCAGAGGACTCTGCCTTTTGTGTTGGCGCTCCTGTGCCACACTGGCATCATGGGTACAGCCTTCCTTTGGTCCTGTCTGATGTGGCTTTGGAACTACAGTGATGAAGCTGGAGAAATAATGTGTTTTGTTGTTCCAAATAAACTGTGGGAGGGCTGCTTATCCAGGAAGGAGCATGTGTAGACTTCAGAGCCTCCATATGGAGCTAAGGAGAGAGCACAGCATAGCTGTGGTGTCTGGTCCCCACACTTCTTTCATCAAACTGTCTCAAGGACAACCCCTTAGACTGTGTTGGGATTCCCACTCTAGAGTCAGTTCCCAGTGAAGCAGGACATTCTCCACACAAGTGCACGCCACAGCTTAGCATTTCAGATTAGTACCAGGAATGGCTACTTGACTTCTCAGGCCTTTAAGGAATGTGGACAATAAGCACAACAGAAACAAGTCTGGGCATTTTGTCAACTTTTTGTTGAAGGAGCAAATTCAAAATGTGGCATCTGTAGAGCTCTCTTCCATCTTGGTTTGGGTTTGCGGTGGTTGATGAATTGTGGTAACTGAGAAGTTTTATGGGTCTCTTCACAGACAGGCAAGCGGGGCCAGCACCCACATCCCAAGGGTTCATTGACCTCACTAACCTCCACCCCCAGGCTCTCCCTCTGCCTGAGTCCGGTCTGACCATGTCCTGTAAGCACTGGATCATGCTGTCCACCTGGATGTCAGCTAGGCAGAAGAGAAGGGACATTCTGTTGTAAGGGGGTATCTGGGACCTGGGTAGAAGAAATGAAGCAGATTAGATGATATCAGAGCCTCAAAATGCTAATGCCAGAGGTTCATACTGGAGTCGTTTTTGCTTTGCAGTCTTTCTTTGTTTTGTGGATGCTTAAAATCTTTGGTTTTTAAGTTATTTAAGAGCCAAGCTGGATGCAGTAGCACAGTCCTATAATCCCAGCAACTCAGCAGACTGAGACAGGAGGATGGAAAGTTCAAGCCCAGCCTCAGAAACTTAGCAAGACCCTGTCTCTAAATAAAAAGTAGAAAGAACTTGGGATGCAGTTCAGTGATAGATAGTCCATGGGTTCAATTCCCAGTACCCCACCAAAAAATGAAAAAGATATTTTTAGTTGTAGATGGACACAAGATCTTTATTTTATTTATGTGGTGCTAAGGATTGAAACAATGCTTCAAAAGTGTTAGGTAAATGCTCTACCACTGAACCACAACCCCAGCCCTAAAAATTAATTCGTAATTTACAATTTATCTCTGTTGACTGTTAGGTAGTGGGGTGGGTTGTGCTGTCCTAGGAAGCCAAGGTTGGAGTTTTAATAAGCTCACTTCAGTTGCTCTAACCTCTTAAGCTTGTGACAGTGCCTGTCCTGGGACCTATATCTGGTTATGTGTTTTTGCCACCTCCAAAGCAGCAGCTGCCCAGGGCGTCTGGGAGCCTGCTGGTTGCCATGGAGATTGTCACTCAGGTACTGGAGAGGGAGAGGGCAGCAGTGCACATTCAGGTCTGTGATCTGCAGACTCCTCCTCTGTTAGGAACAGAACACTGGAGTGCTTTGTTGGTGCTGGAACAGCCCTGTGCTCAGGCCCACCTGCCATGGACGCACTTCTGTTGAAACAGCACCTCAAATTGTTCAGGGAATGCAAATGAGTTTGTGACAGGAAGGGGCTCAGGGTCTTAACATGTTTTTACAGGTCCTCCTCAGGAGGATTCAGCGTCTAAGCTTACTGTGGTATTAGAGAAGCCTGCCAAATGCTGATGTAATTTTGATTCTTTTGATTGAAGTGATTGGAAGAGATTAGAAATGGAGCTCTTGGAGGGTTGATATTTTCCATCATGACCAAGAGAGTGGAAGAATAATGTGTAGCATGGACATGCCATGTGGAAAGCACACACAGACTTTCTTATTAAAGCAGAACATTAAACTCCAGTTCACAAGTGATATCTGAAGTGTTTCCTCTGGGTGTATCAGGCCAGACTTGGTAATTCCACCTGTGGAGTGCTGGTCACCATTCAACACCTGTGGCCTTGGGGCTGTTGTAGTGATTCCTGTGGTGCGAATCCTCCTGTGTGGTTGGTTTCTAGAAACAGTGTGATGCCACTGAAGCTGGGGCTGAGGGGAGAGGTGGATCCTCAGCTCTCAGGGGCCGAGCACATTACCGCTAACCCTCGGTGTCTCGGGCATGCAGTCTCCCGTCTGTGTTCACTTTAGAAGTGCAGTTCCTGTGGTGAGGGTGTGCATGTTGGAAGTCAGCTGAAGGGTGATTGGGTGGTCCATGCTGAGAGCATGCAGCACTCTCACTTCAGATTCAGAGCCTGCGGCTGTGCAAGAGATCTCAGTTGGGGGTTTTACTGGGATCTGCCTTGATCTGGCCTGGGCCTTGAGCTTTGTGTTGTTCTTAAGCTGCATCAGTACTTGATGAGTGGCCTTGGTGACTAGAGAGGCTTCCAGTCATAGTTGAGTGTTTGCATCAACTTTTCATGTGTGCTGTCTGGTTAGATTTCTGCTGCATGCTGAGTGTAACAGGCAGGCATTTGCATTCTCATTTAACATATGCAAATTGGTACTCTTGGATGCAAAATGCTGAAGAAGCATGGGCACACTCCCACCCAGAACCAAGTTGACCAGAGTCTCCTGTTCTTCCTCCCACTGGATTCATAGCTTGCTTCTGAAAGACCACAGTTCTCAGGTGGTTCACCATCATATGTCTTAAAGACACTGGTTCTGGGTTTTCTCTAAGGACCACAGCCACCTTTACTCATCTCTCGTGAATTATCATGATGCTGGCTAAAAGGAAATGGTCATCATTATGTGGAGAACATGGCAGTGCATACAATGTCTGCAGAAGCTTGCGTTGAGCAAGCTGGGATGTCCCCTGCCCCGTTGCAGGTCTTCTTTCTGCCCTGAATATGACTTTCAGTCATCACACACCCAGAGCTGAGAAATCTACAGCTAGGGTGCCCACCCTTTTGGGCACCCTATTCTTGGTTGCTTTTATATTCAGAAATAAGTGCAAATGATTTGTAATTTGAAATCATTGTGTTAACAGATTTGAAACTTGCTCTCAGAATTGGAAGAAATCTAGGAGACTGGAACTGCAGTCATGGTGTGTGGTAGGACCTGTGGAGTTGGGGCAAGCAAGAAGGGCTGGGGAGGAGGG
Source organism: Sciurus carolinensis (assembly GCF_902686445.1). Lineage (NCBI taxonomy): Eukaryota > Metazoa > Chordata > Mammalia > Rodentia > Sciuridae > Sciurus > Sciurus carolinensis. The sequence goes on from NC_062220.1 coordinate 616,048, forward strand.
ACACCAGCATGAGCAGAGAGAAAAGCTGGCCCCTGTGTGACCCTGGCAGGCCTTGGATGAGCCCTCCTGGCTTCCAGTGATCCAGGTGCTGGGAGGTGGGCAGGAGGATAGTTTGCTTTCCTGTTCTTCTCTACCTATGAAAGAAATAAAACTGATCCTCTGAAAGTGCTTGGAGGAGAGAGAAAGACACATGGTTTTTGGGAACACAAAGTGCTCTTAAGTGTTGGCAGTGGCCCCTGGCTCCTCAGACCCTGGGTGCCCAGTGACTCCTTCTGTCTTGCCGTGTGCAGTCTGGTGCTGCTTGCTCAGCTAGGGTGGTCTCCCATGCTCTGCACAGTGCTGCCTGATGAAAGGGTCAAAAGAGCGGCAGTTTCCCCAGACTGTGCTTCAAAAACAGGCTCACTTAGACTGACGAGGATCAGGGTTTACAAGGGTTTTTGACTCCATTGTGCCAGGCAATGATCCTGTGGCCCTTCCCACAGTGGTGTCTGGGATTCACAGGACGTTTCCAGTGTCCTGGAGCCCAACTGTGGACCCAGAATGTCTCCTCTGCCCATCCTGTGAGCTGCATTCCCATCTACTACTTGAATTCTATGTGATCTCTAAGGAACCTCCCTTCCCCGACATGGACTGATGGCGGAACTGGTGTATTCACTGAAGGCAGCACTTCAGCAAATAACCGCTGGGGCGGTGTTGCATTTGCCTCCCTCTCCTTCTCTCACCCTCACTTCTACTGTATGCATTTGTCCCTTTTTTCTGCTGGGCAGGATTCCATCTGTGACTACTGTGTTTCCTGTGTTTGTGTGCTGGCTGTCTCTAGTATTTGGCTGTTGTTGGTAAGGCTGATGTGAACCTCCTGTGTGAGCCCTGGCAGTCTGTTGTTTTCTCAGAGAAGGAGAGGGAGAGCTTGTTGGGCACCCACCTGGTTCCCTGAGATTCTGGACAGGTGCAAAAGTGTAAAAAATAAACAAATAAAAAGCAGCATATCCCATGAGCCACTAGGAAAATACATAATGGTCAGTTCCTGCAGTCCAGTGTACTGGACAGTCTTAGTTCTTCAACAAGACAGAATACATCTTATGTTGTTTTCCTGGTTGTTGAAATAAAATGTTATAATCCTATTTTATTCTACATACAAATGGAATTATTCCCTTTCTACTTTATTATTTTTCCAGATCCCTTTTTAATGATGGTAGGAAAAATCTTAGTTCCCAAATTCTTATGCTTTTCTTTGGCTAAATCTCTCCTCTCACTTGTGTGGTACACACAGTTGCTTCTTTAATTGTCTGGGAGGACTTGCTGCTGTTCCTATTTGTTTTGGAGGAACAGAGATGTGCTCAAGCAGTGCTTGGCAGGGCTGGGTGGGCTCCTTTACCACAGGCGAAGATGAGATCAATGATTCATATTTTGTTTCTTCACACTGTCAAACAAACAAACCTAAAAAAATCCCCCAGGACAATTAGACCCAAACATCATGCATTTTTGGGCCTGTTCAATGTGGATTAATGTATTCATTTTTTTAACCTGAAAGCCCAGTTCTATTTGGGTGTGTGTATGTATATGGTCATGATCTTTGGGGTCCAAACACAGTATACTGGATGTCAGGAAATGTGGGCTTATCTGAGCTCTGTCACCAACTGCTTGCTTGACCATCTCTGTGAGAGTCACTTCTCCACTAAATCATCATATTTCTCTTCTGGGAATTGAGGGTTTGGCTGCTCGCTAGGAGCATATGGAGGTAGTTAACATGGTGGACTAGAGGCATGCTACACTTGCCAGCTTCCCTGCACCTTAGAATCAAAGCACCTGGAGAAAGCTACTTGATGAGGTAGGTGATTGAGGGAATTCAGGAAGTTTAGTCAGAAACTCATTGGAACTTTACAAAGTATGACTGCTCAGGCTCCACTGGCAGGGCTGAGTCAGACTGTCTGGACGGTGGGGCCCAGTCATCCCCTTATTCTTTTTGTAAGCTCCCTGAGGCAACTCTAAGGAGCAGTCAGAGCCGAGAACCACTGGGACAGATGATCTCTCTAAAACTTTCCAACCCTAAAAATTCCAGGATACCTGTGCTAAAACACCAGCTGTGCTTTGTGCCACAAAGCCAAAGGTATGAAGAAGGGAATGCAGGGGAATTAAAGCTCCTCACTATTACTTAGCAAGAACATCATTAGCATGCAAATGTAGGCTTGCAAATCAATGCAAATGACTAATTTGCCATTTAATAATTTGCAAATTGCAATGCAGATTGTCTTATGTAAAGAACCCTACTCTAATTGAGTGATGATATTTTATGTTTTATTATTACGGATATTAGCCCAAGATATAGGAAGACTGCAAAAATGCTACAAGTTATTATTAATACTGAATGGTACCTTATGATTTAGGAGAGATTTCATATGTATTATTTCATTTAAGCCACAAAACTCCCATTGCATCCTAGACTCGAGAATCAGGAGAGGCTCAAGAAGAGGAAGAACTTGTGAAGGATCTGGATGATGTAGATAGTGTAGCTTCACACAACGCATCAGACACACTCTTGGTATCTCCATGTAACAAGAAAGGGTCAAGGCTAGCTTCGGAGCTGCCCACAGTCCCACATCTAGTCAGTGCTAGAATCAGGATTTATATCTAGGCAGCGTGGCTCTAGTTTGGAATCTGAGCTACCCTCTCTAACTAGATATGCTAGCCTAAGCAAGTCACTTAAACTCTGAACCTCAACTTCCTTTTCTGAAAAATGGAGATAACAACATTTATCTGAAGGTTAGTGATAATGAGCATGAAGGGTCTGGCATAGGACCTGGCACACAAGTGATGTTTACTAAATGATGCAGCCATGTGATGATGATAAAGATGATGACCTCTGATGATGGTAACGAAGATGATGATGACAGTGGTGATGAGTACGATGATGGCAGTGATAAATTATGGTGATGTTAATGGTGTGGAGATGATAACGATGGGGATGATGATGGTGGTGATGACAGTGATGAGGGTGATGGTGATGACGGTGATGGTGATGATGGTGATGATGAGGGTGATGGTGGTGATGATGAGGTGATGAGGGTGATGATGAGGGTGATGGTGATGACAATGATGAGGGTGATGGTGATGATGAGGGTGATGGTGGTGATGATGAGTGTGTTGGTGGTGATGATGAGGGTGATGGTGATGATGAGGGTGATGGTGATGATGATGAGTGTGATGGTGGTGATGATGAGGGTGATGGTGATGATGAGGGTGATGGTGATGATGATGAGGGTGATGGTGATGATGAGGGTGGTGGTGATGATTATGATAATGAGGATGATGGTATGATGAAGGTGGTGGTGATGATGACGAGGGTGATGGTGATGACAATGATGAGGGTGATGGTGATGATGAGGGTGGTGGTGATGATGAGGGTGATGGTGATGAGGGTGGTGGTGATGATTATGATGATGAGGATGATGGTATGATGAAGGTGGTGGTGATGATGACGAGGGTGATGGTGATGATGATGAGGGTGATGGTGATGATGAGGGTGGTGGTGATGATTATGATGATGAGGATGATGGTATGATGAGGGTGGTGGTGATGATGACGAGGGTGATGGTGATGACAATGATGAGGGTGATGGTGATGATGATGAGTGTGATGGTGGTGATGATGAGGGTGATGGTGATGATGAGGGTGGTGGTGATGATTATGATGATGAGGATGATGGTATGATTAAGGTGGTGGTGATGATGACGAGGGTGATGGTGATGACAATGATGAGGGTGATGGTGATGATGAGGGTGGTGGTGATGATTATGATGATGAGGATGATGGTATGATGAAGGTGGTGGTGATGATGACGAGGGTGATGGTGATGACAATGATGAGGGTGATGGTGATGATGAGGGTGGTGGTGATGATTATGATGATGAGGATGATGGTATGATGAAGGTGGTGGTGATGATGATGAGGGTGATGGTGATGATGAGGGTGATGGTGATGATGAGGGTGGTGGTGATGATTATGATGATGAGGATGATGGTATGATGAAGGTGGTGGTGATGATGATGAGGGTGATGGTGATGATGAGGGTGATGGTGATGATGAGGGTAGTGGTGATGATTATGATGATGAGGATGATGGTATGATGAAGGTGGTGGTGATGATGATGAGGGTGATGGTGATGACAATGACGAGGGTGATGGTGATGATGAGGGTAGTGGTGATCATTATGATGATGAGGATGATGGTGATGATGAGGGTGGTGGTGATGATGACGAGGGTGATGGTGATGACAATGACGAGGGTGATGGTGATGATGAGGGTGGTGGTGATGATTATGATGATGAGGATGATGGTATGATGAAGGTGGTGGTGATGATGATGAGGGTGATGGTGATGATGATGAGGGTGATGGTGATGATGACGAGGGTGATGGTGATGACAATGACGAGGGTGATGGTGATGATGAGGGTGGTGGTGATGATTATGATGATGAGGATGATGGTGATGATGAAGGTGGTGGTGATGATGACGAGGGTGATGGTGATGACAATGACGAGGGTGATGGTGATGATGAGGGTGGTGGTGATGATTATGATGATGAGGATGATGGTGATGATGAGGGTGGTGGTGATGATGACGAGGGTGATGGTGATGACAATGACGAGGGTGATGGTGATGATGAGGGTGGTGGTGATGATTATGATGATGAGGATGATGGTGATGATGAGGGTGGTGGTGATGATGACGAGGGTGATGGTGATGACAATGACGAGGGTGATGGTGATGATGAGGGTGGTGGTGATGATTATGATGATGAGGATGATGGTGATGATGAGGGTGGTGGTGATGATGACGAGGGTGATGGTGATGACAATGACGAGGGTGATGGTGATGATGAGGGTGGTGGTGATGATTATGATGATGAGGATGATGGTGATGATGAGGGTGGTGGTGATGATGACGAGGGTGATGGTGATGACAATGACGAGGGTGATGGTGATGATGAGGGTGGTGGTGATGATTATGATGATGAGGATGATGGTGATGATGAGGGTGGTGGTGATGATGACGAGGGTGATGGTGATGACAATGACGAGGGTGATGGTGATGATGAGGGTGGTGGTGATGATTATGATGATGAGGATGATGGTGATGATGACGAGGGTGATGGTGATGACAATGATGAGGGTGATGGTGATGATGAGGGTGGTGGTGATGATTATGATGATGAGGATGATGGTATGATGAAGGTGGTGGTGATGATGACGAGGGTGATGGTGATGATGATGAGGGTGATGGTGATGATGAGGGTAAAGATGATAATGACAGTGGTGATGAAGGGTGGGAATGAAGTATGGGAAAGGATGGAGGTTGGGGATTATGGGTCCACCTGATCTCTTGACCCCCAGTTTTGTACCTGTATGTGTAAGGTCCTGGTCTAGTTCATGTTGCCTGAATGGTTGGATCTAGACGGACCACGTTAGCATCCTCCCTGGGGCCATGGTGTTTGCACTTCTCAAACAGAGCACATGGTTTGAATGTGTGGCCAGGTTGGGAAACATGAAGATGATGATCTCTAAGGCCTGTTAGCTCCAGTATCTTGTGATTCTAAGTTCAGACCACTGCCCAAATGAGCACAGTGGAATAGAGCCAGTCTGGTGCTCAGTAAATAGCACACAGCAGTTGTCAGACTGTCATCTGAAATAATTCCAACCATTTATACTATTTTAGTCCAACTGAACTGTGTGTGGATTTGCCTCAGGTGATCCAGGTCCCAACCCTAACTCATCCTCTGGTTTTCTGAGTCCCACAGCTCAGAGTTGTCCAGCTATATATAAAGAATGTCCTTTCCATGTTTGAAAGTACACCCGGTCATCTGTGTAGATTTTACGTGACAGGCACGGGCCAGTGCAGAGAAAATGTCTCTCTGAAGCTCTTCTGTTTTGGAATCAGTTCTCAGAAATGCACCTGAAGGTACTCTCTGCTCTTGTATATTTATAACTAGTCTTTACTAGCTGGAGGTAGGTGAAGCATTTCTTTCATCAGCATCAGAGTATGCTCAACCAGGTGCAATTGGGGAAGGGAGCTGGGCTTTTTCTGAACTTCCCCAATAGACCTTCTTGGATGGAACCACAGGTTTGGCACATTGTACTGCTTATGTTTGCTCATCATAAACCTCCATCTTCAGACTGCTAGATGCATCGTGACCCTCCATGCTCAGGAGGAGGCAGCCTCATGGGAGAGTAGGCATGGGCAAGGAAGGTGGAATAAAAGTCCCGTCTTGGGTTACTAGGGGAAGTCACCTGCCCCTGGGTCTTGGTTTCCTCATCATTGCATCTTGGGGTGAGGGGAAATGGCAGGAGGCCCAGTGCCCTGATTTGGGGAGTCCACTGAACTGGAGAAGGGCCACTGGGCAGTTTGAACTTCATTTAATTCAACCCTGTGACTCACAGGCCATGGTTATTCACCATGCTACTGGTAATATGGCCCTCAGAGGATGGAGGCAACAAGAGACGGATGCTATGACCATTGGGCTGAGGAGTCAACAGTGTGTTGATAACACTGTTTGTGTAAATAATCAAGGATGACTCAGAGCCTACAGGGCACTGGGGGCTCTGGATTCTCATCCTGATGCTTACTGTGGCCTATGTATGTACACCTGTGTGCAACTTGAGCAAGTTGTCCCACCTTCAGAGAGCTTTTGAAAATCCCAGTGCACAGGCTGTACTCCTTGTTATTGAACTGAGTTTTGGGGGTGAGGCTGTGGTATTGGTATTTCTAGGACCCTACAGGAGTCCTCATGTGCAGCCGTGGTGAGCTTGAATTGTGAGCCCCAGGTTTTCTGGCCCATGGTAGGGCCACCTGGAACTCCCAATGGACCACAGATCACTGGGACTTCCAAGTTTCTGGTGCACTGTTCTGAAACCCATCCTTTGAGAAACGCTCATTGTGGCATTCTGTAAGGAAAGGAGTATGGAGCACACAGGCTGAACTTGGATGGAAGTAAGATCTAACTGGGAGGATATTTAACAAGAGAGGATAATTTGCTGGTATTGAGGGTCTGCTAAGTGCCCAGGAAACCTGGGATTGACTTCCCCTGAAAGCACTTTTACCTCATTTTTAAATCACCTCTTTTAACTCCCAGTTTCTAAAACTGAAGACAAGATTTAAAACTCCATCTATGGAGACCCCTAGAAGAGTGGAATTGTCCAAATGGAAGGAAAATCAGTCACAGGCAAAGTTCTAACATCACTGAATGTGTTAGTCAGCTTTTCTTTGCTGCAACAAATACCAGACATAAACACCTTGAAGAAAGATTTGTTTGGGCTAACAGTTTCCGAGGTTTCAGTCCTTGGTTGGCTGACTCTAAGGTAGAAACAACATGGTGAAAGGGTATGGCAGAAGAAAGTGGCCCAGGGAAGTAAAGGAAATGACCAGAACAAGATAAACCCTTCTAGGGCATAACCTAGAAGTGACCCACTTCCTCCAACTAAGTCCCATTGCCCAATAATTCATTAAAATTACTATGTCCATCAAATGGATGAATCCACTGATGAGGTTACAGCCCTCATGATCCTGAAAACCCTACTTCTGGACATTGCTGCACTGGAAACCAAGCCTTCAAGTACATGATCCTTTGAGGGAAATTCCAGATCCACCCATAATGCTGAGGGAATTCAAGATTGAGCCAGGAGCTCCAGGGAGTTTTCTTCACAATTCATCATGACTTCCTAGGAGGTCAGATCCAATTTGTGGAGAAGGGGAGTTTTGGAGTTGCCACTCTTCCTTGTGGCTGGTGGTGGTGCTGGGCATCTGCTGTCTTTGTGTTTAGGACTGGCAGGTTTATCTTGGCCACAGATGTCCTTGGGAGGGACCTGGTACATCTGCCTTGATGCTAAGGAAGCCTTCAGGGTAGAAGGCTTTCTGGTTGCTGTTTTTATCTTCATCCCCTTGGACCTCATTCAGATTCCTGTCTTGTTGGCCCCCATTCCCAGAGAGTCTTCAGCTCATGTCACTTGGACCTTTCTTTCACAATGGCATGTGATGGGCTCTGTCACATTCTGTGAGTGGAGAGGGAAATCCAGCTGGGATGGCAGGGTGCTGGGCTGGGGTGAGCTGCAGAGGACTGGTGTGGATTAGATGTGGAGAGTTTACTGTGGGGCAGGCCTCTGGGACTCAACTTCCTTCTGTTCCAGAGTGGAAAGTTTGAAGGCTGCTTAGCAGGACTGAGAAGTTAAGCAGGTAGACTTGGCTGGCCGGTGGTGCTGTAGTTGGGGGCACATGCTTAGAAAGTGTGTCTGGTTCTGCAGAGGTGAGGCCAGAAGCTCCAGCACTGCTTAGTGCCAGGACCCTGCCATGGAGTTTGCAAGTTTCAGCGGGGCCACACTTCTGATAGCTGCTGGGGGTTGCTCCATTGCCACTCCTGTTTTTTGCACATTGGTATATTTGCCACAGCTGGGACAAGGCAGGTTCATCCATATCCTCTGGCCATTACCAGGGAAGGGTGTTGTAGAATTCCTGTGGGGGGCATCTTCTCTGCCTGGGAGTGGGAGGATGCCAGGCAGGTCCTTGTGCCGGGCTGGAGTGTGAGTAGGGTGGGCTGCAGGTGAATCAAGCGACGGGGAGATGAGGCTGGAAAAGATGGTTGCCTAGGCTGTGGAGAATTCCAATTTGAATCCTCCCTGGTTCCTGGAGGCTCATGGGTGGGTGGGGCTTCTTGGATCTGGAGACAGGTTACCTGTCTTTGAATTCAGGCAGGGCTGTACTGGGGTGTCATACCTGCACCAAAGTAGGAGTCTCAGCCACAGAATGCAGGCAGTGCCTACCTTGTGGGCTTCATGAAAGTGAGTGAAGTAACTGAGCAGACACCCCATCCACCCTGGGAGAGTGCAGTGCTGGTTCTCCCTCTCCTCAATCCTCTTTGAAGATTGGTGGCTCATTGCTGCTTCTTGGAACCAGAATGGAGGGACAAGGCTCATCCCTGCTGCCATCAGCCAGGGGTTGTGCTCAGTGTCAGATGTGGACAAGAAGCCTCTGCCCATGACCAGGCTGTGTGCTATCCTGAATTTTCTCCCACCTGAGTCCTGTTCCTGGAATTGGAAGCTGCTCTCCTGGGAAACAGAGCAGCTCTAACTTTTCCTCTCAGCCTTGGAGAGAGAATTGGCCCTGCTTACAGGGAGGCGCTCTGTGGTCCTCTCAAGTCCTATTCACAGACAACCTGTGTGACCTCCCTGGCTACCTTCCTGGGCTTGATGGAGGGTAATGCAGCATCCCCAATAAGTCCCATGGGTGTCCTCCAAAATATAAACCTAGAAGCTAGCTCTCAAGTCCCTGCCAATTCCCTGATGCTGCCTTTCAGTTGTGAGAGGTGCCTGCACTTCTTGTCTGTCTCCACATGGAGACTGATAAGGCAATCACCTGAGGTATGTGATGAACTTTGGGTAGGGCTGCCTGTTGTCATGCATGATTGAGTAGCAGTGAGTGTGAATCAGGTTGCAGATACTCTTGGCAAAAATAGGTAACTACAATAAATAGATTAAGAACAATCATAAATCATATGATTTTTCCCGACATTATCCTGTTCTCACATTTTAACTGCTTCCTTTAAGATCAGAGTTTTTAAAAAGGTAAATCTGGGCATGGTGGCACACGTTTGTAATCCCAGCGGCTCAGAAGTCTGAGGCAGTAGGATTGTGAGTTCAAAGCCAGCCTCAGCAATTTAATGAGGTCCTAAGCAATTCAGTGAGACCCTGTCCCTAAATAAAATACAAAACAGGGCTGGGGTTGTGGTTAAGTGGGTAAGCCTCTGGGTTCAATGCCTAGTACCCAAAATAAATAAATAAATATATACATACACTCACACACAAATACATAAATACATAAATAAATAAATGTAAATCCATGCCTCAGTTTCCCCCTCTGCTTCTGTCCACATGTGGCAGGATGTCTTGTCTGTAACATGTAGTCACAACTCCCTCTGTGACTGCAGTTGAGCATTTGCTCACCTGTATTTGTTGCTGCTTTGGGCCTGTGGTGCATCCTGCAGGGTTGCAGTGCTGTTGGGGGCTTATGTGCTTATTTCAAACAATGAGGTCCAGAGTGCAGTGTTTTGTGTAGGCTTTGTTTCTGTTTTTCCATTCTAAAAGTAATACTTTTCTTTCAAAGAAATTTGGAAGGTGTAGAGAAGCAGAAGTGAACCTCAGTTCTATCATCTGATACATTTTTACTCATCTTTTAAAAGTATTTTTCCTATACTTGGATTTATTTTACACATTTATAAACATATTTATATTATAATGCTTTCTTTAAATTATGAAATATTTTATTTTGTTATTTTGTGCTTTTCTTTTTTTAAAATATTTTTTAGTTGTCAATGGATCTTTTATTTTATTTATTTATTTATTTATTTATTTATATGTGGTGGTGAGGTTTGAACCCAGGGCCTCACATATGCCAGGCAAGTGCTCTACCACTGAGCCACAACTCCAGCCCTATTTCGTGCTTTTCTAAAATATAAAACAGGTTAAATAAGTTTGGACCCTAAAATTAATATAAAAATAAAATAGAAATCACAGTCATTTTTTACTGCCTAAAAAAATCCATCCATCCACCAATTTTTGAGGAGCCCTTTGTTGAACCAGATACCATGGTTGGTGCTGGGATTTGAGCATGTTCCCTAAAGATGCAGGATGGTGTTATAGATAGCTCAGTACGTGAAAACATTCTCCTACCTGCATTAGGGGAGCCCCACATAGGTTGAGAAGGAAGGTGCAGGCTTGGGATTTAAGGGGGGGGAGAGCAGAGAGAGAGAGGAAGTGTGTTACAGCTAGAGTCACCAAGTTTTTGCTGTCTCATTTGAGTGTGTCTTTCTCTGAGTCTTCCTTGACTTCCTGCCCAGGGCCACTTGCTGCTTCTGTGACTGGGGCCTTGTTCCTGTGGCTTGCTTGTGTGCTGGGGAGACTCTTCCAGCGTTGTTAAGCTAAGGTTGTTCCAACTAAGGTGGTTTGTGCTTGTTTCCTCCCCTGGGCAATGAAGTCTGGAGTTTATCCCTAACCTAGGTGGTACGTTGGAGGTGCTAGTGTGCTCAGTCTGTTTGACTCCTTCTACTAGTTGTCTGCACCTGAGCAGTATGTGAGTGCTGCTGCTGCACGTGGACTCAACCACCACCTTCAGCGGGGCCTTTGTGGTCACTGGGGCTGGCCAGCCATTGATGTACGTGCCTGTGTACATGGGTGTGATTCACTTTAAAAAATCCAATTTGAGAAATGACTTCAGAGCTGCCAGTGCCCAGAACCAGAGGAGGCCTAGGTCCTGATGGAGGAGAGAGAACAGCAGTGACCTCTTGTCAAAACTGCATTTCCCTTTGTGGCACTCACCAGTGGGTGAGCCGAGTGGCCCGACTAAGAGCGACTGCTGAGCATAACCCAGTGGTGGGGATACAAAAACCATCATCCAGGGCCTTCTAATGTTGAAGACCCCATCGACACTCTCAGTTTCTAGGTGGGACCCTGAAGACCATGACTACAGTAGGGGAGGTTGGAGGAGATGAAGCCCATCTCAGACCAGCTCAGCGCATGCCTGGACATGGAGGATCTGCTTTTGTGCTTCTGGCTATCAGCACTGAGGAAACTTCCTTTATGGGAAGAGATATTGCCTAGGACCTCTTCCATCTTTCATGCACACTGTCCAGTCTTCATTCAAACAGGACCAACGGAAAAGGGGCAGAGAGCTGAGAGATGCAAAGGGAGGCTGATATTGAAGCTGGTTGGACCTTGACGCTGGAGCAGTGGCACATTTTCACAGTAGCTGGTAAGTGGAGAACTTCAATGAAGGCAGCCTACAGAAATGAACCACAGGCAAATTCTAGTACTGAAAAAGCTCTACCTGAATTTGGGACTCAATCAGTGAGTCTGAGAGCAAGTTAGACACACCAGAGGTGAGGATTAGCAAATGGGGAGGGGGTTGAAAGAAAATATCCAAGGAGAAGCACAAGGAGAGAAAAGAGACCCTGGGTGTGAGCATGTCTGGCTTATGAGAATGAAGTTGTGAAGGAGAAAATGGGCAGAAGTAACATTTGAAACTAACAGTAGTCCAAATAGGCAAGGTCACCAAACAAAAATCCAGGAAGCACTGAGTCCCAAGAAGAAGGAAAATACTTGGAATGTTATAGTAAAAATATTGGAAAAAAAACCTAAAAGCAGAAAAGACATGTAGCCCAGGGGAACAGAAACAAAGATGAGTGAAGATTGTATTGCTGGTCCCAATGTTCCCTTGCTGCCTGTGCCCATTTCCTTTGCATCACAGATGAAGCGCCTTCCACTGCCTATTCTGGGTCATTGTGTGCCTTCCCTTGCCCTGCCCAGTGGGATGAGGCTGGAGTAGCTGGTATGATGTGCTGGCTCAGCACCTACTCTTCTGATGTTATGTGAAGATGTGCTGGGACTGTCCCCTGGGAGGAGGGAAGTCCTGGGAAGGGGGCCTGACTTCATTACAGGCTCACAAGGAACCCCTCAGGACTGTGGGATGATTTCTCATGCAGTGGTCAGCTGACTTTAAGAGAGATGGGGTGGCAGGAGTCAGAAGAGAGTGGAGTGGTACCTTAATGTGCTAAAAGGCAATAATTGCCAAGCTAAAATTCTATACTTGGTGTCTTTCTGAAAAGCAGTGAAATAATAACATTTGCAAACCATCAAGAAAGTTGCAAAGACTTCTGGCTAGCTGGCCTGACTACATACATACAAAGGCATCCGTAAGGTGGGGAGTGTGCTCCTCAGTGGAAGCAGAGTAGTGTATGAGGAGCCCTCTCAGGCCACCTTCTCTCTCCATGGCAGACCTGAGGGGTGTGGAACCCTGGAAGGTCATGGCTTCTGCATAGAAAGGTCTGATTTTCTGAAGATACCTGTTTTCTCTGAATAAACCTATACATGTAAGTGATCACAACCCAGAATTAATAGCATTTCTTTTGAAATGAAGCCAACTGGTCTTAAAACCCATATTGAAAACCTAACTTTCATGCCTGTGGTCTAACTGCTCCGGGCTCACCGAATAGACAGGGTTTGTGAGTGGCACTGTACACAGCTTCCCAGTCTGGAAGCAGTCTGGATATACATCAGTGGAGAAGAGGCAAAGTGAATGTTCTATTTTATTCTAAGTGGGGATGTTCTAACACGGTGTAGTAACCTGGTCAGTCCTGCACCATAAACCTGGGTGAAGGGGCGAGTTGCAGAGCACTGTTGGCATGTGAATCTGGTTTGGAGCGGTGGCCTCCACCCTGCAGTGCTGAGGAGACAACAGGGCCCTTGGTAGCTGGCAGGATTGTCTTTCTTGACCAGGTTGGTGATCATGTGCACTTTCGCGTATTAATTGATGTGTGTTTTGTGCACATCTTTGCCTGTTCACCACATTTCACAAGAAGGTTGGAAACAGTAGCGGGAATGAAGCCCAGTTGTGTTTAGCCAGTGTGTATGTCTCCTTGCTGTGGGAAGACATTCTCTGAATCAGGTGTGATGAACTGAATGTGCCCTCCCAAATTGTAAACGCTAACTCTGACAGGATGGCATTGGGGGTGGGGCCTTTGGGGGTACCTAGACTTAGAGGAGACCCTGAGGGTGGGGCCCATAATGGGATCAGTGCTTTAAAGAAGAGACCAGAGCTCTGCTGTGTGAGGACCCAGCAGTCAGGAAGGGACCACAGCTGAAGCCTGGACAGGCTGGCTCCTGGTCACATTCTTCCAGCTTCTGGGACTCTAGAAAGGTCTCTGACTCTTGGTCTCTGGTGTTTTGTCACAGCAGCTTGAGCTATCTAAGATAAGCTGAGAGTTAGCTAGCGGTGATCTGGAGACTGGGGCCTGGTTAAGGATAATGTTTATATTTCATTGTAAGTTCTTTTTAATATTTTTTTAAAGGAAGAAAAACATGTAGACTTCTGTAGTACATATGAAACACACACTGTTTTGAAATGTTTAATTTTGGGATAACTTGCCCCAGAGTGCATCTAGTTAGCATAGTGGCATGTTCCTGCTTGCTTTGTGTTGGGGGTGGTGGGAACATCCCCAGAGGTCATAGGGGAAGGAGTGCTACTCTTGGTGTTGTTCTTGGAAGGAGCTTGCAGGTGACTCTTCAAAGGGCATGGCTGACATTGGGCATAGGTGAATATGGAAAGGTACTTTGTGGTCTGTAAGACTCTAGATCTGGGCACAGGCTGCCAGCTTCCCACGTGTGGGCACATGGGTAGAGCCTCCTACCTCACAATCTGATGTTAGCTCAGTGTCTGATCCATGACACTAGAGAGGCCACTTGCTAAATGACTGACTGTGGTTGTGACATCTGTAGCCATCTAGGAAGTTTTGTGGTTTTTCTTTTTTCTTGTTTTAATTAAACCAGAGTATTTAAAATTTTTTCTGTGTCTGTATATTTAGCAGATACTAATGAATATTTTTTAAACATTTAAAAAGTAGATTATATTTAAGACTAGGGTTGTGGCTGCGTGGTAGAGTGCTTGCCTCGCATGTGTGAAGAACTGGGTTTGATTCTCAACACTGCATATAAATAAATTTAAAAAATAAAAAAACCCATTGACAACTAAAAAATATTAAAAAAAGAGAAATAGATTGTATCTTAAGAAGAAATAAGCCAGGCATGGTGGCACACACATGTAATTCCAGCAGCTCATGAGACTGAGGCAGGATTGTGAGTTCAAAGCTAGCCTCAGCAACTTAGTGAGGCCTTAAGCCACTCAGTGAGACCCTGTCTCCAAATAAAAAGTAAGAATGACTGGGGATGTGGCTCAGTGGTTAAGCTAAATTCCTGGTACCAAAACAAACAAAACCCCCCAAACTTCAGGGTGTGCTTGAGATTTTCACTGTGAAATATGATAGAACCTGAATATTAAAAAGAGGGAGAGGTTCATGCTTAGCGTGAAAGTTGCTTGAAGGACTGTCTGCCAAGTTGCTTGGGGCAGCTGAGGCTAGAAAATAAACCCTGCAAGCCAGGGATGTGGCAGAGTGTGTCTCACTCATTTGGATAGCCAGAGTTTGACCCTTGCTGGTGGGACACAGAGACCATCTTTTCACACACTGACTTGGTGACATCAGGACATGGCTCTGTTGCCACAGTACAGTGCTGCAGTCTCATGCCTCCCCAGCTGACAGGGGAGCTGTTCCTTCCTGGTTACATTCCTGGTAGTCCCAGGAATCTTAGACAGTGAAAGGCTAGCGTTAACATTGGTCACACTAAGAAAAATCCCACCGCCTACAGAAGGCCAGGGTGCTGATGGATGCTCCATAAACATGCTGGGTTAGTGAATTGGCCAAAGGATTTCCTCTGAAGTCACTCAAGGCTCTTAGAAGCAGAGAGGAGCTGTTATATTTAGATCTGAGGTGTCCCTCAAAAGGTCATGTGTCAGAGGAGAATGATTAGATTATGAGAGATGTGACCTAGTAAGTGGTTTAATCCACTGGTGGATTAACTGAGTGGTAGTTACCACTCAGTTGTAGGCAGGTAGTGTGTAACTGGAGGAAGTAGGTCATTGCCGGAGGTGCTTTTGGGGTTTATATTTTGCCCCCGGTAAGCAGAGTTCTCTCTGCTTCCTGGCAGCCTTGTCTGAGTTTGTTTCCTCTGCCATGTCCTTTTACCATGAGGTTCTACCTCACTTCAGGCCCAGACCTATGGAGTTGGTGAACAGCAGACTGAACTTCTGAAACCTTGAGTCAAATAAACTTCCTTCTTCATGTTGTTCTTGTCAGGTCTTTTGGTCATAGCTACACAAAGCTGACTAAAATAGGAGATAAGTGTGGGTCCCAAAGAACCCTTTTCTGGCCCCAGGGAAAAGTGTGGTCCCACATGAAGTAGTTTTGAGTATGAGGTGTCCATGCGTACAGAGTGCAGGTGTGTCTTTAGAACTCATAAGTGGAAACCACCCTTTTCAGTGGCCTCCAGAGCCCCTCCTGCTGGGACCCGACTGTCTGCAGTTATCCTTGCCTCCTATCTCTGCTACCCTCTACCATCCCTCAATTACGTAGCCCTGAATTTTTTGTTTTGCTACAGAAAATTCTAGTGCTAGAAACTAGTTTATGTAATAGCCACTGCTGTGTGGTTATAGCTGAGACTGGCCCACATCTTATCGTCTAACTAGGTGGTAAATATTACAGGTAGTTTGGAGGGGCCAGGTCCTATTGAAGACAGACATTGCGGGACTTGGCACATATGAGCCAGCCCTTTCTGAAGTCAAGCCTGAATCACTCCTTCTCCAGGACTAAGGACTCTGCCAGTTGACCTGCGGTCCATCCAGAGTGAAGGAGAGTGAAGCTGGATGTGCAGTGAACGAGAGGAAGAAGGGAGAAGGAAGAAGCCAGCATGCTGGCTGCAGTTGCTGTGCAAACCCCATCAGGGAGAAAGTCGGGGACTGAGCAGTCCTGAACGCCAGCTGTGAACACAGTGACCTCATCTGATTTCATGCCCCTGGTGCCCTGGTTTGTCTCCATTCCAGCAGCGCTTTGGTTTCTGACTGCCATTGTCAACACCAACTCTGATGTGATCTGAAGCCAAATACTTCAGGACTACAGGAGGTTTCATATTCTTGTCTTGTAGAAAATCGCAGAGGGTTCTGTGACGGTGAGAATGGATTAAGGCCACAGCAAGTGCCGGGGTTTGCTGGGAAAGCAGTTCAGTTGTGGATCCACAGAGATGTTGGGCCTGTCCCATGCAGAGGAGGAGCCCATCCATTTCATAAGGACAGTGATGCAGAAGATGCAGATGGGCTTGGAAAGGGTCAGGACAGGAAGAGTCAGACCCCAGGGCTTGAGTGAGCTCATTTGGACCAGGCTGAGCATTGTCACTGTGGGGAACTTTGTTCCCCGTTTGCTGGTGTGCTGCCTCCCCTCTGGAGGTTTTCTGTGCCAGGTACTGTGTCCTGGGTTGCCAGAAGGATGGAGCTACGTAGCTGCCTTGATTCCTGACTTCAGGGTCAGCTGAAGGGTGGAAGATCATGACTGCTTGCTTGCTTGCTTCCAGCAGCTCTTGACAGCTCCAGAGGCATGTCTTCTCTCTGGCACTCACCAGCTTTCTGTCGGGACATTTACCCCAGCTGAACATTGCACTTGGCTGTGTGAAGTTGGCTTCTTTTTCCACTGGTCTGAAAGTCCCTGGCTCCCAAACCTGCCTCTCCACTCAGAAGTAATGCAGGGTCCCCAAGAATGAGTGGGAACCCTTTTTCTGGGGGTACATGTCACTATCCCTCAATGTCCCAGGAAGGCCATTCTTGACTGTGGAAGGAGCATGTGGAAGGAGCATGCAGAGGCAGGACGTGTTTTTTGAGTTCCAGTCCCAGTGTGCCATCACAAGATGCCTGTATTCCTTTCTTCCCACTGTGCAGACACTCAAGTCCCACAGTCTCTTAAAAATAATTCCCTTGAATTAATGACCTTTTGAAGTGAAGGTAAGGGCAGAGATCACCATATTTTATTGACTCGCTCAGTGTGAGAGGCTGGGAAGACTTCTAGAAAGGGCCATGGGGCTTCCCTCACTGGTCCCTGGAAGCACTTTCTACTGTCCACCCAGACCACAGGTGGGTCTGGGGCTGCTCCAAGCCTCTCCACAGGAAGAAAGGAACCAGCTGAGATGAGGAATCTGCAAGCTGCCTGCAAGCCAGAGTGGCAAGAGCTGGACTTGGGTTTCCAGGAGGGATCCCAACCCTAACCCTACCTCTAGGCGAGGCAAGGCTCAAGTCCGGAGCCCTGTTTATGTACAAGGGAGGTCCTGCTGTGCATCCAGACCAGGTAGATAATTCCAGTTGCATACACAGGGACTTCTGGGGCTTCTGAAGAGTGAGCAACGGTTGGCATGGTCCTCGAGGGAAGAAGGGGCTGCTGTGGAAAAGGCCAGAGCCATGTTCCCCAGCACTGCTGCTGTCCACCTCTGGGTGAGTCTCCTGCCTTCATGACTGCCCAGCCCTCCCAGCCCGTTTGTACTTTGTGGGGTGTTTGTGGTCATGATGGCATACTCAGAATGCTGAGGGACACTGGCCGGACACTGGGCGCTTTGACCCTTGACATCAGTCTGTCACAGCACCACTACCTTCTGTGGGGCTGGGCATCACCTTGTCCAGGATCACTGCAAAGGGAACACGTAGAAATGTGGTCCGTGGAACCTTGGGTTCTCAGGAGGTAGCTGCTGCCCTTGGGGCTGCCACAGCCTGACAGACTCCATTTGCCTGTTTCCTGTTGCCAGGTTGAGCTGGGGCTCGGATGCCCTCTGCTGGTCAGTTTGGTAATAGCAGTACAGAAAATAACCTTTTGTTTTCTTTTTTGTGGAGGGGTTCATGCTAAATTATTTTCTGATTTAAAGGTAATTAATGGGCATTATAAAATATTAGAAAATGAGAAATGATAAAATACTGTTACTATTTTGATATATATTCTTCCTAGTAGCTTTCTCCCTTAGCCTTAGAATACTTTTCTGAGTAGCTTTCCTCTTCTCCCAAGACCCTCTGCCTAAAGACAAATGTTGACAGCCTCAGTCTGTGACCTGTAAGACATGTTCCTGGGAAAAGTTTACAGAAAGTGGGTTTGGATATAGACTGGCCCTGGGTAGCCACTGGTTCACCAGGTTTGACGTCCTCTGGAGAGGGAGCTGGCTGGTCTGTCGTATCTGTGCGAGGTCTGCTCGCTGTTCCCTCCAGAGTGGATGCACAGCTCTGCCCTTCAGGGTGAGCGAAGGTGCTGGGCCGAGAGTCCTGTGTGCCTTGCCATGTTAGTACGCTTTACGGTGGCAGAGCTGCCATCCCCAACTCTCCACTGTCCACCCTCCACTCTTCCTTATCCCTGTGTTCCTGTGCCCCCAGAAAGAGAACAGACCCTCCACTGTACAGCCTCAGTCTTCACTCCTGCCTTGGCAGCAGCAGGAGGCAGCCAGGATAGGCCCAGGCTGTGGCAGTATTTGCCCCAGGGCCCTGCAGGGTGCTGGCTTTGTGTTCTGCAGAGGCTGCTGCTGATGGAGTGAGCTGGCAGGCTCCAGTCTCTTTCTGTTAGTCTGCATTATGCTGCTCTGGGGCTTCCCTGGCCCAGCTGGGCTGTGGCTGGTGCCCTGGCCAGGCTCTGTCAGGGAGTGATTAATGAGGTGGACCTTAGGCTCTGTGCTGTTGTTTAGGTTGCTTCCATCTTTTTTTGGTGCCAGGGAGTTTCATCTGGGGAATTTATATGGCCAATTAACTCTGAGCTTGAGGCAGTTGATTGCTGGAATACAAACATTTGTCAAAACATAGGTTGGAATTCAGATGTGGGTGCATCTGCTCAGTGGTGGAGCAGTAATGTGCTAAGTGCTGTCTGGAGAACTGGGCTCAGAGAATCTCCACAAGGGTCAAAGGTTGTTGTGGACTCTGGGTTCTGTCCTTTCCTGAGAATGAATGTATCTGTGTTTCAAGGCAAAATTTAAAAACAGTCTGGCTGACCATCAGAAGCCATGGTCCCACTTGGCCCTGCTGCCAGCATGCCTATCTGACTTTCCTAGGTATATTCCCTGGTGGGTACCCATGTGTTAGCCTGCTTCTCTTCCAGAGCAGCCTGTGGCTTCTGGTCTCACAGGCACATCCTTCACCAGTGGCCAGAGCCATGTGGCCTGAGTGGTTCTCTCTTCATCAACCCCTCCTCAATATGAGGTTCTGGGGTCCAGCTGTGTGATGGCCTGACATGCCTGGAAACCTGTGGCTGCTGTGGCTCAGAGGAGAAGGGCTCTTCTCCAGATGGGAGTGCTGGAGAATTCTTGCCAAAAATTTGGAGAAATGAAATGCACAAGAGAATTAATGCTTTTCTCGTGACCAATCAAGAAGCTTCTGTGGAAGTTGCGACCCAGGGACATTTGGGTTTTCACACCCTGAGGTGTGTGCCCAGAGGGCCCAGGATGAAAGCCCAGGCGAGGTTTCCCCAGGCAGCAGAGCCCAGGTCCTATGACAGGCAGATGGACAAGGACAACAGGTCTACAGCTGTGCTTGCCTGGGGATTTTTGTGGTGAGATCGGTAAAATATTCAGTTTACTTTACAGTGTATCCTCCATCAGCTTCCAGCTTGTGGAGCATGGTTGATTGTCTCTGTCTCAGTCAACACGTTCAGATGCTGGCCCTCCTCTCAGTGGTCTTAGATGTCAGGGAGGGCAAGGAGACCTGGTGTGAGGCAGTCACAGCCGAAGTTCTGTGACTGTGTGGGTGAGAGGGGTTGGGAAGGACCCCGTGTATCAGGGTCATGGCAGGCAGCCACACTTCACCTGCCGTCTGGGTGGTGTGTCCTGGCTCTACTGTCCTGGCTCCCCTCCCCTACAGGTGTGTCTGATGGTTGAGCAGAGCCACCTAGCTGACACCCTGCCTCTACGGTGGCCACTGCCAAGGGCACGTCAGCAAAGGGTAGGTCTGCTGTCCTGGCTTAGGCTGGCTTCACAGATGGCAGAGCAGTGACCAGCTTGGCTGGGGGCCTGGCTGGAGAGCTGGCTAAGTTCAGGCAGAGCCACCTCTTGCTGTTGCTGCCGTCCCTATAGAACCCACAGTCCCCAGGATGGGTGGGACTGGAGGTGCTCTGCCCCCCAGAGGAGTGGTGAAGGTCTGGCCTGCATTTAACTCTAGACTCTTCACTTTCACCCTCAGTGGAAGCTGTCCTGGGGGAACGGCAGGGTGTAAGAGGCCCCAGGACAGATAGGGGTTTGGACCAGATGAACTCAGAGGTCCTTGAAAGTCTTTGACCTGTTTGCTAAGGCCGTGGAGGCCGCTGGCCTGGCCCAGGCTGGACAAGAGAGCTTCGTGGGGTTACGGTCCCAGTCTGCAGTAGGACTAGGGTATCTGGGCAGACATTGAGGTGCAGTAGTGGAAGAGCCCTGGGGCCGCAGGGATCTGCCTTTGTTCTTTGGCCTTAGCTAGGGAGGGCTCCATTGCTACGAAAGGGCAGAGGTCAGTGCAATGCTTGTGACTCAGGTGGTACAGACAGAAAGGGCTGGTCACCTCAGGGCAGGACAAAGGGGCTGGGAGAAGCTGTGTCCCAGAACCTGCCCCAACTTCTGCTCTGCTCAGGCTCTCACCTTTGGAGATGGCCTAGGGCTGGGGACTGCCTGATGTGGAGGCCACTGCCCAGTGGAGTGTGGTAGACACTTACCTCTCCCCAGCCTTCCCCACCAGCTGGCTCTGGCATTTCCAAGGACAGGTCAAGGTGGTGAGTCTCACCATTGCATCCTCTGTGGTGAGGTGATGCTGCTGGGCACAGGGTTGTGGCCCAGTGTGATGCACTCCAGGGAGGAGACGGGAAGGAGATCCGTCAGAGGGAACGGGCCCTAAGAGGCTACAGAGTGGACGTGGGGCATCCCTCGGCCTCAGACCAGCAGTGGAATGAGGTCCTGCCATTCTCTGTGGGTGACCATGACCTGAAGAAAACCCAGAGGCAAGTTCCTCACACATCCTGTTGCAAGCACCCTGATGGTCGTCGGAGGTTGATTTTCGTCTGAGGTTCAGCCTGGACCTGGGTGGAACTTGGGGCCATTGTCTGAGACCCAACCTTTTCTCAGGTGCTCACAGCTTTTGGGGGTAGGGTGGGGGGGGTGAGAGAGATCTCTGCCCACCAGCATGGGAGGCAGAGATCAGGATTGCTGAGCTGGCATTTGTAATGGGTATGGAGACTTCAAATGAGATATTAGTGTTTCAAAGGGAAAATAAATGTCAGTGCTGGGTGGGAACCTGTGGGTGGTGAGTGAAACTCCACCTGGGCTGGAACAGAGACCATGTGGCCCCACACCTCGACTCTGACCCTGCCAGGGCCTTGTGTATGCAGCTTCCTAGTACCCCTGAGGGTACCAGCCTTGGGCCTCTGCAGAGCTGGCCTGGCTAGTCAGGACATACTGAAGGGCAGGCTTCTTAGTGCTCCCAGCTGGAGTCTATGCTTTTGCAGGATGGTGCTGGGGCCACAGTATCCACTAGGGGTCAATTCTGGATCAGGTGGGGCGGGGGGGCTGCAGCTCCCTCCAGACCCATCTTCTCTTGCACCTCCCAGTGTAGTGAAGAAAGGGCCTCTGTGATCCAGGTGCACACCATGGACCTCTGTGACTGTCTAATGCAGCCTGCTGTTAGGGGAAGGTGGCAGGCCCAGGCAGCACAGGTGAATGCTAATGCCCAGCAGGAGGAATTCACCCCACATTGCTCTTCGAAATAGCTCCTCTGCTTCTTCCCCTTCCTGCAGGCCTCCTAGCAGCTAAAAGGAGCCAGGTGCACAGTTACATGATTAAATTTAACAAGCTCCATGGTGTGACTGACCAGGTGGGGCCACGGCTCTTAAAGATTTAGTAAGATCTCATTAATTCTCCACTGATTCATTTTATCCTTTACTAAGAAATTAAGTTTGCTTATCTACTTACACAAATCAACTCCTTGGATTATTGGCATTCGGGCAAGAGGTGGTGACTCTGAAGCCTCAGATGTCCCTAGGTAATAGCACTGGGAAACCATGGCAGTTGGGACAGATGCACACTCTGTCCCTTTGATGACTTCTACCTTGGGCTCCCACGCTCCTGCTCATTCAGGTATCTGGTGTCTACATGTGGGAAGAATAGTTTGTGATGTGTTTGTGGACAGGGAGAAAGATATGTTATGGCTTAATAGACCTGAAGATAATATATATATTATATATATATATATATATATATATATATAATATATTTAGTTGTAGATGGACACAATACCTTTTTTAATTTTGTGTGGTGCTGAGGATCAAACCCAGTGCCTCATATGTGCTAGGCAAGCACTCTACCACTGAGCTATAACCCCAGCCCAACAAAAGATATTTTTAAAAGACATTTATTTCTTTGAAAAGATGTCTGCTTTAGTACTTATGTTTCTAGGTCAAAGGCTTTAATGTTTTTTTTCATTTTTAAAATTTGTTCTTTTTAGATATATATGACAGTAGAATGTATTTTGATATATTGTACATAAACGGAGTATAACTTATTCTAATTAGGATCCCATTCTTGTGGTTGTACATTATGTGGAATTATACTGGTTGTATATTCATGTATGAAAATAGGCAAGTTATGTCTTATTAATTCTACTGTCTTTCTCATTCCCCATCCCTTCCCTTCATTCCTGCTTTGTCTATTCCAGTGAACTTCTGTTCTCCCCGCCCCCCTTGTATTATGAGTCAGCATCCGCATATCAGAGAGAACATTTGTCCTTTAATTTTTGGGGATTGGCTTATTTCACTTAGCATGATAGTCTCCAGTTCCATCCATTTACTGGCAAATGCTATAATTTCATTCTTCTTTAGAGCCGAGTAATATTCCACTTTGTATACATACCACATTTTACCTATTCTGTTGTAGGGCACCTAGGTCGGTTCCATGGCTTAGCTATTGTGAATTGAGCTGCTATAAACATCCATGTGGCTGTGCCACTGATGAATTTAAGTCCTTTGGGTATATTCTGAGGAGTGGGATAGCTGGGTCAAATGGTGGTTCCATTCCAAGTTTTCTGAGAAATCTCTATACTGCTTTCCATAATGGTTGCACCAGTTTGCACTCTGACCAGCAATGTATGAGTGCACCTTTTCCCCGACATCCTTGTCAACATTTATTGTTGCTTTATTCTTGGTAACTGCCATTCTGATTGGAATGAGATGAAATCTTAGGGTAGTTTTGATTTGCATTTCTCTAATTGCTAGAGATGTTGAACATTTTTTCATATGTTTGTTGATTGATTGTATATCTTCTTCTGTGAAGTGTCTGTTCAGTTCCTCAGCCCATTTATTGATTGGGTTATTTGTTTTTTTGGTGTTAAGTTTTTTGAGTTCTTTATATATCCTAGAGATTGATGCTTCATCTGAGGTGCATGTGGTAAAGATTTTCTCCTCAATTTGTAGGCTCTCTCTTCACATTATTGATTTTCTTTTGCTCAGAAGAAGCTTTTTAGTTTGAGTTCATCCCACTTATTGACTTTGATTTAACTTCTTGAGCTTTAGGGGTCTTGTTAAGTAAGTCAGGTCCTAGGCTGACATGGTAAAGATTTGGGCCTACTTTTTCTTACTATAGTTGCAGGTTCTCTGTTCTAGTGCCTAAATCTTTAATTTACAAGGAGTTGAGTTTCATGCAGGGTGAGAGATAAGGGCTTAATTTCATTTTTTACATGTGTCTTTCCATTTTTTCCCAGCACCATTTGTTGAATGAGGTATCTTTTCTCTAGGGAATGTTTTTGGCACCTTTGTCTAGTATGAGATACCTGTATTTATGTGGGTTTGTCTCTGTGTCTTCTATTCTGTACCACTAATCTGTTTTGGTGCCAATACCATGCTGTTTTTATTACTATAGCTCTGTAGTATAGTTTGAATTCTGGTATTGTGATGCCTCCTGTTTCACTTTTTTTTGGTAAGAATGGCTTTGACTATTCTGAGTCTCTTATTTTTCCAAATGAATTTCATGATTGCTTTTTCTATTTCTGTGAAGAACATCATTGGGATTTTAATAGGAATTGCATTAAATTTTTATAACACTTTTGATAGTATGGCCATTTTGACAATATTAATTCTGCCTATCCAGGAGCATGGGTGATCTTGGCATCTTCTAAGATTTTCTTTGATTTCTTTTTTTAGTATTTGTACTGGCCCGCAGGACATCGACAAGGACGGCAAACCTAAGAGAGAAGGAATGAAAGGGACAAGAGACGCAGGGAGTGACAGCAAGACAGGAGTTCTGATCAAGCTGCAAATTTTTATTGTTCTCACGGGTATTTATGCTGAGGGAATGAGGGGTATGACGAGGTGCAGGCTGGTTGGCTGTGTTCTTCTATTGGGCTCCTGATAGGCTGCAAGTTCGCGCCAGCGGGAAGGTGAGGTTCGCACTGGCGGGAAGGTGAAGTCCCGGAAGAGAAGCCGTGGGCGCCATAGGCGCCATACTGTCAGAATTATCAGCCAGGAGTGGGGGAGGGGCGCTGCTGCTTATTGTAAAGGTCAGAATGTCCTCAGAATGAGAACTTCTTGGTCCCTGACAAGTATTTGTAGTTTTCATTGTAAAGGCCTTTCACCTCTTTTGTTAGATTGATTTCAAAGTATTTTATTTTATTTTTTGGGGCGATTGTGAAGGGGGTAGTGTTCTTTATTTCACTTTCAGTGGATTCATTACTGAGGTATAGGAATGCATTTGATTTATGGGTATTGATTTTATATCCTGCTACTTTGCTAAATTCATTCATTAGTTCTAGAAGATTTTTGGTGGAATTTCTTTGATCTTCCAAATTCAGAATCATATCATTGGCAAATAGTGATAGTTTGAGGTCTTTTTTACCTATTTATATACCTTTAATTTCTTTCTTCTAATTGCTCTGGCTAGAGTTTCAAGGACAAAGTTGAATATAAGTAGTGAAAGAGGGCATCCTTGTCTTTTTCCAGTTTTTAGAGGGAATGTTTTCAATTTTTCTCTGTTTAGAATTATGTTAGCCTTGGGTTTAGCATATATGGCTTTTATGATGTTGAGGTATATTCCTACTATTCCTAGGTTTTCTAGTGTTTTGAACATGATGGGGTGCTTTTGCCAAATGCTTTTTCTGCATCTGTTGAGATGATCATATGATTCTTGTTTTTAAGTCTATTGATATGATGAATTACGTTTATTGATTTCCATATGTTGAACCAACCCTGCCTCCGGGATGAACCCCACTTGATTGTGATGCACTGTCTTTTTAATATGTTTTTGTGTGGAAGTTGCCAGAATTTTATTGAGAATTTTTGCATCTATGTTCATCAGGAATATTGGTTTGAAATTTTCTTTCCTTGTTGTGTCTTTGTTTGGTTTTGCTATCAGGGTGATATTAGCCTCATAGAATGAGTTTGGAAGGGTTCTCTCCTTTTCCATTTCATGGAATAATTTTAGGAGTATTGGTGTTAATTCTTCTTTGAAGATCTTGCAGAACTTGGCTGAGAATCCATCTGGTCCTGGGCTTTTCTTAATTGGTAGACTTTTAATGGCATTTTCTATTTCATTACTTGAAATTGTTCTGTTTAAATCGTGTATGGCTCCTGATTCAGTTTAGGTAGGTCATATGTCTCTAGAAATTTGTCAGTGTCTTCAATATTTTTTATTATTAGAGTGTAAATTTTCATAATAGTTTCTGATTATCTTCTGTATTTTAGTTGTGTCCATTGTGCTATTTCCTTTTTCATCACGTAGTAATTTGGGTTTTCTCCCTTTTTCTCTTTGTTAGTGTGGCTAGGGGTTTATCAATTTTATTGATTTTTTTTTTTTTTTTAGAGAACCAGCTTTTTGTTTTGGCATTTTTCCCATTTTAAAAATTTCAATTTCATTTATTTCATCTCTGATTTTAATAATTTCAATGCAATGAACTTTCCTCTTAGCACTGCCTTCATAGTGCCCCAGAGATTTTGCTATGTTGTATTGGTATTCTCATTTATTGCTAAGTATTTTTTCATTTCATCCTTGATTTCTTCTACTATCCATTCGTCATTCAATAATGTATTGTTTAGTCTCCACGTGTTAGAGTAGCTTCTATTTTTATTTTATTGTTCATTTCTAATTTCAGTCCATTATGATCTGATAGAATGCAGGGTATTAACCTCCAATTTTCTGTATTTAGTAAGAGTTGCTTTGTGGCATGAGAGATGTGCTGCTGAGAAAAAAAGTATATTGCTTATTGATGGATGAAATATTCTGTATATGTCTGTTAAGTCTAAAGTACTGATTGTAGTATTTAGTTCTGTAGTTTCTTTATTTAGTTTTTGTTTAGAAGATCTGTCCAGTAGTGAGAGAGGTATGTTAAAGTCACCCAGTATTATTGTGTTGTGATCTATTTGATTCTTGAAATTGAGAAAGGTTTGTTTGATGTACATAGATGTTCCATTGTTTGGAGCATAAATATTTACAATTGTTATGTCTTGCTGCCGTATAATTCCCTTCAGTAGAATGAAATGACCTTCTTTGTCCCTTCTGATTAACTTTGGCTTGAAGTCCACTTTATCTGATATGAGGGTGGAAAACCCCTGCTTGTTTATGTAGTCCATGTGAGTGATATGTTTTTTCCCATCCTTTTACCTTCAGTCTGTGAATGTCTTTGCCTATGAGGTGAGTCTCTTGGAGACAGCATATTGGTGGGACTTGTTATGTAATCCAATCTGCAAGTCTATGTCTTTTTTCTTTGTTTTTTAAAATATATAGAGAGTTTTATTCATATTTGATGGGAAAACAGTTCTTTTTTCACTAATAAATACTTTGAAAAGTATCTTGAGCTCAACTTCTTTAATCAGAAATAGGGGAGGGGTGCCCAATACCTCAAATTCAAATATTGTAAAATACAAAGGCCCATGTCTGAGGACTAAGTCAACAGACAAGAGGTTTAGATGAATTTTAATGTAGTTTATGAATAGTATATCAGTGTGCTTCCCAAATATAACTTGACACGCTGGTATAAAAAACCATTAAGCCAAAATGGCTAGAAGGTTCTCTTATTAATCAGTACTTGGCCCTGAGGGCAAGGCCAGACCAAAAACCAGAGAATAATAAACAAATACACACACCAACATCTACCTATTTCAGTAACAGGGGTGTGTCTTTTGATTGATGAGTTTAGTCCATTCATATTCAAGGTTATTATTGAGATATGACTTGTCATTTTGGTTTATTTCTGACTTCTAATTTGATTTAGTTTCTCTTTTGACTGTTCCTTTAGTGTATTTCCTCCTTTTGCTGGCTTTCGCTTTTTTTTTTAACTTCATCCTCATAGAATATTTTGTTCTGTAGTGTATGTTTTCTAATTGTGAATTCTTTTAACTTTTGTTTATCATGGAAGGTTTTTATTTCATCTTCAAATCTGAAACTTAATTTTGCTGGATATAAAATTCTTGGTTGGTATCCATTTTCTTTCAGAATTTGAAATATGCTATTCCGTGACCTCCTAGCTTTGAGGGTCTGGGTTGAGAAATCAGTTGAGATCTGAATTGATTTTCCCTTGTATGTAACTTGCTTTTTCTCTCTCAAGGCCTTTAAGATTTTATCTTCGTTTTGTATTTTAGTCATTTTCATTATAATGTGTCTTGGTGTGGGTCTGCTGTAGTTTTGTACATTTGGGGTCCTGTAAAACCTCCTGTATTTGATTTTCCATTTCATTCTGTAGGTTTGAGAAATTTTCTGATATTATGACATTGAAATTGTGCATTCCCTTGGTTTGTGTCTCTGCTCTTTCTATCCCAATAGCTCTTAAATGTGGTCTTTTCATGTTATCCCATAATCCTTAGAAATTCCATTCATGGATTCTTACCATCTCTGCATGGTCAACTTTATTTTCAGTATTAAATATTTTTTCCTCATCGTCTGAGGTTCTGTCTTCCAAATGGTCTAGTCTGTTGGTGATGCTTTCCATTGAATTTATAATTTGATTTATTGATTCCTTTATTTCAAGGATTTCTACTTGTTTTTTTTTTTCCCACAAACTCTTTGTTGAAGTGATCTTTCACTTCCTGCATTTTCTCTTTGATTTCACTCTTTATACCACCTTTTACTTCACAGATCATTTTAACTAGGTACATTCTAAACTCCTCCTTTGACATTTCTTCTACTGTGATGTCAGTGGCTTCTCTTACTGGGGCATCTCGGTTTGTTTGTGGCATTTTATTCTCTTGTTTTTTTCATGTTGCCTTGTGTTTTCCCATCTAGTGTATGGATCTGAGGCAACACAGATTCTACCCTGTAGACCTATATTGTCTCTGAAGATTTCCAGTGTCCGCCTTTAAGAGGGAGACCAATATCAACAACATCCAGTGCAAACAATATACAACCTCAAATCTAATAGCTTCCAGCAAGGAGTCCACTGCCCTCTCTCTATAGACAGCAATGATGAGTTCAATCATTGTCCGCAATAAAAACAGAAAATTTGCCAAATGGATTTACAATCTCAAATAGTGGACAAAGAAAGAACAGAAACAGTGCAGGACATGGTGTTCATGAGGGAGAAAGAGAGAAGCCAGAAGCCAAAATCCACAGGAAGAGTGGAAGACGATCCAACAGAGATTGACTGGTAGCTGGAAAAAAGGTAGAAAGGGAATCCAGGAAGACGGACAAGTGAGAGGAAGAATAGGTACAAAGAGAAAAAACATTAAAAATATAAGACTATACAGCAGAACTGCAAAACACCATGCATCTATCACTGTCTTCAGCAAACTGATGCACAAAAAAACCAGCCTGCTCTGAATGTGGTGGAGAGAGATGCCAGAGAAGACAAAAATTAAAGTAAAATAAATCTCAGTGGAAAATTGAACAGCTATCCCTGCCAGCGTCGGAAGCCCCTCAGCCCTGCCTCTGACTTCCCACAAGACCACCTGCCCAGACGGGCCCTGGCAGACCCTCAGCCCTGCCTCTGACTTCCCACAAGACCACCTGCCCAGACGGGCCCCGGCAGACCCAGTCACTGTCTTGCCACTCTGGCCTCAGATGCCCTGGGTTCGGCCACATTGCAATCCCGAGATCTCAGTGCCACTGGAATTTGGAGAGAGCCCACCAGGGATGAGCAGCCCTGAGGGACGTCACCAGATGGCGGCAACCCACGCTCCCAGGAGGAAGACCCCAGGGGCAGCCAAGCCCATGGGCACCCTGACACTGGACCTCCAGGTGCGGGCTGGGGTCCCCAGACGGGGGCAGCTGCACCCCAAGATGGCAGCGTCAGCGAGCCCACCAGCACCCCAAACAAACCCCAGGCTCTGGCCGGCCTCTCAAAGTGGGTGTGGTGGCGTGCGGCGAAACCGGGGTCTCCCTGGCGGCGGACTCTGGGCAGGGGAGGAAGTGGTCGTAGCAGGAGGTCGTGGCCGCAGGCAGGGGGTCAGCAGCAGCTGCAGATGTTGGTGGCACTGGCAGCAGGTGGGACTGTGGTGGCAGTGGCGGCGGCAGCTGTGGCTGCAGCTGACCCAGCAGAGGAGACCTCCATGTGACCTCCGGGGAGCGGCAGCAGCTTTGGTGGCTGCAGTGTGGATGGCAGCTGGGCGTCCAGGGCACGTGGAGGGCAGCAGGCCCCTGGGCAGTGGCGTCAACAGCAGCAGCAGTGCCTGGAGAAGAGACCTCCGGGCACCTCCCTCAGTGGTGCTGGGGCAGCTGGGCCCCAAGAGAAGACCCCTGGGTGATGGCAGTGCCCCCCCACCCCCACCCCTGGGGAAGGACCTCTGGGCAGCCGTGGCAGAGGCCTCAGGGAAGCTGCACCCCGCCCACCAGAGAAGACCTCCGGGTGGTGGCAGCATCTGGACCTGCAGAGTTTGTTCATTTTTAATTGCTAGATGTGAATGGATGCTGCGTTTGCATGTGGGGGTGCTGCAGGGGAAACACTGTGGGATCAGAGCGTGCTGTTCTGGGCCCTTTCATTACGATCGCATCCTTGCTCAGGCCTTGGGGAAGCTACAGTTAGTTTTTGATTTCAGATCGTCAGAGAAGAGCCTTACCACCAATTCATCAGCATCACCCTCCCTGTTGTTGAGTATGGGCTGTGTCATGCTCAGCCCTGAATGGGACAGCATGGAATCTGTGGCACTGGGGGCACTGGGCCTTCACCTGGCCTATCAGGTGTCTGGAACAAGTGAGAGGAGGTATCTGCTCACACAAGATGCTTTTCTACATCTTTACATTAGGACAAGTCTTTACATTTACATGGTCTTTACATTAGGACAAGTGTCTAGGAGGTTAATAGGACCCAGTAGGACCCAGGGGAGCACACAAGATGAAACTTATTCTCAAGAGGTTTAATAAGTGTGTCCCAAAGGTGCAAGTGGTGTCCCAGCCTGATGCTGCAGCGCCTGGAACCAGCTCTTCCTGACTTCCCCTCCAGGGTTCAGTTCAGTCCCAAGCACTTTACCACTCTGTCACCACTTTGAAAAATGATCTAAGAGATGTGACTCCCTGTGAGCACCATGAGATACACCTTTTGAATGAGCCTGGGCTGGGTAGACCTGCAGTCTGTCCATTTCTGTGCTTTCAAAGACCTGGCTTGCAGTCAACATGAAATTATTTATTAATTTAGGTACCAGGGATTGAACCCAGGGATGCTTAAGCAGTGAGCCACATCCCCAGCCCTTTTTTATATTTTTATTTAGAGACAGGGTCTTGTTAAGTTGCTGAAGGCCTTGCTAAGTTCCTGAGGCTGTCTTTGAACTCTTGATCCTTCTGCCTCAGCCTTCTAAGCTGCTGGGATTACAGGCTCATGGCTCTGTGCCCATTCCTGTATCCTGTATTCCCGTATCTATTTAACAGGTATTGCTTCTCCCGCAGAAGCACTGTGCCAGCATGTCAGTAGTTGGGGGTGCACGTGGGACAGTTGGCATCACACAGCTCCTTTCATAATTTCCATTGTTATAAAAATAGCCATCTTTTTTGGAAAAGATTTTGAAAGGAGGGACTAAACAATATGTAAGTACATTGACTAAACTTCCTTGCAAAATCAGGAGTGAAAGTTAAAATTGTTCTGTCTCCCTCCTGATAGATTTTGTTCCTGCACAACCCTGCACACCAGTGTGTCCATTCAGAGGACTGGCCAGCTACAAGTGGCCCAGCTATAACACAGTGTGGTAAAGTGACTGTGATGGGAGATTCTGCAGCCATTAACATGACATCTATAAAGTTGTTTCCTAATGCGACAAAAGAGTTGTGTAGAATAGTGTTAAATGAAGAAGGAAGCTATGTAGCTGCTGAAGAACAGCCTCAGCCATGTAAGGAACTATATCAGAGTGCTAACAGCACTTCTCTCAGACTGACCAGGGCTGTGAGTAATTTTTTTTTTTTTTTTTGCTTAACACTTCTCTGTCTGTGTACAGGGATTCATGCAAAGGACAGCCTGTGAGACCTTAGGAAAGGTTTCCTGAGGGTCCCAGCCTGCTGTCCTGAGCCAGTGGAACAAATCTTTTCTCTCCAGTATGCTCACTGGGAGCTACACCTGACAGGCATGCATTGGCCACCTTTTGTTTCCCCACATGTAAAGTTATTTTTTCCCATTTTGGAATAAGAAAATGTTTCAGTTCTCTCTTCCCTCTTACAGGAGTTTCCTGGGTGGCCTTAGTTTAAAGATCCTCAGATTAGTTTGTTGGGTTCCTCAGTTCCCTGTTCTAACATTTGGGTTAAGGGAACCACTGAAGCTCAGAAACCAGGCAGAATCTGAGGCCCAGGCCTTACTGGATACTGCTGCATCAATGGGAATGGACAAGGATTTTAGCTTCTTTTTCTGAAAGCAAATTGGGCAGGACAGTCCACAGTGCGTTATTCCAGGCATCTTGCTAAGACTACGCTAAGCTTGCTCTTCAGGTCTCCACCCCTTGGCCACCTGTGCAGGGTCATCTCCTATGCTCAACACACTGATTGGAGGTGTTCATCACATCCACAGCAACTCCACAGCAACTCCTGGACTAGGGTTTGACCAAACAACTGGGCACCAAAGCCTGACCATATTGGCACATGAAATTCTTCATCAGAGCGACCAGCGAGGTACCTAGGTCTGCTTAGGGGTGCTGACACACCTGACTGCCCAAGATAGGTTGCCATGTGTCCTTGGCCACTTACTGCCTGGTGGTGCCCTCTGCAGACTGCAGTCCTCCTGCTGGGCATTTCCTCACAGCTGATGCCACACTGGCTGGTGTGCATGCATGTGTCCATTCTGCGTGCGCGTGCGCGCGCGCACACACACACACACACACACACATTAAGAATCAGAAGAGTCAGTCATTAATTGACCTTTTTCTCCTCCATTGTGGACATTGTTTGTTTTCATACCTTCCAGGTTTGCTCAGCCACTCTGAGCTAATGTATTATGATAGCTGACTTCGGGAGCAGTAGAGTGTTGACAGGATTTCTGAAATGCCGCCTGGCTTTGCTCCTTGACTGGATTCCATTGCAGCTGAGTGGGAATCGATGTAGCTTCTTGTGTGATCATTGCTTTTCTTCCACTTGGGCAACTGCTTAACAAAGCCAAGAGAAGAATGTGCCCAACATGAGCAGAATTGATGGTGTCATTCACTTGCTGCCTCAGGCCTTTGTCCAGCAGCGGTGTACTGACTGTATGTCACAGAACACGCCTGGGTTGTGGGAAGTGTCTGTTGCCCTATCCTGAAATCACTTGGCGTGCAGCGGGGTGGGAGGGCGCAGAGCTGTGTGGTCCGTGGGCTGTGATCCCACAGCTGCCTCCCAGCTCCAAGACCTTCAACAACTCCCTCACCTCTTCTGCCTCATCCTTATCTGTGAAGTTAAAATAAGGTGAGGGCTGCACAAAGCAGTACCAGTGGGCTTTATAGAACCCAGGCCATGTGAGCTATTTTATCTCTTAGATCCAGATTCAGCACTGCGTCCAGTCTGAAGTGAGGGGCCGGGGGCCAATTTCTGCGGTATCTCCTACTTAGGAGTGTCTTGGTTGAATTGAGTGCTTGTGAGAAATGCAGTGTGGGATGTGTTAGATGACAGGGTGGACGGCGAGGGGTCATCAGAAATCCCATGCATGTTCCAAGGCCTTTCTTGTCCTCATGGCTTTGCTGAGGCCCCAAGGTCACACAGGAGCCCCCATGGCACATGACCTGTATTGTTTGCCAGCGGAAGGGGGTCAGAAAACAGTGGGGTTCCTGAGATGCAGTCACCACCCCAGGCACCACTTAGACCCTATTAACCCTGCTGGGGTGAAAGGGGGTGATCAGGGTTTCCTCTCCACTAGTCACCATTGAGTTACCTCCTTGTTTTCCAGAAGATTAAGTTGATACACAGTTCACTCTTGGTTCAAGTCTGTTTCCTTTGTTATCTTAAAAAGCACATCTCAGCACGTGGGAGGCCGAAGTGTGTGTGGGGAGTGTCATTTGAGTCCAGGGGTCAGAACCACCCTGGACAACACAGCAAAACCTTGTCTGAAAACAGAAGTGACCATGCTTAAATTTCATTTGAGGGCCCCTTCTCACAGGTTTCACATTCTTTTTTGGGGGGTACTGGAGATTGAACTCAGGGGCACTCGACCATTGAGCCACATCCCCAGCCCTGTTTTGCATTTGTTTTTGGAGACAGGGTCTCACTGAGTGGCTTAGCTTTGAACTCTCCTCCTGTCTCAGCCTCCTGAGCCACTGGGATTACAAGCATATGCCATCTCCCCTGGCCAACTAGGTATCAGTTTGTTGTTGCTTTGGGATGGCTAGCAGAGAGAGAATGCCTTGCTACATTAGATGTGAGCAGGTGGCTTCTGTCTAGGAACTAGGTTTGTGTGCCACACTGGCTCCATCGTGCCCCTTTTCTTGCTTCATTTTTGGGGAACAGTAAGGTGTGATGCTGGGCCTTTGAAGACTTTCTTCATCTTTGCCTACCATGTAGATTGAAAGTCAGATATATACTACAGAGATGCAGCCACATCAATGTTCATAGCTGCTCAATTCACAATAGCCAGATTGTGGAACCAGCCTAGATGCCCTTTAATTGATGAATGGATAAAGAACCATAAAGAATAATAAAATTATGGCATTTGCAGGCAAATGGCTGAAATTGGAGAATATCATGCTAAGTGAGATAAGCCAATCTCAAAAAAACCAAAGGACGAATGATCTCGCTGATAAGCGGATGATGACACATAATGGGGGGTGGGAGGGGGGCAAGAATGGAGGAAGGAGGGACTGTATAGAGGGAAAAGAGGGGTGGGGGAGAAGGAAAAAATAACAGAATGAATCAAACACCTTTGTATGATTACAAAGGTATGTATGTAAATGTATGATTACACAAATGGTACGCCTTTACTTCATGTACAACCAGAAACAATATGTATCCCATTTGTTTACAATAAACATAATAAAAAAAAGAAAGTCAGATACATGTGGACCTGAGCCTGTCTGGGCTGATGGAAGTTGAGGTTGCTGCTGTGGCCGAGCCTGGATGGATAGTCACAAGTGGCCTCGTTCACAGCACTGCACCCAGTGCTGCTGCCACATCCTTCCCAACATGTTTGTCTTGTGGAGCAGAGTATTTCTTGTTCTTTATCCTGTTTTTCTGTCTTCTTTTTATTTTATTTTTTATTATAAATGTGATTGGGGTCGAACTAATCCCCAGTTTACATTGATTTTTAAATGTTTTATTAGTACACTATAAGTATGCATAATAGTATGGTTCATTTTGACATGATCATACATGCATGGAATATAATTTACTCCACTTCAGTCCCTAGTACTTCCTCTTTCCTTTCCCTCCTTCCTCTCCCTGTTGCCCTTCTTCTACTCTACTGGTCTTCCTTATATTTATTTATAGATTATTTTTTAAATTAGTGCTTTGTAGATATACATAAAGGTGAAATTTATGGTGGTATATTCATATATGTATGTAGTGTAATTTAGTTAATTTCATTCCACAATTTCTCTTTTTTCTTACCCCTCCTCCCCCCAAACCCATTCCTCTACTCCACTGATTTCCCTTCTATTTCCATGGAATCCCACCTGCCCCGTTTTTCTCCCCTTATTTTGGTCTAGCTTCCATGTATGGGGGAAATCATTTTCTGAGTCTGTCTTACGTTAGTTAGCTGATGTTCTCCAGTTCCTTTGAGACATGCAGGAGTATATATGTACATCTGACATGAGAATCCTGCAGCATTCAGAATTATCAGCTCCTGTCCGTGTCCAGATTTGCGGTTCAGCAAATCAACTGGTGTTTGAAGCTGTGTTGATGCTCATTGATGCTTCTTGTGTCTTATTCCAGTTCTCCCCACACCTGGTTGGCCAAAGAGCCTAGTGACTTGCTGTTCTCCTCAGAGATGTGGATGCTGTCTTTTGAAGCTTAGAAGCCTACTTAGGCTTTGCGTCCTATATGAATTCTTATTGTTGGTTGCATTAGCTATAGGTCAGTTCTGCAATTTTCAGCTCCTGAGGAAGATTCAGTAAGCTTGTGAAAATTAATAAATTCCAGCAAAACTGCATTATAAGATACTTTTTTTGTAGATTGTTTGAATAGTGGATTTTATCAAAACATTTCTGTGATAAACCTTGACTAGTAGGGACCAGACCACCTCTCTTGTCAGTAGTTGAGTCTCAGACCACATCTGTGGCTCAAGAAGGGGTCTCAGATCTGAGATGAAGGAAGCCTCATCCACTTAGGGCTAAGGCAAACCTCACCTCAGTCTTCTGACTTACACCTTAGGCTGATGGTGATGATTTTCCCACAGTTGCTGATGAATAAGTGGCATAACCATCGGGTCACTACATCTAGATGTGAGCATCTTGAACCCTGTCCTGTATGTATGGATAGAACGTGCACCCTCGTTGGTAGCACAGAGCATGCTGGGGAGAAGGCTGCAGTTCACCCCTCCTTAGCAGCACTGTTCTTTCATTTCATGGAGACCATAAGATTGTTTTTGTGTTTCAGATCAAACATGTTTTTGAGTTGAGCAAAGAGTGCAGTGCACAGCTGTCCTAAAAGCCATTGCTTATCACTGTTCAAATTTAATCCAAGCCATCTGTTAGATTTCTTTCTTCCATTGTTTTTGAGGCACATCACAGGAAAGCTACTTCTTGACATGTCTCATTTGAAGAATCTACAAAAAGGAAAATATGTCAGAATCTATATGTCATTTTGTCAACATATTTTGCATAAACAATTCAATGTTATACTACACTTAGCATTCAAAAATCCAGTGCTTATTACCCCAAAAACAAATTCTAAAATTCCAGGGAATAAAATAAGTCTAATGTTTACTGATATGTGCTCCCTATCAGCCAGCTGGTTAAATTCTGTCCTTTAAGTGTGATTCTGGTAACTTTTTATCTGGAGACTTAAGAGTAAACAAGGTACATACTGCATATTACTAATGAATTGCTAATTGGTAAATAGTGTGTTCACCAGCTTTTCATTACCATAACAAAGCACCTAAGGTAATCATCCTGTAAAGATAAAAGGTGTATTTTGACTCCTAGGTTTAGAGGTTTCAGTCCATGATCCATTGCCATGTTGCAAGGCAGTTCATCATGGTAGAAGTGCATGGAGGGCCTGGGCCCACAGTCCCATTCAAGGACATGCACCCAGTGACCCAAGGACCTCCCACTAGGTTCCACCACCTCCTAACAGCACCACTGACTGGGGACCACGCCTTCAACACATAGCCTTGGTGGGTGTTCTAGATCCACACTCTACCTGTGGGTAAAACTGGTCTATTTTGTTCTGAAGCCCAAAGTAAAGACCAGAGCCACTTAGGCTTAGGTCTGAGCACTGTCCTTCCAGAATGTACTTGAATGCTGACTCAAAGGTGATCACACCCTCCCATGGCCAGGCCTGAGCATCTCTATAAGACACCCTGGCATGCACCTTTCAAGAGGCACCGGGGCCACCACCTTGGTGGGTTTCTTCTTTGGGAACCCTGTTTGCATTGCAGTGAGGGCCTGGTTTCTATGATTTACACCCATGACAGCTTGGATCTTTAGAAAGGAAGGAAAAGGAACTCAGGAAAATGCACATGTGCGTCAGGTGATCATGTACTGCTTTGCCACCCCCCTTGTTTTCAAGATTTCTCTTCCAACTAAAAACATAAGCAAGCTTTGCAAATATGCTGATCTGTTTAGCTCTTTTTTTTTTTTTTTTTTTTTTTTTTTTTTTTGCGGTGCTGGGGATTGAACCCAGGGCCTTGTGCTTGCGAGGCAGGCACTCTACCAACTGAGCTATCTCCCCAGCCCATGTTTAGCTCTTGATGAAGGGGAAGGAACATGTGCTGGCTCCTCTGCTTGACATAGTCCTGATTAACCCCCACCCTGGAAAAGAGCCAGATGACTCTAGACACCCCCAAGGGAGAAGTTAGAAGGTAAGTTTGGTAAGCAGACTCTGGAGAGTAGGGGCATGTTCCCTGTGAACTTAGTAGGGAGCAATGGGTATCTTTTCCTGCTGACTGTCTCCTGTCTTTGCTGCTACTTCAGGTGGTGGGCGCTCTGAGTCCTTGGGTAATACCATCTCACTGTCTCCATTGGAAAGGGACCCTGACAGAAGGGCCAGGGGTAGGAAGTACTTTCTAGCTTATGAGTGTTTTGGCACAAGTGTGACAGAAATCCATCCTCACAGGGCTTATTCCTACATAGGTTTGGAGGCATATGTGTCAAGTAGAGTTTGGCAGCAGAGCTTAACAATTAACACGTGGCTGACTTTCAGCCTGTGCTTGTGGAGCAAGTAAAGGGGACAGAACTGACACCTCTATGTCCAAGAATAATGCAAGGTAGACTCTGTCTCTGCTCAGTGCTGGGAAGGCC
Source organism: Sciurus carolinensis (assembly GCF_902686445.1). Lineage (NCBI taxonomy): Eukaryota > Metazoa > Chordata > Mammalia > Rodentia > Sciuridae > Sciurus > Sciurus carolinensis. Next base: position 654,242 of record NC_062220.1, read on the forward strand.
TTCTCTTTCCAGTGTGGCCTTTGAGGTGAGTTTGCTGCCTGCTCTGGCTTGGAGACAGTGTGACAAGCCTTCCTGCATTAGGACAGCACAGAGGTCAGAAGCCCCTTGGTGATGAGCATTGGCAAAGCGTGGCAACAGTGGGCTTCTTCATTGGGCCACTTAATCTGAGTGCTCAAGACACATATTTTTTTTGGTTCTGGTTTGCCTCTTGGCAGAAGTGCCTGTGCAGATCTGCCTCAGTTCCTTCTGAGGGGTGCAAGCACATGGGCTGGTCTGACTCTCCATGCTGACAAGATGTTGGTGAGCCTGTGCATTCAGTACCCTGAGGGTTCCCAGAGGCCACCAGCTTTGTCAGCAGTAACTAAGATTGTGAGGGGATGCTTGACTGTTAGGATGTATAATGCTTGCAAACTGCCATTTCCTATAATGGTGCTTTCTTGGCCAAAGGCGATTTTTTGTTTAAAAAATCATAATTTTCAAGTTTGGCATAATTTCATAAAGGTTGGCCAATACACAGAAGATCATTATTTTAGTTACCTTTGAGTTGCTATGAGTAAAAGACCTGACAAGAACAACCTGTAGGAGGAAAAGCTTATTTTGGCTCAGGGTTTCAGAAGTTCAGTCCTTGGTTGGCCCACTCCATAGCTCACCCAAGGTGAGGAGGAAGAAAGTAACTCAGGATATGGCAACCAGGAAGTAGAGAGACAGAGCTGTACTCACCAAAGACAAAATATAAGCCCCAAAGGCACACCCTCAGTGACCCACCTCCTCCAGCCACACCCAACCTGCCTAAGTGACTATGTCCTCCAGCCACACTCAATCTGCCTGGTAACCCAGTTAATCCATATCAGTGTATTAATCCACTGATTAGGTTACAACTCTCCTAATTTAGTCATTTCCCCTCTGAACTTTCCTGCTTTGAGGGGACACCTCATATCCAAACCCTAACAAGGAGCCAGATGGTGCAGACAGGTCCATCGTGCCGGGCATTGCTGGGGATGCACTCAGGCACAGTGTTCACACACAGTGCTTCAGAGCCAGGAGGAGGGGGAGAGCTATGGAGACCAAAGCTGGGTGTGGAGAGAGTGACAGGGGTGTACGCTGAGGCCACACGTCCACTGTAGTAACTGATGGGAAAGATCATGGTTGTTCCATGACCCGTACACTTTTTGTGAAAGCATTAAGAGCTCTTTGATTTATAAATGACAGCGATTCTTACTGTCATTCTATATGCATGGGGCATGAAGGGCAGTAAGACTGATGTTGATTTAGTGCACTGTGACCTGAGCACTGGGGACACAGGAGTGAGGGTGCAAGTGGGGCTGGTCCTCCTCCTTGTCAGTCAGGAGAGAAGTGTCTTCTCCTGCCTTTCCTGTTGTGGTCAGTCTCCAGTGTCCTGTCCTTCCACCTGGTGACGTGCCCTCCCTTGCTGTGATTGAGTTGCCTTCACTAAGCCCCTGGGGCTGTGCTTGGTGCTGTGGCTGTGTCCACCTGCCAGGGTTAGCTGCCCCTTCTGTGACCGTGGGGCCTTCAGTCTGAGTTTCATTCCACTCCCAGCACTTGCTATTCCTTGCTTCCCTTCTCTCTTCTGCGATCTGTTTCTGTGGAGTGTCCATTGGCTCGTCTCTGGCAGGTGGGGGTTAGTGTGTCTCTTGCTTGCTGTCTGTGTGGGTTGTAGAACCAGCCTTTCTGATGCCACAGAGTCACCTGTCCTGAGCACAGCTGCTGATACACAGCGGAGTGTAGACGAGGGAGCTAGCAACAGACTTTATACTTCATGCCACTGCTCGGTTAATATACTGAGGTGAAGGAATTTGGACTGCTTTGGGACTGGTGGTATGTGACTAAACTGGACTCATCCAGGCAGCATGCACATTGGACTAGCAAAGTGAGGGCTGCCTGATGGGATGGCATCATCTACAGCCATCAGCCCACCTGGCTGATGAGTGAGTAGGCTAGATTTGGATTCCTGGGACCCGAGGTAAACTTCAGAACAAGACTTTCCTTGGTATGTGGGCCCAGGAATGTGTGTGTCAGGCTTCACGAGTCTCGATGCATAGGCTCACCTTCCAGAGGCCACAGGGAGGAGACAGGGCACACAGTGGCTGTCCTCAGTGGTGTCATCCAAGGTGGAAGCACCCAGCAGGCTACCTCAGGATGCGGAGCCCAGAGGGCAGGCATAGGGTGTTGCAAATCCCACAGTACAGGGTCTTGAGCGATGAGCAGCCATTTAGCCCCTGGGGTTGATGCTCTCATTGAAAGTCCTTAGGCAACTTTTAAAACTCCTTGAAAGTCGCTTCTTAAGGATGTCTAAATCTAGGCAGCATCACCCTGATTTATTTTAAATTTTCCTCAAGAACTCTTGGCCTAGGGTTGTGCAGCATCAAAGTCACTCAACAGGGAGCAAGGGTGGAGGAGAAATAAGCCGTTACTGAGGGTCTTTAGTTAGGAGGCTCCTACTTGTGTGGGATATTAATGAGTGTGGGGGAGTCCTGAGAAATAATTCCAGATTGGGACACATGGCAAATAATTTATAGCCACAGAAGACCCACATTCTGAACCCTTCCTGCCTGTCCAAACCACCTGGGGAGTTTCTTGAAAAGCTGTATTCTCTAGCCACGCTTCAGAACTGATGTCAAGTCTTCTGGAGGCAGAAACCAGGGCATGCCTTTCAAAGTCCCAGGTTTACCTAAGGTACAGCTAGGACTGAGGACACTGGAGGTTTGGAGAAACTCCTGCTCTGCCCTGGTGCACAGCCAACTGGTTCTCTCCCAGAAAAAGAAGGAGGGCTTCTCAGAGTGCCCCCACTCATCCATCAGATTTCCTGCTTTTTCCCAGTGAGGTTGTTAGGTCATGGCCTGGTGATTGGTGAGTAAACATGAATTTGGGTACACGAGGCTGAAGGTACAATTTATGGCAATGCAGTAAGTTAGGAAAGTAAACTGGCTTTATCATCACCGCACTGTTCAGCTCCTGTTAAATAGAATTACGACAGGAGCAGCCCCATTAATTTCATGGTGTGCTTTTAGCCCAGTGGAGAGATTTCCTTCTCGCCCTGCTCTTGGGGGTGACTGATAACGTTTTCCTTCCAACAAGTTGGTTCATTCAGTTATGTGATAGGCTTGGGGAGGATGGAAACTGCCCTGAAAAGCTATGGTTGGAGGCTGCCCCTCCCTTCTGACACGGCTCAAAGAATTAATCGCATGGATATGGCGAGAGGGCTGCACAGCGGAAAGAGTCATGTTAGATTTAGGACCTCGGTGGAGAGGCTCTGCGGGCTGTAACAGCGGGACTGCTTCCCCTGTATTCACAGTGCCTGAGCGAGCCTATTCTTAATGGGAATTCTCAGCGGGTGGTTCTGATGTATTACTCACAGCTGAGCTCAGAGAGTGCCTCATTTCTCTTGCAGCTCTCTGTCTCACAGACGCAATTACCATAGTGAAATTTGGTTGGGAGGATGTGCTGAAGTTCTGTTTTGAGGTTGTGTCTGTCCTCCTTAGTGAGAGGAAAGCCGTTGTTAACCACCTGGGCGTGCTCCTGGGCCAGTGCTGCAGGCCGTATGCTCCAGCCTGGTCTTGCTGTTCGTTCCTTGCAGGTGATGCTCTGGGCAGCTCCTTTGCCTTACCTGTATGGTTTGCTGTGGCAGTCTTTCCTCCGGTGCTGTCAGTCACTCTTTGTCCTGGCGTGGCTTCACTGAGAGCTCTGCTTCCAGTGGCTTGGGATTTAGCACCTAGCTCCCTAGGTCTCAGATGCATTTGGCATCTGTTACACAGGCTTTGCTGGAGCTGTGGTTCCCACCTGCCTGAACCCAGGATTGCCTGGGTGTGCCTAGCTTCAGTACTTGAAGGAAGCCCAGTTGAGAGATGCCAGATGCCCTGAGCTGTGTGATATCATGTGGCAGCCCTAGGAACCACAGTATGGGCAGTTTCCTGAGTTTAGGTTACTCTAGCTCAGAGACATTAGTAAGTCACCTTGGTTCTGAGACTGCTAACTTATATGGGACCTAACTTAATCTCCTCTTGAGGTTGCCATGGTGACTTGATTGGTTTCCTGATTGCTGTGGAGTCCTTCTGTGCCTTGGCAATGTGCCTAAGCACAGACCTTCTGCCTTTGTCAGCTCCAGGCCCCAGGTGGATGGCCACCGTGGCCTGACTGGGAGGAGGAGTCCTCTAGTTAGATGAGGTGTGTGGTCAGGTGCACTTTCTCCATGCAGAGGTGGTGTCTTGTCACTGCCTTTGTCTGGGTGCAGATGCCAGGTGCACTGTGCAGAAACTTGTTCCTGCCCCAAGGGGGAATGCTCTCCCTTTCTCTCATAACCCTGCAGCTCATTACAAGCAAGATACAGAGGATTGCTTTTGATTCTGAACAAGACTTTAGTTTAAAATTCATCTTTCTTGCTGTAGATTTTCTCATAGGTCTTTAATCAGGGAGGACTTGCCCAGTCCCCAGCTCACAGCTCCCTTTGGGAGCCGTTCTAGGCTGGGTCTAAACACAGGCAGGTGGGTTCTGGCTTCAGGTGTTGCCTGGCACAGGATGTCCCCTTTCCAGAAGTCCCCCCCACCCCTTGACATTGCCTAGGTGAGTCCTGCTATATTGTGCCATCATTTGGCACCATCGAATTAACAAACTCGGCATTGCCTGGAGGTTTGGGGAGAAACCCGGACTCTGGCCTCTGTGTTCTCACTGGGAGCCCTGACCTTCCTCCTGGCTGTAGACTGTCTTTAAACCCTGTTTCATCTGCCCTTCTTGCCACTTGTGTTGTCCTCAGAGTTACATAGCCAGGAGAGTAATGGGTGGGGAAAAATCAAGCTTCAAACTTAAGCTTTAAAATTTCCTGAATTTTAAGCAATTTGATTTCATCAGCATGAAAATGTAAGTGGTCAGTCCTATGAGGAGGTGGAAGGGAAACCAAAGGCCTTGGTTTTGGAATTTGCAGTGACTGCTTTCTTAACTGCCTGCAGGTTTCAGGCATGGCCTGGTCCCTTGTGGCTCCTGGTTTGGCCACAGAGGTACAGAGAATGCTGCTGAGAGCACTAGGCTGGGCAGTGCCACCCTGGGCAGAGGGGTCAACCCAGACTTAGGGCATGGATCAAGCAGTGGGATGGCTTCTTGGAGGTGGCAGCGCTGTTCAGTCTGTAATGCAGAGGTGAAAGGCAAAGGGTTTCAGAGTCGACTCTGGCTGGCTGCCTTTCAGAGATGCCACTTGCTCACTATGTGGTAGGAATCGCAAATGAAACGTATTCTGGTACTATGAAAGTTGGGACTGGTGGTATGTGACTGTGTGAAGCACTTAGCTCAGGATCTGGCCTGGGATGATAGCCTTTCAAGGGTGTCTTATTAAATTAATGAGCATAATCCTAGCAGCTCAGGAGGCTAAGTAGGAAGATCACAAGTTTGAGGACAGCCTCAGCAATTTAGTGAGGCCCCAAACAACTTAGGCCCTGTCTCAAAAAATAAAAAGAGCTGGGGATGTGGCTCAGTGGTTAAGCGCCCCTGGGTTCAATCCCCAGTTCAGGAAAAAAAAAATTAAGAAGAATAAAGTGATTACTAGGATAGGTGGCAAATACGGAGATTAACTTTGCATCATTTAAAACCATGTTTGTAGTACTGTGTTTTGAGCTTTTGATAGGAAAGGGTAAGCACATATAGATATTACTCAGTCAAGTCCAGTACTTCCTATCAAATGTATTTGACCCACATGGCTTAGTTATTGCCGTGGTCAAATCACAAAGGACATCGTGTGTTCAAGTGTACCTCTGCAAACAGGAGACCTCTTGTTATAAAATGCCATTTGGACCTTCTCTGAGCCCAGTAAATTACCTGTTTTGTTAATTTATTCTGTGGCACACATTTAGAAATGCTCATGAATGCCTACTTCCTGTGTAGAGGGAAGGGCATTTGCATCTGCCGTTGCCACAGGGAGGATGGCTGCCTCTGAGGTGCAGCCATGACTGTTCTCTTCCCCCTCTGGTGAAATTCCCCCATGCAGGAAGCTGTTCTAAGCTTTCAAGAAGATTTGGTCTAGGAAGGGGAAAATCATGCTTCATTCTTTGGGTTTATTAAGATTAAAGTATGCATAATGTTCTCATTAATTTATTCAATACTTTATTAATATTTTATGCTGTTTCTGATGGCATTTGCTTTCAGTCCCAAAGAAACACAGGGCCTGCTTTGATTGTGCATTTTTCATTCCAGTCCCCAGAGTTCTTTCCGACACCACAGGCCACCAGATATCAGTGTAACTTAAAGTCTTACCTGCCACAGTGGGCCTGCCTCACCTGGTCTAGGCGTGTCCTGCTTCCTTCCTATTTCGACTTCTGAGAACAAGGCGGAACTTGGAGGGATTTGCACAGACCATCCTCCCCTTCCTCAGCTTGAGTCACTCAACACTGTAGAAACCTTACTTTTCTTTCTGTGGATCCAGAGTGAATATTGGCAACTCATCCCAGTGGCACTGTATGCTTGAGACATTGTGCTCTGCGGTGTCACGGGGACGGGTTGAGATCAGGCTGTGGTGGCATCTGTCTGAGTGGCTCCTGGCCCGTTGGTCTTAGTCTTGGGTGCTGGCCCCAAGGCCTGGGCTGGGACTGCCTCCACATGGGTGGCTGCCCTTGTTTCCTCAGTTCTCACGGGAGATCTCTAGTACTTTGTTTCATCTTTACCACCGGAGGCTGAGCATTCGGGTGGCCAGACCCTGTGTGGAGATGCTTTGCTAGTGATGCTTTCCCATCCCATAACTGAAGGAGGTCAGATAATTTGCCGGAAGCCTGAAGTTTCTTCTGAAGTTTGTTGCTCAGACTCTGGTGACAGCTGGCAGAAAAAAAACTAGCCAAAACACAAACCCCACACCAAGAACATTGTGCTGTGTACCAAAGGACTTTCAGGAGTAGCCAGCTGCTTAATAGCAGGATGAGGAATGCCTTTTCAAAGGTGTGTGAACAGGGAAGGACACAGGACTCAGGAAATTGTCAGAGCCACAGGCTAGTAAATGGCTCCAGCAGGATTCCAGTTCCTAGGGAGATGATTGCTGCTCTGAGCCTGTGTCTGTCAGGTCCCAGGGGAAAAGCTGGCAGTGGTCCACCAGATGGGTTTCAAGGGCAGTCGATGCTTCCTCCCTGTGGGTCTAGCTTGTAGCAGTGTCTCAGAACTCTTGTCACCCCCTGTCTTGGGATGTGGCATCCCACTATGCTGTTGTAGTCAGAATCTTACGAGTGCCCAGGTTTTCCAGTTCAGGCGCCACATAGACACACTGCACCGCATTAAGTGTAAAAAGAGCACAGACTTGGTTGAGTTCAGGCAAATAAAGTTTAAAAGTACCTAAAGCCATGTAACAGGATGAATCAAACTTTGTAGGTAGGAAAGACTTGTGAAAGTAAAGCCCCATATATTGGAAAGCCCTTGAAGTATTTTTGTTTGTTGTTATCTGTCAATTGGGAGCAGACATCAGATGCCTGCTGCTGGGTTTTGTGTGCCTCTTAGGCATGATGCAGGACAGCAGGTCCCATGGGGCTGATCCTTAGAGACTGCCACCCAGAGGCCGCCAAAGGCAGGCCTCATCCTCCTGGACCAGGTGAGGTGTGAACTGAAGCTCTAGTTTCTAGAGAGTTTTATTTAGTCCATACACATCTGTGTTTACCTGGAATCCTAGGTTTGGACTCTGGAGCCCAAGATATGGCTCCAGGAATCCTAAGGCTGTGGCCCTGAAACCTAAGATATAGATCCAAGAATCCTAGGGATGTGGACTCTGGAAGCCTAGGAATTATAGAGGGCGTACATCCAGGAATCCTGGGTTGTGGTCCTGGATATCTTGGGGGGTGTAGATTCGGGAATCCTGGATTGTGGAGGCTTGTGGTATTATTGTGGATTAGGAAGCACATTGTAAGCACAAAGATTTGGGCATGAGCTGGAGGAGTCCTGAGGACTCCTAGAAGTTGGAGTGAGTATAGGAGAAGTTCAGATTTGAGGAACGCAGCCAAACAAGAACCTGGCCTCTGGGGAGCCTCCATTCTTGTTGCCACCAACAGGTCTTTGTCATGTGAACACCTTGGCCTGGAGCAGCTCCTGCTCAGGGGTTCAGGGTCTCCTTGTTCCTGCAGGGGCAGGAGGTGGGCTTCCTTTTGGGAACGACATGTGTGGTATGGGAGTGCGCTGGAGGTCCTGGGTCTCTGTTCCCAGTTGCTCTTGGCCTCTGCTCCCTGGTGGCCTTGGGTGTGCCACGGAGTGATTTGAACTGGCATCTCTGGTCTCTGCAGCTCGTGTTCATCTGAATTGCAGGCAACCTCACATAGCACTGCTTTCCCTTTTGTCCTGTGTTTCTGGTTCGAGTCCACCTTTTGAGCATGCAGCCCTCTGCTCAGCAGAGTACACTTCCCTGTGTCTGTCAAGGGGCTCAGCGAAGTCTTGTGGATGAACCTGAACCTTCCTGTTGCAACATTCTTCCACCTCTGTCTGCCCCTCCCTAAGCCAGCAGGAAGGCCTCATGTCCACATTCAGCAGAAGTGACGTTGAAGTCAAAGTGAACCTACAAGGACAGGGATCCTTCTGCCCATACACCTTGGTATGTTTTTGTGGATTGCCTGCCAACTTTGCTGGTCTTTGGTAAGTGCATGAGTATTTACAAAAATGAAATTACACTGCTCTGTGATTTTTAACTTGCATTTTACATTTGATTATGTGATTAGTTGAATTTTTATGTTAGCCAAAGAGGCAAAACAAATATACATTACTCCCCCAACACAAAATGTATTATTCTAGAATCAGAATTTCATAGGTCTGGGGATCAGAATTTGACCTCAGTTCTAAGGGGTGTTTGGGTTGCAGTTTTCTGAGAGGGAGTGCCCAGTGAGTAGTGGTCTGGTTTCTGGCACCTCCACACTCACTGTCCACACTGTACACACTGCGTGTGCTCCAGTGGGTTCTCTTTGTGTCTGAGCAAGCAGGATGAGTGGAAGTGATCTGCTCTGCAGTGAGCTCTTAGAAACCAGTGCTTGCTCCTGGGAGATGTGCAGATCACCTTGGGGCTTTGGGCACAGCACCTGACCATTGCCTGGCCTAGTCCTGTCGTCTGGGTGGGACCTGCACATAATGGTACTCTTTGGTCACACCCTGGAATTGATGTGTGGAAGATGTTGACACAGAAAGGAGATTGCCTGTATGCTCTGTGTCACTTGCTTTGATAGCTTGAGGCAGCTTTGGTGGGACCCCACAGGGCTGGAGGTTCTTCCACTGTCTCCGCTGTGTGTGCCTTTGGCATGGTCAGGGGCATGTATTGTGTCTGTGCTGTGCCTCCCCTCTACATTGCCTCCTCATTTGTCCTGTCAGGCGCACCAGATGCAGTGGCAAAAAGTTTCACCAAAATCTGGAGCTGTCTCCAGACAGAGCCTACAGGAAAGTGGCAGACATCCATCCCACATGGAACATTCTGGAACACGGAAACATATGGGGCAGAGTCTGGGGTGATCTCTGGGGTCCCACATAGTTGGCAGAGATATGAAATAAGGAGTAGAGGAGTGGCACTGGAGAAAGTGGCATTAGCTGCCTCTGCTTTTCTGGGTGGTGCCTGCTAATGGGGGACTTAATTGTGCCCCTCACCCCCAATTTATAGGTGGCAGTCCTGTCCCCCAGGATCTCATAGCATAACCTTATTTTGAAATAGGATCTTGGGGAGAAAGTTACTCTTATACACTGTTGGTGGGACTGCAAATTGTTGCAACCATTCTGGAAAGCGGTATGGAGATTTCTCAGAAAACTTGGAATGGAACTACCACTTGACCCTGTTATTCCACTCCTTGGTATATACCTAAAGGACTTAAAATCAGCATAGTACAGTGACACAGCTATATCCATGTTTATAGCAGCTCAACTCACAATAGCCAAGCTATGGAAACAATCTAGGTGTCTTTCAGTGGATGAATGAATAGAGAAAATGTATATATACACAGTGGAATATTATTCAGCCTTAAAGATGGATGAAATTATGGCATTTGCCAGTAAATGGATGGAACTGGAGAATATCACGCTAAGTGAAGTAAGCCAATCTCAAAAAAAAAAAAACACAAAGGCTGAATGTTTTTTCTGATTTTTGGAAGCTAACTCATAACAAGGGAGATTGGGGAGGGGAATAATAGAAATCCATTGGATTAGACAGAGGGAAATGAAGGAAAGGGAGGTGCGGAGGGGTACAGGAAAGACAGTAGAAGTAATTGGTCATAACTTTCCTAACCTGGTATTTGTATACATGGCCAGGTATTTGTATACATAACTCCACATCATGTACAACCACATGAGTGGGATCCTAAATAGAGTAAGTTATTCTCTATGTATGTATAATCTGCCAGAATACCTACCACTGTCATGTATAACTAAAAAGACAGATTAAAAAAAAAAGAAATAGCATCTTTGCAGACATAATAGGTTAAGATGAGGTCTCAGTGTGGACCCTGATCCAATGTGACTGTGACTGTCTTTACATAGAAGGGGAAGTTTGAATGCAGAGGTGCACAGGGAGATGTCTCGCGAGAGGCTCACACAGCCTTCCCCGCCCTAACCTCAGGAGGAAGGAAGCAGTCCTGTGACACCTTGATTTCAGTCTTCCCAGAACCCTGCTGTTTAAGCCTCCTCATCTGTGGTGTTTGGTGATGGGACCTGAAGATGTATGCAAGCCCTGTCCACTGTGCTGGGTCTTGGCTCTTATCTGTTTTGGTGGTGGTTCCACTTTCTTCTCACCTGTGTTCAGTTTGCTTCTCCAAAGAGCCCAGGAGCCTTGGATCTCTGATCCCATACTCTTAAGAATGCACTAGCTCTATCTCTGGCTCTAGCAACCAGAAAAATTCAGATTTCCACTTAGGCATTAAGAAAAAAATTCTCATTTGGTCTTTTCCCCAAAGTGGCCTCTTTGTTTTCTTTCTTTCTTGAAAAACACTCAGTCATTCTTGAATGATAAGAATAGGCAAAAATCTGTGAATGTCTCTCGGGAGCAGATAGTCTTAACAAGGTTACCATCTCTCATGGTTTGCAGGGGGCTACAATTTCAGGTGCTAGTCTCTGAAATGTGCTTGCAGAGTGGTGCATTGTTGGACAACAAAGCTGTGGGTTAATAGACTGGGTGTCTCCCTTCTTGGCCTCCTGGGACTCAGAACATGAGGTTGTGCAGACCACAGGAGAATGGGCAGCTGGTGGGGTGGGTGGGAATGGAGCTGTCTGGCTGCTACAGCATGCCAGAGCCATCACCATGGCCAGGGTGGGGCAGCTAGGACTGAAGTCCCTGTGGTAGGACCCAGAGGAGATAATCAATTCCAGTTAACCTTCCTGTTGACTTCTGTCCTTATTTGGTGAGGAACCCCCAATTCCCTTGCCCTCCGATGAATACAAGCTCTGAAATTGACCTTGAGCAGGCAGCAGCCAAGGAGAGCTGTAGTGTCCCTCCACTATTGGGTGAAAAAGATCATTCCTCCAAACACATGTCCCAAATGGGGTTTGGATGAATGCTGTGTCTCTTCGTGTGCATGGGCACAGCGTGTCCATGTGTCCGCTCCATGACACAGATGGTGACAAGGTAAATGCCCTCCTTTCCCTGTGGTTATCTACCTGCCTTCAAAGACCTGTTGAATACCTTTGGAGGACTGGGTTTGAAAGGCACAAGGCAACCTGTTGTGACCACTTGTGGGGGCCCATGGTCAGAGGAGACCATGCACAACTGGACTGTAGGTATGCGTGCTCGTCTGCCACCTGCAGCAGCTGTGGAGGTGGTCAGATGGGACCTGGAACTAAAGATTTGAAGGTGCAGGAGGAGCAAGGGTCCTGTACAGATAGCCCCAAAGACAAGTCAGCTCCCTGCAGCCTGGAGAGGGAGGCTGACTGCTGTTTCCAGACTGGTACCCCAAAGAGCTCTGAGATGTGGAGAACCTTGAAAAGCAGTGGTTTTTGTTATGGGCAGTTTATTGACCAGCCTGAATTTGATCTTGAGTGAATAGGGGGTGTTGAAGGGACTGGCCTAACACCAGGCTTAGTCTTGTTCTAGTGCTTTCCTAGAAAACAATTGCTGTTCTCTCAGGAAGAACCCTGCACTTTAAGTTGTGAAAATAAGCCTGAGGGAAGCCTAGGCCCAGCATCTCAGGATCTGAGGTTTGTGGTGCAGACAGCCTTCTGGAGGCATGGCTGGCTCCTGAGATTTGAGTTTTACCTGGAGAAAGTACTGTTGTGCAGCACAGATGCACCTAGCAACCACAGCACTGTTTCTGAGGGGCTGAGGTGTGTCACAGTACCCTCTCCATGTGCAGGTTTCCAGTCTCTGCTCAGCTGCATACACAACACTGTACTGTGCTCCATTGATGGGGTTTCCCTCCCTGCCTCCCACAGCCTGGACATGGTGTGAGGACCTGGGAGAGATGCAGCACCCTCTCCTGGTGGGACTCCAGACAGCCACAGGTGTCAGGGTCGCAAATCCCATCCTGCCAGAAATACCAGTGTGAGCTGCTGTTCAGACTGGTGAGGAGACCCAGTGTGGTTAGAGAAGGTGCCTCCCCCTCTTTCTGAGCCATGCAAGGACACCAGTGGGACTCACTTGCACTGGCTTTTCAATATGGGGAGAATCTGCTGCTTCCTTCTGGTGTCAAAGATGCATTGATTTCTCTGCATCAAGCCTTCTAAGGGGAGTGACACCTGGTGAGTCTCACACCCCTGAGCTCAGCTGGGCTCCACCTCATCCACCACAGCTGATGGCATGCTGTTCAGACCCCTCTGGTGTCCTCCAAAGTCATTGATCCCACAGTTTCCTTCTCTTCTAACTGGCACCTCTGTGTTTGTGGTCTGTGGCTGTTGTCTGCATTGCTGTAGAGAGATCTGGAAATAGGTTGTTTCTGATCTGCTTCCTTCTGCCCCGTGATGCCCCTTTCTCGAACCTGTGTTTGTTGCTGGGCAAAGCAAGGAAGTGATAGGTCACTGTGAGGATGCTGGGCCTCCTCTTTGGTCTGTTCTTCTACCTTGTGCAGGCTTGGCATCCCTTAGTACCTGCCCAAAGTCATAAGAACAGGATGTTGGAGCTGTCAGGAGATAGCTGATTCTCCACCCCAGTCCTCCCTCCCTGGGTCCATGTGCAAAGCAGAGGAGATCCAGGCTTACTGTCCGCTTAGCTTCCACTCCAAAGGGAGGACATGGAGTATTCAGTCTGTCTTTACAGGATCTGGTAGCAGTCTGGGGATAGAATTGGGGGTATTGGTTGGCATTTGAAGAGCCACACGTGAACACCAAAGACCTGCCAGCACAGCAGTTTTGAACAATGGGTGCCTCCATTCATGTAGAGGACGACTGAGGTGGGAAGGGAACCTGAGGCCTGACTGACGAGATGCCCACCAGGTGTGTCTGCAGCTGTGGCTCGGAGGGAGGCCTGACTGACAGGATGCCCACCAGGTGTGTCTGCAGCTGTGGCTCGGAGGGAGGCCTGACTGACAGGATGCCCACCAGGTATGTCTGCAGCTGTGGCTCGGAGGGAGGCCTGACTGACAGGATGCCCACCAGGCGTGTCTGCAGCTGTGGCTCGGAGGGAGGCCTGACTGACAGGATGCCCACCCAGGTGTGTCTGCAGCTGTGGCTCGGAGGGAGGCCTGACTGACAGGATGCCCACCAGGCGTGTCTGCAGCTGTGGCTTGGAGGGAGGCCTGACTGACAGGATGCCCACCCAGGTGTGTCTGCAGCTGTGGCTCGGAGGGAGGCCTGACTGACAGGATGCCCACCAGGCGTGTCTGCAGCTGTGGCTCGGAGGGAGGCCTGACTGACAGGATGCCCACCCAGGTGTGTCTGCAGCTGTGGCTCAGAGGGAGGCCTGACTGACAGGATGCCCACCCAGGTGTGTCTGCAGCTGTGGCTCAGAGGGAGGCCTGACTGACAGGATGCCCACCCAGGTGTGTCTGCAGCTGTGGCTCGGAGGGAGGCCTGACTGACAGGATGCCCACCAGGCGTGTCTGCAGCTGTGGCTTGGAGGGAGGCCTGACTGACAGGATGCCCACCCAGGTGTGTCTGCAGCTGTGGCTCAGAGGGAGGCCTGACTGACAGGATGCCCACCCAGGTGTGTCTGCAGCTGTGGCTCGGAGGGAGGCCTGACTGACAGGATGCCCACCAGGTGTATCTGCAGCTGTGGCTCGGAGGGAGACCTGACTGACAGGATGCCCACTAGGCGTGTCTGCAGCTGTGGCTCGGAGGGAGGCCTGACTGACAGGATGCCCACCCAGGTGTCTGCAGCTGTGGCTCGGAGGGAGGCCTGACTGACAGGATGCCCACCAGGTGTGTCTGCAGCTGTGGCTCGGAGGGAGACCTGACTGACAGGATGCCCACTAGGCGTGTCTGCAGCTGTGGCTTGGAGGGAGGCCTGACTGACAGGATGCCCACCCAGGTGTGTCTGCAGCTGTGGCTCGGAGGGAGGCCTGACTGACAGGATGCCCACCCAGGTGTCTGCAGCTGTGGCTCGGAGGGAGGCCTGACTGAAAAGATGCCCACCAGGTGTCTGCAGCTGTGGCTCGGAGGGTGGCTTCAGCAGTGGAGGGAGACCATCAGTGCAGGATGGAGCTCACTGGGACGGGGACTTCCAGTCACTTTGCACTTTGTCTTAGATGAAACCAGACACCAGAGATGAATGCACTTCCATTATTTTTATTAGATTTGCATTGACTTGACCTCTATAACACAGTGATATCAAAGTGGCTCTGAATCTCAGAGAAATTGAACTCATCATAAAGTGGTCTTATTGATTTTGGTGGCTGTGATTTTTCTTGTGGTGAAGGTTTTTAAGGAGACCTTTTCCTGGTAAACACATAGCAAAAAAGCAAAACCTAAACAAAATTTTAAAAATGCCCAAATTTGAATGTAGAGATGGTAGGATATCATGGATTTCATTTAGGAGTATCTGCTATCCACACAAAGCAGCACATTAAAACATGGTTCTGGGGTTCAGTGGAGACCCCTCTGGTCTACAGTCTTCCGAAGGAACATTACTTGGTAGTCTTTTCTCGTGGCAAAATTTGTGGGAGTCTGTTAGTTTTTTTTTTTTTTTAATTATTTTTTAGTTGTAGATGGACCCAATACCTTTATTTTATTCATTTATTTTTATGTGGTGCTGAGGATTGAACCCAGTCCTCACACATGCCAGGCAAGTGCTCTACCACTGAGCCACACCCCCAGCCCAGTCTGTTGGTTTTGTTAAGTAGAATGTCTGAAGATGAAGTTGCAGGCTACCAGAAAGAGCTGTGGGCTCATTTTTGGGATTTGTTCCCTTTTGGCTCTTTGTTTCCCTGATGAATACATAAAGCACCCATTGTGTGAAGGGCATTTGCTTGCTCTTCCAGCCTGTGTGAAGATTGCTCATGTGCATATAGAAGTGGCAGGAAGCACCATGGCTCCCCCAATTAATTTCACACTGCAGTCTGACAGAAACACCTAGGATGTTGGTCTGCAGATGTGGCTCCCCTGACCCCTGCCCTACCCCGCATCCTTTGGCTTTTCTCCCAGGAGCAGCTAATGAACCTCACTTCTCACCCCACCCTCAGCAGGAGCCTACTGACCACCAAGGAGTGGGTGTATCAATGTCCAGCTCCCCCAGCCCTTGGTGGTGACTTTAACAT
This sequence comes from Sciurus carolinensis, assembly GCF_902686445.1. Taxonomy (NCBI): domain Eukaryota; kingdom Metazoa; phylum Chordata; class Mammalia; order Rodentia; family Sciuridae; genus Sciurus; species Sciurus carolinensis. The sequence continues at coordinate 669,853 of NC_062220.1, forward strand.
GGTGGTCACTGCAGAGATATCTCTGGGAACCCATAGTGGTAGTTGGCTTGGCAGTGCCCTCTTTTATTAGGAGCCTGAGCTTCCTGTGTTCCTTCTTCATGGTGGTCTTATTCCAGGGTCTGCTTTGGAGGAATGGAAATAAGAACAAATGTTTGCCTAAGGAAGCTGACCAGTACATTCCCTACCAGACCTGCACTCTTTGACAGGTGTACTTGACTCCCAGCCAGCTTTTTACCTTTTTATTAAGCATAAGCAGGCAGCCCAGGATGGCTAGGTGCTTCACAAAAGCCTGCAGTAAAACACACAGAAGAAGACAATGCAAAATAAAGAGAGACTGTGGAAGCTGAGCAGACAAGTAAGCAAGACTTGAATAACTGCAGGAAAAACAGCAGTATGAGAGGAATGCTAGTTAGTGTACTGCCTAGGCACAGCCATTACAAAGTCAGTACTGCAAGCATGCGGCTCTGATCTGATGAAAACAACAGCGTTACCGATTTGGAAAACAGGAAATATATGTTGAGGGAATGGAAGTGTCAGGTACAGTAATGTGTTGTAGAGAGGTGGCCACATCTTCTATAGCAGGACATTGGCAGATAATGCCTGACCCTGGATACCAGGAGCAGCAACCTAAGCTTGTCCTTTGGACATGGAGGTGTGCACCAAGAGTCAGTTGGCTTCTCTGGGGGCAGGAAGAGGGTGGGAAACTCAGAGTTGGAGTTTTTCAGGGATTCGTACAAATAAGAAAAGTTTTCAAATTATGTGACGTATAATGTCAAAAAATCCTAAGAAGAGACAGATGACATTGACAAGTATAGCAACACAAACAAGCACCCAGTTGGCATATGCTCTCCTCCTGCTTTGTTCCTCCAAATGTGTTTGTCGACCTGTCCTAGTCGACAAGGGGGGTGCTCCCTGCTCTTGCCGGCAGTGGGCAGCAGAAGCTCAGGAGTGCCTGCCTGCCCTCCTGCCTGTGTGAAGGTGCTGTCCTGCAGTAGAGAATGGCCTCTGCAGGAGGAGCCAGCAGTGCTCACCAGGGCCCTGTGCTGAGGCCCATCTGTGCCTAATCTGGTGGACTGCTGCTTTGGGTAAACAACTCAAGAAAGAGGTGTCTTCTATTTCCAGAAGGACGTGTGTCCAGCCCTCACTGGGCAGGGCCAGTCTTGCCCTCACAGTTCGCAGTGGGATGGATACATGAGGGAACACTTTGAACTGATAGTGCATTTTGTGTTGGCTTATGTGTGATGAATGATGTTTGCCATCTGGTCAAACATTTACAACTAGACTTGCAAATTGGCCCACATGAATACAGTAAGTATTCACACTAAAGTTTCCTTAAGTTCTGTGAATTTGTTCAATTGGTCCACTCCTCAGAACTAGACAGGTCTTATTTTCTTGTGCATTTCTTAACCTGTTTTTACTTTGAGTAACTCTCCCTCCAACTTCCTACTTACCATCATTACAAATACACATCAGTTTACAATTTACAGAGCATTTTCGAAAATGCCCTCTTGTTCAGTTGCTGCCTGTTGTGACACCACCCTGTGGTGCCTTCTGTCTGGTCTGGTCTGCTCCCGTGTGGCATGTGTGTATACATGCAAATTTGCTTTCATCACTATACTTTTATTCTATATTTGTTGCTGGTTTCTTTTTGGTCAAAAAGCCTCAAAAGGTCTTCCCTGAGGGAAATAGAAATGCTGTTTCCTTAAGAGGAAACTGAGGCACAGGGAAATTGAGAGATGCTTAGTAAGTGGTAAGCCCAGACTCATGCTTTGGGATTCCAAGAACAGCATCCTGACCCATCCTAGCTTTCTCTAAGGCTTATTTCTAGGAACCACTAGCAAATTGCTAGCTAACCTTGAGAGCCAAATAGAATGACACTTCGGCCTCTAGCTTTCCTGGAAGAACCCTTTTTCCCCTTGTTTTAAGGCTGGGACTTGGGCATGCTATTGTTCTGGGAAGGAAGGCAAAGGGAGTGGGGATGAGATGAAGCGTCTGTGTGCAGGAGTGGGCTCCATTGTGGGCTGAGCCCTATGCCTGGAGAGCTGCCCTTCATGGTGCAGGCAGAATGGATCCATGCTCCCCAGTGTCTTCAGGGTAGACAGAAGGAGGGTTCTATCACTGCAGGTGAGCTGGAAGCTCAGGCAGATTTCTTTAGTGGCCCACGTTGAACTAACTGCTGTTTCTATATGTTGATGAGCCATCTGGAGCGTGATTCAGGAAGTGAGGAGGGAAAGTACGTAGGTCCACGTGTTGAGGGCGTGAGGTGTGGTCTCAGTTGGGGAGATGTCACAACCAGTGACCTCTCAGAATGATCAAGATGACAAACAGAAAGCCCGTCTCAACAGGATGCAGTGTGCTGGAGGCTAGTTGCTTCTCCACTTGCCTCTCCTCAGGCCATGGCACCTCTATGCTGCTGCCCTTGTACTGCCCCTTCTCCTGGTGGTCTTCAATCATGGGGTCTATTTTTGGGCTCTCCACAGTCCTGTTTGGGGAACCACTGCTGAGCTGGTTGATGTTCCCTATGGTTTATGCTGCTGCAATAGAAGAAAGAGCAGAATCCCAGGCAGTGTGTTATGGGAGCTCCAAGGTGGAGGAGGTGAGGGGACACCCTGGCACAGTGACTCTCGGTGGTGGTGCCTTTCCTGTGTGTGTTTTTGAAGGGCTTTTGGTTTCAGATCATTTTGCACATGGGACACACACACATACCCCTTAATAATTTTCCCTACAACACCATACTCCTATTCAGTTTTGGTCTCTTTTTTTCTTCTGGTAAAAGTGGCCCAAAGGCCTTTGTGCAGACCGTGAGAAGCCAGCTGTGGCCAGTGCAGCCTCTTCTTAGAAGGTGACCCCTTAAACCACATGGATGCCAGCTGGCTTGTGATCTGTTCACATCCCACTGTCTGGGTTGGACCTTTGACCTCCTCTTTAGCTGGGACCTGAGGCAGCTCAGTCTAGGACTGCTGAGGCCATCCTGTGAGAAACCCAAGGAACTCATCTGGACTCTCCAGAAGCACTGTCAGCTCTGGAAACTGCAATCCTGGTGCCATGGTTCTGCCTCCTTGATCAGTGATCCTGCAATGAGGACCCCCTCACCTGGGTGAGAAGTGAATGGTGGAGGGAAGGGCTGAATTCTGTAGACCAAGCTTACCAGTAGTCTCTTGTCTCCATCCCAGGTCAGGTCCTGGGGAAACAGTCCCCCAGGTGAGTCCCATACCATGCTCTGTCTGGACTGGGCTGGGTCAGGTCCTTGTGGGTTGACTCAGTGCCACCATCACAGGTGTGCAAGCAGGTCCTGGTGCCCTGCAGGTGCTGGCTTCTGGGATGATGCGTGCTGTCCCCTGTGCCATCGAGTGTCCACCTGTGGTATTGCAGCCTCCGTGCCACGGAGATAGTCTGTCACTTATTCCCCAGCTCCAGGAGGCTGAAGACCACCCAAGGAAAGCAGTAGACATCTTGTCATGAATGAGCTATATCCTTAACACAGACCAGAAACATCTGTGTCTTTCCACAGTGTCAGAATTGATTGAATAGCAGTGAATTCACAGGTGACACCACTTTTCTGTGGCCGCAAGTCACTGAATGCTTTTAGGTCACCTAACAGTCATGAACCAAGCACTCACGGATTGTTTTACTCCAATCCTAACTGCTAATATCTACATCAGTCACACAACACACTTTACATAACTGTGATGTGTGTTTGTGTGGGAGTGAGACAGGATGGCTAAGGGTCAAGGCAACCACAGGGCTCGGGAGGCTTCACTGAGAGCAAAGACAGAGCAGAGAGAATGCCAAGAGTCACCATAGATGGTAGATAAGACTGAGAACCAGTAGAAGAATGTGTTCAAGGTACACAGCTGTCAAAATACAGACTCCAGAGCGATAGCAGTTTCAGAGCGTCAGCTTGGCGTGGGCCGTGCATGGTTGTTACAGCCGCAGAAACAGTGTTCTGTGAAATACCACATCAGGAATGGAGTCTGTCACTGTACAAGGCTCATGGTGAGTGACTAGGGGACTGGTTCATGGTGAGTGACGGGTTCAGGACAGTGTGCTTCTGTGTCCAGTTCTGGGTGCCCTGCCTTTTATGGGTCTCAGGTGAGGGGTTTGCTTCTTTTGATGGCCTAGTGTGTTTGATAAGCTCATAGACTGGGTTTTTCTGATATGATTTGAGATGGCCATGTATACAGGTGTTCCTGATTAAGTTTAGTAAATTGGCACGTGTAAGTTTATTCCTGCCTTATTATTGTGATAGGGAGATGGTATGTACAAACAAGAGATAGAATCATTCTACTCTGGTTCTTATACTCAAAATGAAGTAGCTCATGGCAAACTACTGCTTTACGAAATAGAGTTACTCAGGGTCAGGCACAACCTGAAAACTGCTGTTCTATACACTGGAGCAATTAAGAACAGGGCTCAGACTGAGAATTGCTGTTCTGAATACCGTGAAGTCACTCAGGGCAGGCACAGCCTGAGAGCTGCTGTTCTACACACCATGGAGTCACTCAGGACAGCACAGCCTGAGAGCTGCTATTCTACACCATGGAGTCACTCAGGGCAGGCACAGCCTGAGAGATGCTGTTCTGCACACCATGGAGTCACTCAGGGCAGGCACAGCCTGAGAGATGCTGTTCTATACACCATGGAGTCACTCAGGGCAGGCACAGCCTGAGAGATGCTGTTCTACACATCATGGAGTCACTCAGGGCAGGCGCAGCCTGAGAGATGCTGTTCTACACATCATGGAATCACTCAGGCAGGCACAGCCTGAGAACTGCTGTTCTACACATCATGGAGTCACTCAGGGCAGGTGCAGCCTGAGAGCTGCTGTTCTACACCATGGAGTCACTCAGGGCAGGCACAGCCTGAGAGCTGCTGTTCTACACCATGGAGTCACTCAGGGCAGGCGCAGCCTGAGAAATGCTGTTCTACACCATGGAGTCACTCAGGGCAGGCTCAGCCTGAGAGCTGCTGTTCTACATACCATGGAGTCACTCAGGGCAGGCACAGCCTGAGAGCTGCTGTTCTACACCATGGAGTCACTAGGTCAGGCACAGCCTGAGAGCTGCTGTTCTACACCATGGAGTCGCTCAGGGCAGGCACAGCCTGAGAGCTGCTGTTCTACACCATGGAGTCACTCAGGGCAGGCACAGCCTGAGAGCTGCTGTTCTACACCATGGAGTCACTCAGGGCAGGTGCAGCCTGAGAGCTGCTGTTCTACACCATGGAGTCACTCAGGGCAGGCGCAGCCTGAGAGCTGCTGTTCTACACCATGGAGTCACTCAGGGCAGGCACAGCCTGAGAGCTGCTGTTCTATACCATGGAGTCACTCAGGGCAGGCGCAGTCTGAGAGCTGCTGTTCTACAAAATGGAGTCACTCAGGGCAGGCACAGCCTGAGAGCTGCTGTTCTACACCATGGAGTCACTAGGGCAGGCACAGCCTGAGAGCTGCTGTTCTGCACACCATGGAGTCACTCAGGGCAGGCACAGCCTGAGAGCTGCTGTTCTACACCATGGAGTCACTAGGGCAGGCACAGCCTGAGAGCTGCTGTTCTACACCATGGAGTCACTCAGGGCAGGCACAGCCTGAGGACTGCTATTCTGAAATACATAATGGAGAAGCCCAGGGTTAGGCACAACCTAAGAATGACTGTTCTATACACCATGAATTCATTCAGCAGGGCACAACTTTTCTCCCCATGTATATTTTGAGATGGCTAGAGTATTCGACTGCAGATATCTGGCTCAGAAGAGTGGGAACAGGGACAGCTAAGGGGTCCTGATGGAGCACAGGGAAGCCAGATGTGGCTTGTTGGAAGCAAGGCCTTCTGTGTGACTTGTTGGGGCATATCTGGTTTTCTTTTGTTTGTCCTGAGGACAAGTTCAGAAAGTTCTTGGTTAATGGATGAGTGTGGGCACCATGGGTGATGACTTCTGTGGACTAGACATGTCCTGGCCTGTGGCCACAGAGGCTGGCCATGTCCTGGCCACTGCCTGATGTCTGTGCAGTCCCTTCGTGGCTCTGTTGGTGCTTGTGTTCAGGGTTGTGGGGGTGAAGGCTTTTGGTCTCAGATGCTGCGTTGTGTATAGGAGCAGTCTTGCCCCTCCTGCCCACCAGCATCTCTGTCAGTGGCTGCTGTCCTCACTGTCTCTCCTGGGAGCCTTATGTTCTCACACTTGTTTTCCTTCCCCAGGTCCCCAGGAGTAAAAGTTTTCTCAATTGGCTTGTCTGATGTGTTTCTTGTCATCTCCTGTGCTTTCAGAGTTGGGACTGACAGTAGTGGCTCTCCTGTCCTGCGGGGGGAAGCCTGTGCCCCATCTACTTCTCACCACTTGCACAGATTCCCTCTAGCAAGACAGTCTCAGCTATCTCAGGGTGTGACAGTGATCAGCCCAGGGATGGTTCCCTCGACGCACCTGGATCCTAGATACTGTCCTTGTGGCCCTGATGTAGCTCTCCATGGAGGGACCATTGCTCCCAGGATCCCTGTGGGAAGACTGATGGCAGAGTTTTGCCAGGAGAGGGATGTGGGATGGTAGGAGCCTCCAAGATCTACAGTGCCTCAATTTGAAATAAATCACTGGGTCAGTTAAAGCAGGACATGGAACTTTAGTTGCTGGCAGGCTAAAGGGCAGTAACCAAGTTGACTCTGCACCCTTCACCTCCCATCAGGAGTTAGAGCACACCTTTTATAGCCAAAAACCACAAGCAAAGTAGGAGGTAGGTCAGAATAACCCAGCTCTAACCCAGGTCAAGGTACATTGCACAAGAATAAAAGAAACATTTTTCAGCCCTATGCAGTTGTCAAACAGGGTGTGCCAAGCAAGATGTGGGTTTCCACATGGGAAAAGCATTTCTCATATGAAATGGAGTCTCAGGGTAAAAAGGAGTTTGTGTGGTCAAGGCACACATAGTTTGGCCCACAACATCAGGACCAGTCTAGGTACAGCGTGAATCGGCAAGTGAGTACTGATTCTGTTCTGAGTGATTTCCATCAGGAGAAGCCAGGCGTCACGCCTGATTCTTCACAAGTATCAGGCAGTTAGGTGTTAGGAACACCATTAGAGCAGCTGCCACTCAGTCAGCCATGGGCAGTTGCTTTGAAAAGCAAGGTGCACAGGCAAAACCGAGTTGAAAGAGCCTCAACTCCAAGGTGCGTATCCTCCAAGATGAGGAACTCAGCTAAGGCCCAGAACCAAGCAGTTGTGCTCTAAACCGTGTTTCCCTCCGTGGGAGCATTTCCACCTCTTTCCTATGGGGCTGAAGTCTCAGGTGTTTTGCACAGCCGCTCCTGGAGGTAATTTTGTTTGAGGAACCTGGCTGAACTTTAATTTTCTCATGTGTTAGTCAAAAAGCGTGTTAAGTACACTTGACCTTTCTAAGTTTGTAACCACAGTATTTAAGTTTCTTGGGTGTTTGCAGCCCCTGGGGTGGGGGGATGTGAACAGTGCTAAGTTATGACGTAGACCAGCTTCTGAGCTCTCGTCCTCTTCCTTGCCAGTGGAATCTGTGTCAAGGTTGCCCAGGTAGGGGAGCCCCAGAGCGCCTTCTGTCTCTGGGAGGGAGAACGCTTGGTGCTTTCTGTGGGTCAGCCTTACTTTCGGGCAGGGGTGTCTGTGCCCACTGAGAGAAACAAGGCACCGGGCTTGAGAGGTCTGCCTAAAGCTGTGCAGCTGCAAAATCAGAGTTCTCAAGCCCTCTGCCACTTGAGTTCTTGTTACCCTTTGTCCCTTGATGGGAGAAAATTACCCCCAGATCCCACCCACAGCAGATGATGGGGATGGAGACAAACCTGCAAGTTACACTGGAGGCTTTGGGACATGAACCGATACAGGCAAAACAGTTCCATTTGCAGGGGGACACCAGAAAGCCCATACAGGCCTTGGGTTCAGCTCAGAGGGACCCTGCATCTGGCTGATACCCAGACCTTAGGTTGTGCCTGTGTCTTTGCAATTCCAAAGCCTTGATCTGCATGTGTGGTTTTGTCACTTTGTGATGTGATCAGACCCTAGTGGACTGACATATGTTAACACAGAGACTGGGGTGCACCCCAAAGCCTCCATCCATTCTTACTGACTGCCAGGTTAGTGATCCTGGGGCACCGCTCCGGTGTGGGATCTGTCTTTGTCCTCCAGAGAAATGTCCTGACGGAGGCAGCAGGAGGCCTCTCCATGCTGGAATAGTAGCATGTGGATGGTGTCTGATTTGGAGCCCTTGATCCCCAAGACAGTGCTGGACACACTGACACATCCTCATCATCCACCTGATGTAAGCTGGCCCCTCACTGGAACATTGCTTTCCTCCACATTTTATTCATCCAGGAGTCCAAGATTAGCCTGAATCTCAGAGCATTGGTATCTTCCCCTGATGACCTCCCTGTGTCCACAAACCTCAGTGATGTGGGTGGTTACCAGTTCCTGGTCTTCCATGTAAAGGAAGCCCTGGTTCCAAGGAAGGATAGACAAAGGGGGGGCGTGATGAGGTGGGACATCTGTCCCCTAGTTTCCTCCCTATAGGACTGCCCCAGCCTGGCTGTTCTCCCCTTGGTGAGATTCACCCCCATGTAGCCCTTTTCTCCCAACTCCCTGCTCTGGCTGAAGCCACTGCCTCTTGTGTGCCCCTCACACCCCTGTCACTAGCCCCACACTGCATCTTCCCACTCTGGGGCCTGGCTTCCATCCAGTTTACAATCAGGGTCACTGACTCCTAGGGATCACATCACTGGGGGGAAATCTATTTGTTTTAATTTTGGATTCTGGTGAGTTGGGGCTGTCTGATGTTATCCTGCTTGTGGGGCAGTCCCATGGCCCACCAGGGCCAACTAGAGCTCAGGGTCCAGCTCTGAGCTGCCTGCCTGACCTATGGAGCTGAGTGGGCCTGGGCAGGGCAGGCCAAGAAGGAGCCATCAGGGAGGGTCCTGCCTCCTGCTTCTTGTCTTTGACCCCTGCCCACCCCCAGTACTCTGTGCTTAATAGAAAGGAGGCTTAGGTCTCAGGGAGATGGCAGCATCCACACTGTGGGTCATAAAAAAATGCCAGTGCCCCTTCCCCATGGGGTAGTTAGATGATTCTAATCATGAAACAACCCCAGGTGTTTATCCCCATGCCAGTGACTCTAAGCTGTAGGGAGAGGCTGGGGGTCCTGGTGTGGTGGAGGCCCTTGCCATGGCAGGTCCATCATTCCTAAGCAGGGAGATTTGCTCCTGTTTGTAGTTGGGGGCTGCCCCTGCCCAGATCCTGTCCAGTGGAGAGGCCCAGCCAGGAAGGGTACTTCCTGATTGTAGGACTGCCTAGTTCTCCTTGGAGGGGCAGCTTGACCCTGGAGCCCTGGGACCTGCCTGTCCTTAGTTGGAGGCTGAGGTCTCCAGTGCACACTTGAGTTTTCAAAGGGACCACAACTAAATTTCTGTTTGTTTGTGTTTTTTTCTGCAGTTTCACACTAGAGCATTCAAAGAATAGTAGCTCTGTTCCCCCTTTAGAAGGGAGGATGGGGGTCCCAGGGAGATGGCAGTATCCACAACATGGAGAGGGCAAACCCTCCCCAACCCTGTTCCCATTAAGGAGTGTCCAGTTGGCAGTTAGAATTTTTTCTGCCCCAGAAACTCTGGGAGTGGTAAGTCAGTATAAATGGGTCTGCTTCATGCCATTTTGGTGGTGGGCTCACTTCTGCATCATTTTGACACCTGCCTGAAAGTCTGGGGTCTGGACAGTGTGAATGTGACACAATTGTGGTCAACCTCCCTTTCTGTTCCCTATGTTTTGTGAATCTCTGTTCAGATATCAGTGTGTGGCCCTGGAGTGTTGGTCCTCATGTCACATTTGGGAGGACCTTTGGAACATGGAGCAGAAACTTGAAAGGGTGTTTAGGAGGGACGGGGCAAGAAGAGAAGGCTGGGGAAATCAGCCAGCTCTCGTAGGCTGTTAAGAGCTCAACACTCCTGCACCTGCCATGGCAGAGCCTGCAGGCAATGGGGAAGAGAGAGAGCCCCGCATCCCACATCTTCAGGACGGGTTGTTTCCTGCCCCACAGTGATCAGGAGTGTGGCCATTCTTGGATGCTGGACACTGTTCCTTCCTTTTCTGATGGACCCTGCAGAGGTCCTGGGCTACTGTCAGCGCTAGTCAAAGTACATGAAGCTGGAGGAAGGACGGCTATTGGTTCCCTGGACTTCCCTCAAGGGGAAGAAACCTGTGGCTCCAAGGTTCCTCTGGTCCCCTCCCCCACTTTCCATTGGCCATCATCTCCTTTTTACGTGGCCTTTGAAGGCAAGTTTGTTCCATGAGCAAGTTAGTGTGCCCTGTGACTGCTCTGCTTGCTGTCCTGGGTGGGGTCACCTCTTGGTAGGTATTACTGGCTTTTCCAGGTTTCCAGACTTCAGAAGAGGCCACTGCGTCCCCTCTAAGCAGTCAGGCCCGGATGGGTGGTGCAGCTGTACGCATTCATGCCAGTGGTCTTGCAGCTGGGTGATGGGGCCAGGAAGCAGAATGGTGGCATGGAGAAGTGGGTGGGGCGGCAGGTGTCCCTCTTGTCTCTTGTCTCTGAGGACGGGCCACTCTGTCTCCCTGGAAAGTGGGGAATCAGGGTCCTGGCGTTCGCATGGCAGCTGATTCCAGAAGCAGTGCAGAGCTGCCTTGTCCAGCATTCTGGACCATGGCTCTTACTTTTCAGGCACATTTATGAAAACTTCACACACTTGCTAAAAGACCACTCTTTCCCCAGTGACCCATTGGTGGAAACAAAAAAGATACAGAATGGGAGGAAAGAAGAGGAGTGATGAGGATGGATTTTTCACTTTGCCTGTTTTGCCTTTGTGATTAACTTACCAGTGCTCTGATGTCAAGCACTGATGTGCCTTCTGCAGCCCCAGAAATTGCAAAGCCTATTCCAGAGTAGGGTTGATGAGCCCAAAATTGCATATTTTAAATGTGTTTTGTTATGTATCTATCTTTACAGATGCTGTTATTTTTAATTTAATGAGGAGGAGTGTTTGTTTCATAATTCAGAATGGAAGCTACTCATTCACATAGGCTCTGGTCTCCCTGAGAGGAAGGGAGAGGACCCGTCAGTTAATGTTTTTCATCCTTCAATGACCAGAGGATTAATCGAGGTGCCGCGACTGCATGAAGGCACAATGAATCTCTTTTCTAATGAACTTGCCTTTCAAAGTGGTTGAATTTTGCAGGCAAAGTACTCTCCTCCTCGGGGTGGCTGATGGATGCAGCTGTGTGTAGACATGCTCGAGTTAGAAGCGGCTTTGGTAAAGTAGGCCTGCATACTTGTTTCACTGAGAATCACTCTTTGGAAGGCAGGCAGCGCCAGGGAGGGTCCTGCTGCCACTGCCTTCCCCTGCCCCCTTCAGCTAGTTTTCAGATGTGCTGGCTGGAGTTTCGCCTGTGTCTGGGTGGCTGACTGTAGATGTTCCTTTCTAACACTGGGTTAAAATTCTTCAACATAGCTGTCGTCCCAGTCTGAGTTCACCTCAGTGACGACCCATTCCTCAGATGTATCACACAGAGCCCGACACTGAGGATCGGAGGGATGAAAAGAAGTCTTGCATAATCTGTTCATGTTGTAGTGGAAAAAAAGCCCACTGACTAGACAGCCGGCCACACACTCCTCCCAGCAGCGCTGTCCCTCGAGATCTCTGGAGCAGAGCCTTTGATAGCTGAGCGCCCTTGACAGCTGGACTCTGAAAAGTTTCAGGAGGGGGCTGCCCACCAGAACCACCATGCCAGGTCCAGAGGGTTGGGAGGTCCAGCTCTACCCGACCTCCAGGACGGGCGGGTCTGGAGCTCCACCAGTGGACAGCAACGCAGTCAGTCCTGCCTGCAAACTGACACCTGCATGGAAACCTGGGTGACAGGTTCAGGGAGCTTCCCAGAGGGCGAACACCGGGGTGAAGGGTAGCAGTGTGCCCAGAGAGGGCAAGGACGCTCTGCACCGCACCCCCACACCTGTCCCCATGCTTCTCTTCCACCCGGTGCTGCTGCCTTGCATCCTTTGTGATAAACCAGGGAGGTAATAAAGTGCTTCCCTCAGTTCTGTGGGCCGTTCCAGAAGTGAGAGAACTTGAGGGGGATTTGTGGGAGTTGTGAATTTGAGGCTGGATGGGAAGAAGTGTGGGTAGCCCGGGCAGTCCATTTGCAGCTGGCTTCTGAAGTGGGGGCGGTCCTGGGGGGTCAAGCCCTTCACCTATGGATCTGACGTAACCCTGGGTGGCGTCAGCCACACCAGCTACTGTCCATGGAGTTGAACCCCTGATTGTATAGAACACACCTGGGTTTGGTGTTGGGGTAATCTTAGGCTATGCCACAAGTTTGTGGTATGTCCCTGTGACTGAACTTGGTCTGAAGGAGTTGGTTGTGATGTTCAGTGCTTCATCCTTAGTTCCAGTGAGAGGGATGGGAATGTACGTTCAGAGACTTGAAAACGTGGAGACAACTCTGGGGGTACGTCCTGGGTCAAAGCCCAATCCTGGCCTTTGAGAAAGGGAAGCTGCAGACAGGGAGAGAGAACAAAGGTTGCTCACCTTGGAGGACAGTGGGCCAGAGCAAAATGGCGAGACTGGTGGTCTGTGGGGTCGGAAAAGACAGACAAGCCGCAGTTGTCTGTGGCCGTGTGGAATGCATAGTCCAGCTGCGGCCTGGGAACATCCCACTGCCCAGGCCTTGGAGCCTCTGATTTGAATACTCAGAGCAGTGAAGGTCAGGAAGACTCCTGGTCCTCTGCAGTGCCAGTGAGCCGAGGCACCAGGTATTTCTCATAATTGAGTGTCCTCATACCCCTCAGGTAGGAGAGCTAGCAGGGGCTATGCCACGTGGAGTCTGGAAGGTGGTGGGACCTACCACACTGGGTCAAGTACTTAGAACTTCCTTCTCCTGGACGGGAGGGAGGTGGGTTGGGAGGGCCAGTGGTGAGCAGAGTTCTGGAGGAGGCCTCTGTCTACCTTGCTTTACTCAAGAGCCCTGAGGTATCACGAGGTAGAATCCTGCCTATCTCAATGAAAGGCAGGACGGAGGCTTTTGGGGAGAAGGCTGATGTGTGAAATAGCAGTCCTCCGAAGGAGACCGATGGTAGCCTTGCTCAGTGCGTACAGCCTGTTCCAGGCTGAGGTCTGTGGAAGGCAGCTGACAGGAAGGGCAGTCAGGAGTGCGAGAAGGATCCTCGGGACATCTTGCCGTGGAAGGAGACTGCTCAAGGAGCTCACGTCGCAGTCTCTCCAGAGAAGCACATCAACAGGGGCTGCAGGCCAGGGGGGCAGCGGTGCCCTCTGAGTGCAGTGTGAGTGACCTCTGCAGCATAGCAGGTGGAATGAGCAGTAGTCGAAGGTGCTCTCACCAAGCAGGAAGTTTCTCCTTTGGAGACCTCAGACTTTGCCCTGAGTGTTTGTGTGGGATGATCTACAGTCACCGTGGATGGTGGCCTCGGGTTCTGGAAGGCCACTGACTAGACAGCCGGCCACACATTCCTCCCAGCAGCATCTGTGCAGAGTGAGCTTGCATCCCCAGCTGTCCCACCAGACTCTCCACCACAGCCCTCTGTGCCTGATCCCCACTGAGCACCCACAGAGCACTTTCAAACCAAACCTACGGGGCCATCATCTGGACCTGCCTCTCTCCACCTGCTTGACCCCTTGCCAGTCCCAGAAAAACCTCTTATTCCCACCAGGACTAGCCTTGCTGTTCCTTCCTCCACCCAGAGCCTCACCTCCCAGGTCCTTTTCAGCCTGTCACTGTGGTTCACAGACTAGGCTTATGTGAAGGGAAGTCAGTTGTGTATATACTCACCTGCTGATGAGTCAGTCTCCTCGCTAGGATGAGCTCCAAGCAGCAGTCTGTCTGTCCATCCTCTCAGCGCCTGGAACAGCATGGGTAGCTAGCACCTGGAACAGAGCAGGTGCTTGGTGAAGGTGCAGTGAACTAGTAGAGGCAAGTGAGCAATGAGTAGGATTGCCAAGCCATGGCTGCCCTTCAGGGTTTGTGTCCTGCTTGGCCTCAGAGAAGATGAGCTATGGCCGGGCCACTCACCTTTCAGAAGGTCAGTTCAGGTCTGTCTTGCTCTGAGAAGTGGGTCTACGAGTTTGCTCTTTCTTTCCCTCTTTAAAGTCAGGAAGGAAGCACTCATGGCCTCAGAAACAGGTGCTTGTTGATAGGTGAACTCTCCAGTGTTCCTGAGCCCGTGCAGGCACCTGGGTGGACAGGAGCTCCACCCGCAGACTGTCCTGAGTCAGGGTGTTGAGGGATGTCCTGGGGCAGCTTTGTTTGATGAGGGAGCATACTCTGCTGATGAGGTCACAACCTTGGGCAGGATGTCTTATGAGAAGCTTGCTCCACAGGAGAGAAGAATATCACTCCCAGCAAGCTCACGGTGAAAAGATGGAGTGTGTGCAGTCTCTGGAGTCTCTCTGCACTTTCCTCATGCCCAGCCAAGTCCTGAAAGGTGGTCATCTCTGCTGTGGCCACTGGCTCTGTCTCTCTGGGCCCAAATCTCTGAGCTACACCCAGGGTTCACTGGCAGAACAGGAGCTCTCCCTTCTCTTCCTTCCTGGCACCACATATCCGGGGCATGCTTGCCCCCACAGGATCCTGCATGCCTTGGGTCTGACCTTCTGCTCCCCCAACCTCTTGCCTGAGGCACCCTGCACTAGCGGCTCCCTGACCTCAGCTCTACTGGAAGGCTACCTTCTCAGGAAGCCCCTGCCCAGAGCCTCTTCAGGACCCAGGCCCTGTCCAACCTGGCAGCCCTGCCTCACTGGCTTTTCACTCTTCTCAGGGGTCCCACCTACTGTGGTGATGGCTGGACTCTGCTTTGCACATGCAGGTCCCCAACATCCTGAAGAAATAAGCCCAAGATGTAGTTCCTGCTTTCCTCCACAGCGGGACTACGTGCTCCTTAGAGATTAGCCCAGGGGCTGAGCTACCCAGTAACTAGTAACCAAAAAAGGGAAAATTGAAGCTTGTTCTTAAAAACAGCAAACGGTAATTTGGAAGTGTGTAGGTTCATTCACCACCTGTCTTTGCAGTCTGGAGACTCTAGAGGACATCTAACCTGGGTGTTGGGACATGGCAGAGTTAGACTGAGAGACTGGGTTCCTTGGTCATTGTCAGTAACAGCAGCTGAGACTTGCTGCCCCCACCCCTGCCCCCAGGGAAGCTGTTGGGCCCCAGCCAGTGCTGGCTGCTGTCTTCGTAGCCTGTGTGGCCTGCCCAGAGCAGCTGTGATACTGCAGGCAGGCCCCTCCCAAGATGTTGCCTAGACACCTCCTGCAGCTTCTGGGTGTGGGCTTTGGTATATGGTGGGTGTAGCCACAGGCATGATCCACTGAGCAGCCTGTTTCCTGGGCTCATCATCAAGGATGTCCTGGTCCCTGCCATATGTCTAGCTGGAGTGGCAGAGGGCCCCATCTTGCAGGTCTTTCCTGAGCTGGTCTCCCGGTTGCCACACACACACTGAGGTTGCTGTGGCTTCAGTCTCGGGATGTCTCCACTTCACCAAGTATGCTTGGAATCCCTGAGGCGGCACACAGGTGCCACGCTTCTGGAACACTGAGGCAAAGTGCTCTGAGATGCGCATGGTCACCTCTGCCTCCAGGAGTATGTGGCCCTGGTAGAGTGCTGTCACTCGCTGCAGGTCCTGAGGGCAGCAGACCACTAATGCCAAACCATTGTACCTCTTAGACGCTGTCCCCACGCAGCCCCTGGTTCAGGCTTGGTGAGCCCCACATTTGGTGTCTGTGGCAGCACCCAGAGTGTGGTTCCTCTGATGTTGCTCATAAGCTTGTCTAATGAATGAGTAAACCGAGTCATTAAGAAAAATCACTTCAAAATCAGGCTTAAAAATGGGTTTTATAATTTAAAACTTAGAAGCAACCAAGATATCCCTCAGTAGGAGAACATATAAGTGACCCATGGCACATGCAGACGGTGTGGCTTTATTTAGAGTTTGCTGTGGCACTGTGCCAGTGGATATGTGACATTGTGTACCGTGCAGATGGAGAACATGCCACTCCAGAGGTACACCACTTTCTGTAATCACGTGTAGACGTACACAGGGCTCCTGCACCTGGTCCGTGCATCAAGAGGCTGACCTTACTCCCCTGTTGCCAGAACCCTTCACATGCAGAGGTCACAAGCCAACACAGGGAACAAGGTGTGACTCAGGGTTGTGTTGTGTGGCCCTGAACCCCACATGTCTGGGCGCAGCGGAGGTCCCTGGAGGACAGGATCCAAGAGCCGGGCTGGCAGGGAGCCTGGCAGGGGCATCCAGGCGAGGCCTGAAAGATGAAGTTTTCTTGTAGGCATTTCCCCCCAGGCACAAATTCTGCTGCCATGTTTCTGCTTTAGAGACTTGAAATGGATGCACACTCTAGACCCCACGTGTGCATGAGTGTTGTATATATGTGTACACACCATACCCCCCACAAGGTGTGTTCTGCATGTTCTAGAACCTGCAGTGCATACATGTTGTGAATGTGCGTGCACACCATACCCCCCATGGGTATGTTCTGCACATTCTAGACTCCACATGTGTGTATGAGTTATGTATGTGTATACACACAATCATAGCCATGCACAAGTGTCTGCAATTTTATCTTAAAAATAACAGAAACAAACAGAAGAGTGCATGCTAGTGCAGCTTAGAGTTCTGTCTGAAGCCTCCGTCTGTGGCCCAGTAGGGCCATGACTCTGTGCTGAGCTTCATCCTCCTCACTGGAGAGGGACTCTGCCTTGGGTCACACACTCTTAGCCAATGCAGCACACTCCACACGGCTGTTACACATGAGGAGTGGGCTGCATTCTCATTAAACTCAGGAAGATGAACCCGGGTCTCCTGCCATCTGAACCCAACTCTGGGCAGGCAACACACACTCACCATATCTCTTTACTTGCTTGGGGCAGCAGATACTGGTGGGTAGAATTTGGGTAAATTGAATAATCTGTGTTTTTAACATTTTCCTTTTTTCATTCTGTTGTGAATATCCCTTACTTTACCTTCTCAATGTCTAGACTCTACTTTAGAAACAGCATCCTGATTGACCCCAACAGACTCCCACTTTTGGCTTGTCTGGTTCTTGGTGCTTTGACATCACTCTTGGGGTCAGCTCGGCATGGGAGTGTGGCCTGGCTAATTGCACTGTGTCCTCAGTTGTCATGGGAGGTCAGTGTTTTGGTCAGCTTTTTTTGCTGCTGTGATTAAAAGACAAGAAGAATTTTAGAGGAGGAAAAGATCATTTGGCAGCTCACAGTTTTAGAGTTCTCCGTCCGTAGACATCCAGCTCTGTTCCTCGGGGCTTGAGGTGAGGCAGGACTTCATGGTGGAAGAGTTTGGTAGAGGGAAGCAGGAAGATAGACTCTACTTGCCAGATACAAAATATATACCCCAAGTATATACACCCCACCTCCTTCAGTTACACCCTACCTGCCTTCAGTCACCACTCAGTTGATCCCGTCAGGGGATTAATTAAGTGATTGAATTAAGGCTCTTGTGACCCAATCATTTCTCCTCTGAACCTTCTTGGATTGTCTGACACATGAACTTTTGGGGTCTTCTCACATCCAAACTATAACACATGGGCAGGGATCAGTCAGAGCTGCAAGCCTACACTGGGACTTGAGCAGACTGCTGAGGGGAGCTTTTTCTTTTCTCTGCTGAAACAGCAGTAGAGAGACTTCGAAGGAGGAGTTTTCCTAAGGTGGCGCCTCAGCTGAAAGGTGGAGAAAAGATTGAGTCCTTTTGCAGTTTGTGTTCCTAGATCCAGCCATACCTGAAGCTGCTGAATCTCACATGAGACAAACATTACTTAGTTGCCCAGATTGAGACTTATTTTTGTATTTCAAACAGCCAAACAAACCTACCCGCTGCAGCTGCAGCAATATTGATGGGGGAGGGTGGAGAAGAAGAATGTTCCATCTTTTCTTGCAATACAAGAAAAACTTGGGTTTGGTTACGTAACCTAAATTTATCATAGATAAATTCCTGGATTCTCTTCCTCGATTTAGGAACAAGGAGAGAAACCACTCTTCACACCACATGTGTGCTGTGGGTTCACACAGACAACTGTAAGGAAGGAAGGAGATGGGGGCTATCTGGCCTTAGAGTCCATCAGTTGATCTGACTAATTTAGTACAGATATTACACTATTGGAGTAGAAGAAAAAACATCCATACACTACACGGATGTCAGTCTGCTAGAGACAGTGTGAAGGACAGACGAGAGAGCTCCAGAATGGAATATGAGTGTTCTGATTTCACTCAAGTATTCTTTTCCTAAAACTATTTGCTGCATTGGGGATGGAACCCAGCCCTGCCCATGCTGGGTAAGCACTCTATCACTGAGCTACATCCACAGCCCATTTTATATTATATTATTCTATTTTATTTTGAGACAGGATCTTGCTGAGTCACACAGGCTGGCCTTGAACTTGTGATCCTCCCACAGCCTCTTTAGTTGCTAGGGTTACAGGTGTGCACCACCATGCTCAGCTAAAATATTTACTTATTTTCAACTAACCTGTAATAATATTGCTTTAAATATGCAGAAAAAAGGAAGAACAAAAGTAAAACTGTTCATGACACATTTTTCCCACTGGCATCAGGAGGTGTGGGTGTGATGTGGACTCAGACTGTGTTCTGAAGATGTAGGTCTCTCTGGTTCTGGTCAACGGAATGTGGTGTTTGTTAGGGCTTCAGTTCACTTTTGGGGATGGTGGGGGGATGGTGGGTTGCTTTCCTTAAAGGTAAGGTTGAAGATTGGAGGAAAAGTCCTGCAATGGCAGAGGCAGGCTGCTGTCTGAGCAGATGTGTCTGCCAGGATTCCCCAGCCAATCCTGGGGACTGCTACCTGGGCCACCCTGGGTGGGTGAGAGAGTCAGCTGAGCAGCAGGGTTTCAGGATCCTCTAGCCCAGACCTATCCCAAAAGGCAGCACTGGTCCTCGCACAGAGGTTCAGGGGTGCTGTGGGGCCCAGTACTTCTTGAAGTGTGAAAGTATTCACACTTGTGTATAATTTACTGCATTAAGAGTGGAGCTTGAGCTCTGATCTTTCTCTATTGAATATGTGGTGACTGTGTACTGGTATTAGTCTGAGTGGGAAACCTGTCATCGTGACCACTTTGGTGTCTTTTTAGTGACCAGGAAGCAGAGAGAGAGGAAAAGGACCTAGTAGCAATATCCCCTGAAGGTCACACCCCTGGTGAGCTACTTCCCCAGCTAGGCCTGCCTCTGGCTCTGTCCTCACATACCCAGGCCCCTATTCTGACTTCAGCCTGCTGCTCTTTACCATATTTCAATCTTGCTTTGGATCTACTGCCATTTTATCTCTGTGCCATTTTGTAGGAGTCCCTGGCCCTGCCACCATGGTCACTGCATGTTTGACTGTGGACTTGGTCTCTGAGGATGTGGGTGCTGGGTTTAGTTCAGCAAGTAATTGAAGAACAGGACACAGAGAGAGCAAGCAGCAGGTTTATTGCAAAAGTGACAGACACAGACTTCTCCAAAGAGATGGGCCCCCAGAGCCTGGAGTCCAGGGGAAGTTTTGGCTTGTCCTTTTTATGGTCTCTGGGGAATTTCCTCATTTTATCATCTCCTTCCCTGTCCATGCTCTCCTATTACTGATTGGTGCCTCCTGTGTTCACACATCTGTTTTAGTTTTTCTATTGGATCTTCCACTTAGCACGAGTATGAAAGTGTCTGATTGGGTCCCCTCTCATGTCCATCAGCACTTTTCTCCAGCAGGAAGTTGACCTCATCAGAAGACCCTTTCCACGCACCTTTGTTCTGGCCCTGCCCGGACCCCCTCACTCGCCATCTTACGCTGATTGCCTATGCCCTTCTACATCTCCCTCCAGCCCCTGCCCAGAGTATACCTTAACTACTGTTGGGAGTTGGGGCAACAACCTCTCTAACTACTTCAGGCTGACAAGGGCATTGTTGGAGTATCCAGGATATCCTTCTGAGGAAAGTCTAGGGCAAGTTGGAAGAAGCAGGCTGGCCTGGAGGCCAGCCCTGGTGACATCTATCAGTGGGCCTACTGATGGCCCATGGTAGAGGTCTGGAGGATGGCCATCGGAGGTCCATTTGTAACACCATCTGAAGTTTTATTGTCTCCATGTGTGAAGAAACAAAG
Source organism: Sciurus carolinensis (assembly GCF_902686445.1). Taxonomy (NCBI): domain Eukaryota; kingdom Metazoa; phylum Chordata; class Mammalia; order Rodentia; family Sciuridae; genus Sciurus; species Sciurus carolinensis. Next base: position 689,975 of record NC_062220.1, read on the forward strand.
TGAATTAAGCAAATTGATAATGTTAGGACCAAAAAGAAGAATAAGCAACAGGGCCACCAGAGGCCCAAGGAAAGGAGAAGAGCATGAGGCAGATTTCACAGTTTTCTCTTGGACTGTGTCCTTTAGACTTTTTCCTGAAAACGTTTTCTGTATTAGAATAAGAGTATGTCTTCCCAAATGGTAGAGGTGATGGACAGACTTTAGAACTTTCCATAGGATACCCTCAGGAGAAACCTACCATCCTCTGTGGTCTAGTTGGCATCTTTGAGCTACTGCCTATGGGGCCTCTTCCATCAAGTACTGGGGGCATTCAGAGGACAGAAAAGAATTTTCCCATAGGAGTGCAGCAACCATGGGACCCTATAAAGCAGCTGCTTTGGCTGCTACATCTGCAGCTTTATTTCTTTTAGCTATTGGGTCCTCTTCCTTCTGATGTCCAGGAACATGGATAACTCCTACCTGAGAGGGCAGGAAAATGGCCCCTAGGAGGTGAAGACTCTCCTTGCATGCTTAACAGGAGTGCTGTAGTAGTGAGCAGTCCTCGCCCCTTCCAGACGTGGTGTGAGCATGAAGTATAAGAAAGGCATATTTAGAATTGTGTACATATGACCCTCCTAACTATAGAAAGCTCTAGGGCCTGGGTGGGGGCAACTCATTCTGGCAGCTGAGTGCTGTTATTAGTAGGAAGTGACCCTGATTTAAGAACCTGAAAGGACTGGAGTTGTGACCCAGTGGTAGAGCACTTGCCCAGCATGTGTGAGGCACTGGGTTTGATTCTCAGCACTGCATATGAATAAAGATCTGCTGAGAACTAAAAAAATTTTAAAAAAAAGACCTCAAAATCTGTCACTACTGCGTATCCAGATCTCTGATCCCATCAAGTACCCCTGAACTTCCATCCATGTGCAGAGTGAGATCGGGATCCTCCACAGGGTGAGCAGGTGAATCTGGTCTGGCAGCCTGCGTTTTCATTAAAACTCGCAGGAGTGGGGAGACGTTCCCTCTGCCTCGGGTGACTGGACTGAGGTCACGACAGAGCTTTAAGGTCACTTCAGGGTCCTCCAACAAAAGGGCCTGATGTCTGAGTACGGCTGTCTGTTATCCAGAGACTGCCTTTAGAGTTTAGGATTCCTCCTATGTCATGGGAGTCGAGTGCCATCAGGGGCTTTCCCAGAATAAGCCTGTGTGCCTCAGGGACCACTAGTCCCCTGAAGCCACCGCTACGAGACATCCAGGCCATCCTTGGCCACCTGGTCTGACTCCTTATTTAGTACCCACTGGCTGGGAAGTGGCCCTAATGATTGCGCAGGCATGCCTAGTGCTACTCCGCTCCTTTCTGTGACATTGAAAGCCGACTGAGTGGGCAGGCCCGAGCAGGGACCTGGGTAAGAGCTGTTTCTCCTATATTGAAGGTTTCCTTGCCTCTGGAGTCCAATTAATAATTGCCTGTGAACGTCCCTCTGCTTCCTTAAGGCACTCAGAGGGGTCTTGCCTTTTCAGCATATCTGGGGATCTAAGTTCTATAATATCCAGTTGTTTCCAGAAAGGACCTGAGTTGTTTGACTGTCTGAGGATGGGGATATGAGAGTATGGGTTGAATCCTTTCTAGGCTAAGCTTTCAAGTTTCACCTTCTAGTATCATGCCCTAGTAATCTGGGTAGGCATAACTGAGCCTTTTCTCAGGAGACTTTATAGATGGGCTTGGCCCAGAATCTCTTCAAGGGGGACCTTGTCCAGGTAGGGACTAGCCAAGCTTACTCATGACCTGTGGTCCATGTATCTGATATTTCTTTTTGTAACCCAGATATCTCTGATGTTTCCATTCCCCGAAAGCATGTGATTCCCACCTTATTTCTGTCAAAAATGGATTCAGAATTCTTAGGCGAACAAGAATCTGAAGGGGAAGCATCTGCCTGTTAAAAGATCTGTCCTGGAATCTCTGAGATGACAGAGTAACATGATCTCTCAGCCCAAATTCACATGTCTTTTTCCTGTGCAGAGAGATTCCCAACAGCTGCTGTAAATCAACCCCAGGAGAAGTTCTGTGAGGGTCATAATAATATCCCCCTTTTTTCTTTCTTTTGAAGTGTCCTTAAAGTCACAAGGGAGATAGATATGTGGTTCCCCAAATGTCTCAAAAGACAGGGAGTTCCTCTATTATAGGGCCTTTTGATCAGGTGTGATTATCCTTACAGAAGGGACAAGGTTTCTGCATAAGGTAAAGACGAATTAGGAGCAGCCTCGTTCTAACTGACAAACTGTGTTTCCTTAAGGAGGAGGAGAAATGCTGATTCTGTCGTGGACAGTAGGGCCTGTTACTCATGTGTCTGCCTGAGAGGAGAGAAAAAGAAAAAACATGGTCAGTCTCGGGATTCAGCTGTGCGGGTCATGGGTGGAGGCTTCCCCGACCTCAGGGAGCCACAGAAGTGCCGGGTGATCAGTGGCCAATTTCCAGGTCTCATCAGCTATTGAACATGACTGTTACTAACCTTTGGGTCCCTGGTGTCAATCTGGACAAGCCCCCAATTCTGTTACCATCTAGGGGTGCTGGGTTCTTTGTCTCCATTCAGCAAAGAACTGAAGAACAGGACGCTGTGATTGTGAGCAAGAAGTATGTTTGTTGTGAAAGCAACAGAGACAGACTTCTCGGAAGAGAAGGTGCCCAGGAGCTGGGAGTCCAGCAGGGAAGCTTTGGCCTGTTCTTTTTACGGTCTCTGGTATTCCCTTCTTTCCTTGTCTCCTCCCCTGTTCACGCATTCCTCACTGTTATTGATTGGTGCCCTGTGTCCTTGAGTCTGTTTTAGTGATACCAGTGGTGAGAATCAGATTTGAGTCCAGTTCCCCAGTGTCAAAGACTGAGCACAGAAAACACTGAGGCAGGAGCAAAGAGTTTTTATTTAAAGGTTAGAACAGAGAGAGAGAGAGACACAGAGAGAGAGAGACAGACAGACAGAGAGACAGAGACAGAGAGAGACAGAGACAGAGAGAGAGAGAGAGACAGACACACACACACACAAAGGCTCCTCCACAGAGGAGAGGGTTTACGTTGGTGCCTGAGAGAGTGGGGGTGTCCTGCCTCTTTAGTAGATTTTAGGTTACCTTCCTTCTCATGCCCCCTCCTCCTCTTATCTTGTCTACATGACCAGTGACCAAAAGGTGGAGTGAGCAGGGACAGGAAGAGAGCCATCCACGGGATGTTCATTAAGGACTTCTTGTAGAGAGGAAGAGTTCCCTGGAGGCAGGTCAACCTTGGCAACAGGTTGGAGGAGGGGAGAGTGCTCTGGCCGTCTTAGCATTTTATTTCTTTTCAATCAGCTCCCGTCTTCCTGACCCAAGCATTCATCACCTACACTGACTGTCCTTCTCCACCCCCACCACCATCAGCCTCTTTAGTTTTTCTATTGGATCCCTAGCTTAGGAGCATGGAAATGTCTGTCTGATTGGATTCCCTGTTTATGTCCATGAGCACTTTGGTCAAACAGGAAGTTGGCCTCATCAGAAGACTCTCTCCATGCTCCTTTGTTATGGTACTACCCCCAACCTCCTCCCTCACCATCTTGCCCTGGCTGCCTAAGTCCTTTGACATCTCCCTCAGTTTTCTGTTCCAAAATAGTTAGCTTAGCTTTGCTTTATCTTCTTGTCTTCCCCCCTCTCCTGCTTTGCACAAACATTTATTGAGGGAACACTCTTTGTAAGCCTGCCCCAGCCCACTCTCCTGTGTAGGTGAGTCCCACAATGACCTTGCTCTCTCCATCCCATGCCCTGCTGCTGACCCTAGCCTCCCTTGGTTCCTCCAGAAAGCTTCCTAAAGTACACATCTGCCCCTGGTCATTCCCGGTTCTAGTCCTTCAGTGTGAACAAACTGGGAAGCCTATCAGCATCCTTGATGGTCCCTCTTGAACCTCTACCCTGGTAGTCTTGCTGAGCAACCTCTTCCTTATTCTCAGTTTCTTACCCACAGGGGCTCAGCTCCTCCTCAACAGGGCAGTAGTGAATCCAGATGAGTCTCCATGAGTGTTTCCAGTCATGAACTCACCAGGAGTAGACAGCAGATCACAGGACATTGGAGTAGGGACTTTTCTCCATCCTACTAGAGTCCCACAGGTGATGAACAAATAGCAGCACCTCCATTAGTGCTCTGTGGCTTTTGGAGAGAATTCACTAGCATGTGTGTGTGTGTCTCCATTACGACTGATGCCAGCCCTGGAAGAGAAGCTGTTCTTAGTGCTGCCCTCCATTCGTTGGCTGGATGACTCCTGGACACATGCTGGCTAGAGCCCATACAACCAGTGTGCTGGACCCCTCTTTGCCACCATGTTCCTGGTGTTTCTCTCTGGGACAGTCCTGGGCTTAAAGGATTTAAAGTCTATGGAATTTAGAAGGAGGCAGTGTCTTGTTGGATCCCTGACAGTATGGGGCTTACTTAGCTTTACCAGGGCCTGGTGCTTCCTGCATCTAGAGTGTGGGCCTCCTGCAGAGGCTCAATTGTCCATGTTTAGGGCTGTGTTCACACCGCCTGGGTTGGGCCAGTCTCCTGGGTGCTCTGTAGGTATTGTTGAATGAAGAACCCACGGCAGACACTCTGCCAGTGAGCTGTGAATTCTGGTCAGCTGGAAAGCAGGTGAGAGCAGAAGTCACCCAGGCATACATGACTTTCTTGTCTCCTTGCTGGAGAGCCCACCCTCCTGCACGCAGGGCTCGCTCAGCAGGGCAGTGAGTACATGGCTTCTCTGGAAACAGGCTTCTCGCCCCCATCCTCCACACTCAGGCCACTTCCAGGCTCTGTGTCTTTAAGTGGGAAAGAATTTGACTCCACCCTTTATTGTGGGTTTTTTCCTCCCAAGTTAGATTTTATGTGGAGTTCAATCTGGAGGTCTTTCACAGTTAATTCTGTGAGTTATAAAAGCAAGCACAGTGTAGCCCACCTCTGCAGATGCAGGCCATTGCCTCAACCCCGTTCTCATGCGCCTTTTCTGTTGAAACCACAGCGCCGAGCATGTGGTGCCTGGGTTTCCTCACATGCCTAAGTCTGCACCGTCCAGGAGCTGCCTCTCCCTTGTGCATCCGGCTTCTGTCTCTGTCCCATGGCACGACCTGAGAGATCTGTTCACGTTGGCACCTGTGTCCACAGTTGGTTTTTATGGCTGAGTGGTGTTCCATGGTATGGACAGTACTGTTCCGGGAAACTGGCTGGTTGAGAAGCAGGAGAGGAGAACTCAAACTTTATTTTATGCTGGTGGGCACAGAGGAGAACAAACTCAATTCTGAGCACTCATCCACAGTTTCTTACAACATTCATAGGCTGTTTGGTGCCTGGATTTCTAATGGGAAGCATGTTTGCAGAAACAAAAGCAATAAGGAAACTGCCTTCTTTCATAGGCATCTGATATCTGAAGCTTTGCACAGGGGTGTTTACATTCCAGAAGGGAATAGTCAGACTCCTTGGGACGTTTGTTTATGATCCAAAAGGTAGGGACCTGTGGTTAATGAGGAAAGGCTGACAGAAGGGGAGGGGAGTGACCCTTTGCCCAGGCTTTTTTCTCATAAAATGTTCTTGTAATTTCATTTTACAGCTGGGTCTGGTCTTGCCATCTGAATACCACATCTAAAAACCCGTTTCTCTGCTGACGGGCATTCTCATTGTCTTTTCAGTTTTTAGCCATTGTGAATGAAGTCGCTGTGAACATTCACCTATGGTTCTTTTGTAGACCCAGACTTTCATTTTCCTTGGGCAAATGTTGGGGGTAACTAGTGTCTCTTGGGCCCATGTGTTTATAGGGAAGTGCAGACTCCCCAGTATGGCTGCCCTCTTGCCAGGACTGGGAGCAGGGATACTCTGGCACCGTGTAGGGCACCTGGGATGCTCTGCCACCGTGTAGGGCACCTGGGATGCTCTGGCACCGCGTAGGGCACCTGGGATGCTCTGCCACCGTGTAGGGCACCTGGCCGTCTGTTGGTGGAAGTGGAAACCCTGTGCTTATTTTTGTCACAGCTCCATTTTCCCCACCAAGAACTCCAAGGTCAGGTCAATAAGAAGTCTGCTTTTCCCAGGACCATTCTAAGACTCGGGCAAGTTGCTGTGGTGAGAGGGGTGGTTGACTGTACATCTCAGGACTAAAGGGCAGCTTGTGCCAGTTATATAGGTGTTGCCTGGAGCACCTGGTGCCTCTGGGGTGTCCCATCGCTGGCTTCCCAGGTGCAGCAGATGGCTGCATCTGCTTGACAGCTTCTTTTCTGGTGGGCCTCACCCAGCCTGTCTTCTTCCCATTCATTTGTCCAGCAGTTATCTGAGGCATCAGGTGGGCTGAGGCAGATGGGGGGCTTGGTTAGGAGCTGCAGAGAAACGGTGTCATCTGTCGAGGGGCCCAGGTGCTGCCAGGTGAGGGTGTGTTGCTTCCTGGCTTTCCAACTGGAAGAGTAGTGAGTGGTCTGAAATGCAGCCGTCACTCATTTGAACGCTTCCGAGGCCTTCTGCAGCTTTCATGTGCTGGTAATTGGCTGCCCTGCAATGTAATTCTTCCTTTCAAAGATGGATGAGTAACATTAGTTCAACAGAGAGCAGCAGTCTGCCAGCCCCAAGCAACCCACGCCTGTGCCAGGAGAGGCTTTGCCTAGCGGTTGCTGCTGTGTGCTCTCCTCTGAGGAGGTCTCCTGCCAGAGCCCTGGTAGTTGTCTCTTGCAAGAATTGCCTCTCAGCCTTTGGGTTGATGACTACAAAGAGAAATGTTCTTTTTTCTTTAAATCACTGTAGCAGCTTGCTGAAGATAGCTGCATTCAAGAACAGGCTGGGCAATGCTGTGAAATCATGTCATTCTTACTCAGCTGGGATGGACATGTCTCCAGCCTCTTAGCAAGAGCAACTCACGGGAAAATTGCATTCCAGAAGTCCCCTTGGCGGGAGCAGGCTAACCCAACTGCTCTCCACCTGCAGCTGACAGCTGCCCCTGCTCCGGGAGGGGATCCCTGCTGATGCTTGGGTCTTGGGAGCCTTTACAGACCGTGGTGACTATCTTCACTTTGGTTTTCTAGTAGAGCGTGTGCCGGGGTGACAGAGGAGTAGTTGGGGTGGGCTTTTAGCAGCAGACCCCATGGCACTTTGGGTACAGTGCAGAGAGTGGCAGCAGGCCACATTTCCTTTGGCTTCATTTGTTTAACAATACTTTTCCTGCTTTTAAAAAACGAATGCAAGCTGGGCCTGATGGTGCATGCCTGTAATCCCAGTGACTTGGGAGGCTGAGGCAGGAGGGTTACAGGTTCAAGGCCAGCCTCAGCAACTTAGCAAGATCCTGCCTTAAAGTAAAATATACAAAGGACTGGGGCTGTGGCCCAGTGGTTAAGTGTTCCTGGGTTCAATCACTGGTAACAACAACAACAACAAAGCCAAAAAACTGATGCAAGTTGTATGGGAGCAGAAATGAAAATCTAAAGATTGGTGCTCAGAAGCAACTCTGTGACTGTGACTGGAGTCGCCCAGCAGAGACTGGGCGCTCCCCAGGGAGGGAGCAGGGTAGGGAGCAGGTGAGCCGTACTGCGGTGCGTGTGCAGTGTGCTCCCCAGGGGCTGTAGCCCCAAGGCGGTTGGTTCCTCCTTGGGCAGCACCCAATAGCGTGGTAGCCCAGACCTGCAGTTATTCCTGGCCTTCATCCTACTTGTGCCTGTGTCCAGTCTGATGATCACCGAAAAAGTTTCCCACAGGTGTTTCACATTATCCCTTTTAATATGAGCTCCAGTATTCTCATAATATCCCATGGTGTGTAGTTTATTCACTGTTGGAAATTCCTTTGTTTTGCTTTGAACACATTTTTGCAAGCAGAGGGTCTTGTGCATGTATATTATTTACTTACAACAAATCCCTAGAAAATGAGAATTTAAGGTTTATTGGTTTATACATTTTTGAGAATTGCCAGACTTCCTTTGGAGAGCAAAGAGCATGCATCAAACTCCTCTCAGCTCCAGTGTAAGGGCCCTGTTTTCTCCCAGCATGCTCTGTACAGTTTCAATATTGAAACCTTTTCTCTGTGTAGGAAAACATGCTTTCTTGTTTTTTTAAATTTTTACAGACTGCATTTTGATTCATTGTACACAAATGGGGTACAACTCTTCATTTCTGGGGTTGTACATGATTAGATTCACACCATTTGTGTAATCATACATGTTCATAGGGTAATGATGTCTAATATTACATGTTTTAAAGGCATGCCTACACTGAAGGTGAGGAGAGAAGTGCTTTCAAAAATCACTGTCAGTTTAGACAACAGCACTCTGTCTCTTCTTGCCAGCCTCCTGTCTGCCTCCTGGTTGTCTGGCTCCCCTGCAGCCTGCTGGGCCATCGTCTCATTTGCCCATAGTTGCTGTTTTTTTGAATTTGGAGAGCAGGAGTTGGATGCCCTTTGGAATCTCCATGAGTTTCTGACAGTGGTTTTTAAGACACATTCCTCTCCTCACCTTCGCTGTCAGAAGGCCTCTATATTTTAGCTTTTTGCTGTCTCGACTTGTGTTTGTTTGTAACTATTTTTTTTCCCTGGCCAGAAGAAAGGTATGCACCTGGGCTGGCTCCTTGATGAGGAATCAGTTGCCTTTCCTGCCTAGGTGAGCTGAGGGCATACTGAACCCTACAGCCATTCCTTTCAAGGCCCGAATGTGAGGGAGCAGATCTCCCTGCAACAGGGACTCTTAACTGCAGAAACTACTGGAGTTCAGTGAGAGAATTGCCTTTTTATGGTGAATCCCCTTTGCTTTCCCTGTGATGGGCAAAGATAAAATCCAGGAACAAGACCTTGGCAGTAAATGGCAGCTGAATCTAGGCGAACATGTCCCAAGACAAGTCCCAGCAAATGACAGAAGAGCCACCCCACAATCTCGTTGCCTCATCCTCTAGAACAGTGTGGGCTAGGGAGATGGAGATGCAGCTGTGGTACCACGTCCAGGGAGACAAGGAGAAATGTGGGTGCTTCTTCCAGGGTTGCTATGGTAATCCCTCATTATCTCCAAGCTGCAGGGGATTGACAGCTCATGTCTGCACTGCAGTTTCTCCTGATAACACTGTGTGTGTGTGTCGAGGGTGCAGGCACATGTGTGCCGTGTTCCATACCACTCTGCTCATGCTGTGCTGGTGGGTTCAGCTGTATGCACTTTGCCAGAGCATGTGCCATCATTTCTGTCTCTCTGGTTGATTGATCAGTACCCCAAATGTCATGAACAGGCATAATGTGATTCCTTTTGTGGGAAGGAGGGGAGGAGGAATGGAGGGAGGGGAGGGAAGAAGAAGAGAAGGAGAGAGAGGAGAGTCATATCCTTGCTGATGATAAAGGACTTAAAGAGCCAGTTTACAGAAGCTCTGATGAAGCCTGCTGAGGGCTCAGTGACCTTCTTAGCCCTGAAGTGGTCCCAGTGACAGTCCTAATCAGTGGTGTCTTTGCTGGACAGTGTGGCCCCTGCGGCAGCTTGAAGGGTTATTTTCCACCTGTATGTTTTCTAGCCCTGAGTTGTGGGTGTTTTTTTGAATAAGAAATTTTTGCAGATTACCTCTGAAGAGTGAAGGCTACTTATTGGAACAGTTTAGAAAAAATTCATCTGCCTGGACCATTTTCTAGGGTGAGGATGTGTGCACCTATGTGAGCATGTGTGTGCCTATGTGAGCATGTGTGCGTGTGTGAGTGTGTGAGCGTGTGTGCGTGTGTGAGCGTGGGTGCGTGTGTGAGCGTGTGTGCGTGTGAGCGTGTGTGAGCGTGTGTGTGTGTGTGAGCGTGTGTGCGCTTGGCCTTATGTGGGAAGCACTGACTCCACAACCCTGCTCCGCAGCTCCACCTCCATGGTGACTGGTTGCTGTGGTCCTTTCCCTCATTTTCCCTCAGGATGTGTGAACAGCAGCCCAGGCAGGTGAACATGCCTTGTGTGTGGGGAGATGGGGTGCAGGCCTGTGACGGCCTCTGGGGGTGTGGATGGTGCAGAGCTCCCACAACCCGGTGGCAGAATGGGGGCCACACAGGGACAGCCTGGCATGGTGCTCTGTGTGCACCTTGGTGTTTGGTTGAGCACTGCCCAGCTTTTGTATGTGCACCTCTGTCAAGCTTGCATGTGTCTCTGCATTTTTATAGCTGTTTTCAGATCTTGGGAGATGTTAAAAATTGATTTCCTATTATAAACCAGAAAAACATTTCTGCTTAGATGTAACTGAATATAAAATTAAGATGGACGCTCTTAACAACTGTCTTACTTGGCAGGCAGTTTGTGACTGTTTGGAATGTTAAGAAAGAATTTGCCTCCTAACTCCTAGACATTGGCTAGAATGTCATTGACTGGATGACCTTTCAGTCTTCAGAGTGCTTCAAGAGGAGGAAGCAGTACTTGGTATCAGACAGGAAGTGATGTCTGCTATGGTGTGAGAGTGTGCTGTGCATGTGTGTGTGCGCACATGTGGGTTATCTCCTGTCCTACTGTCGTCTTGTCTGCTCATGCCAGCTTTGTGCCTGTCCACACTCTCCAGGCATGACCTTCCTCTCTTTTGTCTGTGATGAAAGCCCTTGGCTTGCTGGTGGGGCACCTTGACCTTGTGCTAGCCCTGGGCCTCCTGTAAGGTCCCTACTTGTCACAGTGAACTTACAGTTCTTGCCATGCATCTTTCCATGCAAGTGTGTTTGTGTCTGCTTAGGAGAAAAAACATATGACCAATCTGCATTGCGAAGACTCTTGGCAAAACAGCTTGGAAGTTGGTTGGCAGACTTTGAGGGGCTGCATGAACTTTCTGGGCAGAGGGAGGCATCGAGAAACTCCTTGTTTGTTGTCTGTTCTGAAATGGACACGGTTTCAGTGTGGGTGTCTTAGTTTCAGAGGGACTGTTCTGGAGACAGCCCTCAAAGTACCCTTCTGCAAACCTGTTGGGGAGGAAGTCACGACCAAGACCAGCTGGGTCAGCACAGTGGGCAAGCACGCTGCTGTCCAGAGTTGCTGCCCATATGGCACCCCTAGAAGCAGCTTTCAGCAGAACCATCCCACCCGGCCCTGACACCTGGGGCCCTCAGAGGCACGTCTGTGTAACAGGTCCACTGCAACCTGGTGGCCAGGCTTGGTGCACGTACCAGTGGTGTCATTTCGAGGCCTTTCCTAATGTTCAGTTCTCACTCAAGGTCCAGTCTCCTGAGTGAATGTGAGCTGGTCTTGTTTGGGGTTTGATTTTGTCAAGCCCTGAGACATTTGGGCCCAGAAGTGAACTGATATTCTTGCAAATCTCCAGGTACTTGTGGCCAGCTGCTTCCCTCTATGCCTTGTGGAAGACTTTCTGCATTTCTTAGGCAGATTCCAAGCATTAGTACTGCTGTGATGGAGAAACTTGACTTCTATTTTAATCTTTACATTTTATTTATTTATTTGTCGCCGCCTGCAGCAACAATTGCGCGGGTATTTATCGGAGGTGGACTGAAAATAAACTACTTCTATTCCTGTGCTGCTTCCTTGCTTGTTTGCTTATTCTCTAGCCCATAGAGGAAAAGAAGCTTGCTTGATTTTAGAGGAAGAGAAGCTTTGAGAGAAAGATAGGCTTTGCTTATAGAAAGAGAGACTTTGCTTTTAGAGGAAGTTTTTAGAGAAAGAGAGGCTTGCTACGCTTATCAGAGATCTATTTCTTCTTAGAGTTCTGCTGCTTCTTCTTAGAGGTGCGTCCCGCATCCTGTGAACTAGGTGCTATCTATCTGAGGGCTAGCTGCTTCTTCTAGCTGCTTCTTCTCTCTGCTAGCTTCTTCTTTTCTCTGCTAGCTTCTTCTCTCTGCTAGCTGCTGCTTTTCTCTGCTAGCTGCTGCTTCTTGCCTTCTGCCTACTGCCCGCTTATATTCCCTCCAGGAGGCGGAGGGCGGGGCCACACCAGTTGAGATCAGGCGAGGAGCCAGCTGCCCTATCACGGCAAAGGTCAAAATGAGCAGGCCCGAGCAGGAGCACTCGGGAACACCTGTGCATGCGTTGTGTGCGTGAACTTAATTGAATACGGCCAATGATAAATCACCTGGGTGTGCTTGTATTAATCAACCTCCTCACTGCCGATGTGATCAAAACAACCTCCGGCTGGCTGCCAGGCACCATCCCGGTGCAGCCCACATGGCACAGTCCCCAACATTTATTTATTTATTTTTTTGTACCAGATATTGAACTCTGGGTACTCGCCAACTGAGCCACATCCCAGCCCTGTGTTTTATTTGGAGACAGGGTCTCACTAAGTTGCTTAGCACCTCGCTTTTGCTGAGGCTGGTTTTGAACTTGCAATCCTCCTGCCTCCGCCTCCTAAGCCACTGGGATTACAGGTGTGTGACACCACACCAGGCCTGACTTCTATTTTTATACATGAACAGTTATTTCTTTGGATAAATTCCTGGAAGGGGAATTGTTGGGTCTTAGGGTTGGACTATGTAAAAACTTTTTGATAATGCTGTAAAACTCTCCTTTAGAAAGAAGCGTTGAATTTGTGCCATGGTAAGAAAAGCCCACTCTTCCTCATCACTCTCCAACATCCTGCATCACCGTCACACAAACCCTTTGCCAACTCGTGTCCGATGGGCAGAATTGTTATGTTTCCTTAGTTAGGATACCTTTAACAATTGAAGCAAAATGAACCTCCTCTTCCCTGCATGGGTAAGAATAGCCCCTGGGCGCCCCAGCTTACACTGATTGACAGGTTGGATTAGGCTGGGAAGCCAACAGCAGCACAAATTCAGGAAGATTGATAGCCAGAGACAGAGGAAAGAAACCAGTACCAATGGAGAACAGGCCTGAGCATCAGACACAATCAGCCAAAGTGGACTAGAGATGGAGCAGGTGAGTTACAGAGTCAGGATCAGGATCAGTGGGAGAGGCCAGAGAGCTGCACAGACACAGGGAGCAGCAGCTGGTGCTGGGGGCCTGACCCTCTGGACTGCCCACTACAAGGAACCACAGGAGAGTCGCAGTGCTATGTACCTGCTGGGACCCATGGTCCATGCTGCTGAGGACAGATCTGAAGGAGAGGGCAGCTTCAGCTGTCAGGGGCTCTGTAACTGGCTTCTGCAAGGCAACCTGGAACCCAGAGCTTACAAGAGACTAGATGGTCAGGCTTTCTGCCAGACAGAATCACAGCAATTCCTTCTCTAGTAAGCTGGTGTGGGACCAGGGAGTGGAGGGCCGTGCGCCCTTTAGGTTGTCCTGGGAGTGCGTAGACACCTCATGGCTGTGCCCACCAGATGTCCAATGAGGGGACGTGGTGAGACGAGTCTCTCACCTGGGATGGCCTGGGTAACCGTCAGGCTGCTCTCTCACCCTGCTGTGGTCTGGCTGAGTCAGACTGCTGTCTGTCTGAAGCTCTTGCAGAAGGAAAACTTTGACCAGACTCCTGACTCAGAGGTCTGGTTACACAGTGGTCTTTCGTTAGGTTTCTGGACTTTCTTATTGGCTGCCATTCTTAAGTGGATCTTTCTTTAGGTTTCTGGACCCTTTTATTGGCTGCCATTCTTAATCATATTTTAATTCTAAGTAAAGTGCTTTCATTATCCCTTCATTTACAGCACCATCTGTGTGTTACTACTCATTAATGTTTGTCAGCTACTTTGCTGAGGCTTGGTTTTTATACAGGCCTGGTTGTAACGCAGTGATTAAAGATGGTCATGTTGGCTTTACAGAGATGATGATTTTTAGTGTGGACTGTGGGGTCTGGAGCAGACTCCTGCGGGTAGCCTGGCTGTGGAGCCTCTGACTGTCCCTTTCCTCCACAGGCCAGGAGCCATGGCCAGCACCTCCCTCAGTTTTACATCCCAGACTCCTTGAAGCTGTGGCACTTCTCCCATGAGGCTTTTCGTTCATTTGGCAGACTTATTAGCGTTTAAAAATAACAAGACTGCACATGCCATGGGCTCTCCCACACACCCGTCTGCATTGTCCGACTGCAGTGAGCACATCTGCACTGTCATGTGGCCGTCTTCATCTTCCATCTCCAGAACCTCTCATCCTCCCAAACCCACGCTGTGCCCCGGGCGCTGACTCCCCAGCCCTGGTGCCTGCTGTTTGGGCTGCTTCTCCATGGCAAGCCTAGACGAGAGCAGGGAGGCTCCCAGGGCCCAGAGCTGCAGCATGGCTGTGCCTGAGTCTGTCACAGGGCTGCAGACTTCCAAGGACCATGCTGGGAGCCTGGGCTCTGGGGGCTGCTTTCACCCAGGTCTCAGGAGGGCACCTAGAGCTGCACGGTTGTGTCCAAGGCGGGGAGGCAACCGCTGCCTCTTGTTTCTGTGGTGCCTTCAGCCCCCTGTGCTGCCCCTGGAGGTCCCAGGTGGCAGCAGCACACCCTCCTCCCCCTGCTGTCCTCTTGAAGTGGCGTGTCAGCCACCACCGGCCCATCTGCAGCTTCCCCAGCCTCCCTTGTCCGCGTTGCTCCCACCAGCTTAACAGCAGAACCGGGGATGCATGGGGGAGGGGGCTCAGTCTGCCTCCCAGAGGGGTTTGAGGGGTCTTCCCAAGGCTCTGCTGGGAACAGGTGGGCCAGGTAAGGGCAGGCTGTGGCCTCTGGCAATGCAGACCTGGAGGCCTTCCCTGCAGAAGAGCTGCCTTGAGTCTGGGAGTAGTCAGAGAGATTGAGGGAGACAGAGAAACGTAGAGACAAAGAGAGGGAAAGAGACAGAGGGAGAGAGACAGAAAGAGGGAGAGACACAGATGAGATTGAGGGAGACAGACAGGGAGACAAACAGACGGGTATAGGAGGACACAGCGAGATGAAGAGACAGAGGGAGAGAGACACAGAGACCGATTGAGGGAGATGAGTGGGAGGAGGAGATACAGAGATAGAGACGCATGGAGAGAGATGGAGAAAGGGAGCTAGATAGAGGGAGAAACAGAGACAAACAGAGGCAGAGAGAAATGGAGAAAGAGGGAAGACAGAGACAGGGAAAGAAAGGTGGAGGGTGAGGGGAGAGGCAGAAGTAGAGAAGGAGGGGGAGACAAAATCAGAAGGTGCTAGGGAGACGAGCAGGGGCCTGTGTTAGAGCCGCCTGGGAGCCAGGCCTTCCTCCCCCTCTCTCTGAAGGTGGCCTCAGCCCTTGAGTTGGCGGCACAGGTAGGAGGCGAGTGGCAGGTGGCTGTGCATGAATGACTGCCACTCTCGGCTGTGGTGGGGCTGCAGAGCCCCTCCAGATGGGGTGCCCCTCTGGTCTTGACTCCAGGCAGGGCCTGCCAGGCTTCCTGGTCTCTCCTGCACGGGGCTGGGCATAGTGGGCTGGTGGGAACAGCTGGCTACTTGCCGGGCCCCCGCGGTGCTGACCGGAGGTGGCTGCAGGTGAGCTGCCTCTCCCGCTTTCTCCTGCTCCTCTTCACACCCTCAGACTGACAGCTGTGCCGCCAGGACAGGGAGTTCTGAGCCCGCAGCAGTGGAGGCTTCGCCAGCCCTGCCTTGGAGAGTCCAGCCAGGCCGGGCTCCATGCGCCTCACCCTGCGGCATCAAAGGAGGCTGTCTGCTGGTCTGCAGTGGCGCTGCCCTGTCGCCTCTGGAGAGAATGAGAACTACCCTGAGCCCACGGACCATCACATTAGGGCAATGGTGCCGCTCTGCCTGTCCTGGGCCCTTGCTTCATCTCCAGAGTCGGATCCTCTCTACCTTCAGTGTGTGAGTTGGGTGTGGGCAAGTCCCGCCCTCGGGCGCAAGACCTGGAGCTGCCTGCTGACAAGCCCTGTGCACATCCTGTTCCCTGTCCTCAAATCCTGGTTGCTATTTTTGGTTGCTTGTACAGGTTCATGGATATTCAGGTCATTTGGTTCAGCTGTTATGTTCAGATAAAATAAATTCTGAAATCCAGAGAGGTTGAGCTGCTACAGCAGGGTCACACAGCTGGTCTCCGGCAGAGCCCGCCACCTCCTCTGGCCCTGCGTTTTCCCACTCTTCCCACAAGTTTTGATGGTGATCTTGATAGGCATGGGCTAGTCCTCAGAAGTGGTTCTCCCACTGAGTCAGTTTCTGAAGCGAAAGCTCATCCACCAGAACCCATTCCTTGTTTTGCCCTCCTGCCTTCTCCTCCTGCAGCCGTGAGACACCACTGTGCACATTTCTGGCTCCTCGGTAGCAGGAGCCCTGGTGAATGGAAGCTCTGCTGTGCTCCTGGCCTTCCCTCTGCACAGGGCGCTGTGTGTCCCAGGATAGGGTGCCAGCGCAGAGGCAGGCTGGTGCTCGTCGAGGGCAGCATGGGCGTCTCCACAGACCCAGCTGGCGGCATCACCGTGGCTACCGGACTATGCTAGACGTTCAACAAGGAAGCAGCAGGGAGAGAACCAAGAGGGGATGAGTTTGAAGCTGGAGTGTGAGCAGAAGAGAGCCGCTGCCCACAGAGGCCACCAGAGCTCTTGCCTCCGAGCTCCCGGGACAGGACACAGGAGGAAAGGGGCCGTGGTTCTGCCTTGAGTCCCACTTGTCCCCCTCTGCTCCCCACCCTCCATGCTGCCTGCCCCTTGTGCTGGCTCTGCATGGCCACGGGAGGTGGTGGGGACTCTGGGAGTGGGCAGGGCAGCTCTGCAGAACCTGGTTTGCGGGGGTCCGGCTTCTGGCTCATAAGGAGAGCCCCATCATGCTTTGGGTCCCCACTGCCCTGTTCTCGGTAGGTCTTGGGGTGGCACCCAACAGTCCTGTCACCCCTCAGCTGTCTGGACACAGTGGATGGATGGCACAGTGCGTGCAGTGTGTGGCATGTGTGTGAGCGCTGACCAGAGCTGACCAGACACTGACTGTGAGATGGAGGAGGTCAGCGTTGGCAGCTCAGAAGTCCCAGGTCACAGGCGTGCTTTCCCACTGTTTCCACACGTCCAGAGCATCCGCTTAGAGAGGGCCGTCGAACGTGCCTACTGCAGAGGTCTGACTTTAGGACACAGACATGAGGCAGTTTACCCACGGTTGCACAGCAGACCTGGGACGGCTGGGACCAGAGACCATCCTCCTTGGGCCCCACTTGACATTGTGTTGTCTTGGTGTCCTCTAACAGGACTCGGTGGACAGCAGGTGAGCCTGGTGTCTGCAAGTGCAGTTGTGCTTAGGTGTGGGGACGCTGCGTCACGAGTGGAAAGTGAGTGAGGTCCAGCTGGTCTGTTTCTTAGCACCTGCTGGTGAGCGCCAGGCAGTGTGCCGAATCCTGAGTCCAGCCTTGGTTTTGTTGTGGTGTTTTCTAGTAAAAGAAAGCAGGGTGTGTAGAGACCAGGAGGAGGCAGGCAGAGCCAGCCCCATGCTGCTCAGGGAGACTGAAAGTCTTCTGCTGCACCTGAGCCACACAGGCCCATGTGGTGGGGGCTGCCTCTGATGCCCAGAGTGTTTTCTTGCAGAGAAGGGTGAAGAGCTTTGAGGCTCAGGTGTGACTTGTTTGGCCAGTCACTATGTATTCCGATTGCCAATACCAGCCTCCCAGGTGGCTCCTCTGCAGGTGCTTGGCCCAGGACCTTCTGCTGCACCCATTCCCAACACTTCAGCTGCTGGACCTGGTGGCCAGGGCTCAGGAGCCAGCAGTGGGCCTTTGAGCACAGCTCGAGGCCGCATCAGGGCTGGCCGCTGCCGCAGGAGGGCCAGGGCTGTTCTGGCTCTTCGGGTCTTCTAGAAGCCTCTCAGAGCCGGCAGGGCAGTGGGCTCACAATGGTGCTCTCAGGTGCTGGCTAGCAGGGCAGCCTTGAGTGTATTCTGCTGCATGAGCAATGGGCTGCATTGGCACCTGCCCTTTCATCAGCACTGCCAGTGAGGAATCTGCTCTGCTGCTCGTGCTCTGCCGCTGCAGGCCAGGGACAGTGCCTGCACTGGACAGGAGTCTGTCTTGCCTGGGTGAGGGGAGGGTTCCTAAGGCAGCTCCTGCTGCCAGCTCACTCGTAGGCAACCAGCTCTTCCGGGGCAAGAAACCCGGCTCAACTGCCTGTTGGTCCCAGTGCTCCCTAAAAGGCACCAGCTGAGTGCGGGGCTGGAGTGGCTGTGCTGGCTTTGGTGTGCCTGCTGTGACCTGAAAGCAAGGAAGCCTGTGGCCTTTGCCCTGGGCGTGGCTTAGACCTAGGTCCAGCAGTTGGGCACCTCGAGGGAACCCAGGTACTGGCCAGACCTGCCAGGCCCTGGAGGGGAGCCAGCACTGTGAAGGCCCAAGCAGGGTGGACCTCGCCTGTCCTTCTGAAGGGCTGCAGGTCCCAAGGCGGGAGGAGCACCAAGCCCCCTGTTGCCCCACCCAAGTGCTGTGTCCTCAGACGGTGAGGGTCCTTCCCACAGTTCTTCAGAAATTCCTGAGAGTTGTGTCCCCCGAGCGAACAGGAGGTCCCAGTGGGCCCTGAGCAAAGCTTTCACTTTTAGTGAGGTGACTGTGGTTCTGGAGTGGCTCCCTTGGCTGTATCTACACAGGAATCAGTGGGCAGTCGGCTTGTCGGCTCCTGGGTGCTCTGCATGGCTGGGCTCCTGTGAGCCTCGCCACCTTGAAGGAGCGGAGGCTTTGGTGAACACACAAGTCATTTGTATTCCCAGAGGTTTTCCCCCTTCAGAAAATTGGTCGTTTTTGCCTTTTACATCCCATTGGAAGGCAAGCAAAGCCCCTGATGCTTGGTCTTGGGTTCTTCACCTGAGCTGCGGGCCATATGAGGGTGGGCAAGGCTCTGGTCTGGCCTTAGTGGGGGCTGATGAGCCTGGACAGTGGTCTGTGTGGTGGTGGACAGGGCTGTAGTCAGCAGGAGGAGGGGCTTGGGGCCTCCCACAGCTCTGGCAATCCAGTGGCAGGGACTGCATGCTCTGAAATGCTGTCCCTGTTCAGTGCCCAAACCCTTGGCCCACGAGCTGAAGATGAGTGGTGGCAAGCCTGGGTCCAGGGTGCCCCTGAGGCAGAACCTGTCCCCTTTGTATTCTGATGCCCAGCCCCGATGTGTGCTGGGCGAAGGGCTACAGTTCTGTGCGCTGGAAACATGAGCCCCACAAAGCCGCCCTGCATGGAGAGGGGCCATTCAGGGACCGTGATCCTGTCACAGCAAGTGAGGGTGGGCCAAAGTACTCACCATGGGCATCTCCTACCACGTGGTAATGACTCTGTCCACTTGGTCTTTGTGGAACAATCAGGTGACCAGACCAGAGCCACCGCCCCCAGATCCATCACATTCTGGGAGCTCGTCAGGGGAGGAAGAGCATTAGATCTGCCTTGCCAATCACCTTTCTTTAAGGAAGCAGTCAGATGCCTCTGAGAACCTGGAAAGCCATGTCCTGGATCATCAGGAAGCCCATGGGGTACACATGGAGAAACCATGTCATCTGTAGGGCCCCCAGAGCTTCCTGGTTACACGGGGACATGAAGGCCTGAAGCACCCCTCATCCCCGTAGAAACACACGGGCAGAGGCTGTCTGGGGGGCTGTGGGTGTTCCTGATCTCCCAGGAGTCAGTGTGGCCAGTATCCTCTGACTCCTTGTTTCGTGGATGCAGGAGACCAGGACTAGGGCTGACTAGGACCTGCACCTGCAGCCATCACCAGGGCTTCAGGGTCAAGCAAAAACCAGGGAAGGAGCCCTGTGCAGGCCCTGGCTGAGGGTTGTCATCCAGCATTGCGAGTGCTTGAAGCCAACACGGACACTGGAGTGGGTGTTAGGTGGTGGGAGTAAGATGCCCCCTCGGCTGCCCCACTCATCCTCCACCTCCTGTGTGTTCTCCAGATTCCTCCTCCTTTGTGTGCCTGTCTACCCATTGCTGCTCCCCTGGGTTAGCAGCCAGCTAGTGTCAAGAGAGGCTTCCATGGGGAGGAAGGCGGGGGGAAGACTAGATCAAGGTGATTCTAGTTTGGTGGGTTTCTGGGCAGGGATGGCTCAAATGAGCAGGTACCAGATGACCAGTGTCCTGGGACCTCACAGTGGAGAACAGTGTTCCTAGAAGAGCAGGTGCCATGCTTTTCCAAGGGACGCTGGAAAAGTCGCAGGAAGTGCCTCCGCCCCCAGTAAACTTGTGCAGAGTCCAGCCTGAGAGCAAGTGACTGTTCATGTCATTCAAGGCCCAACACACATCGTCCTGCAGCTGTCAGACAGGCTCTCTGGGGATGGCTGCTAGGTGCCTGTGCACCCTCAGAGGCGGGCCTCTCTTGACGTGATGGCATTTCCAGGCAAGCAGCCTGGTTCTTCCCCTGGTCCTGTGCATGCTTTCCCT
Source organism: Sciurus carolinensis (assembly GCF_902686445.1). Taxonomy (NCBI): domain Eukaryota; kingdom Metazoa; phylum Chordata; class Mammalia; order Rodentia; family Sciuridae; genus Sciurus; species Sciurus carolinensis. The sequence continues at coordinate 710,095 of NC_062220.1, forward strand.
CTGCAGCAAGGTGGAGGCCTTGGCCAGCATTCTGCAGAAAGCAGTGCTGCTGCACTTGCAGACAGAAGGGTCCCCAGGCGGCGGTTCCCAGGCAAGCTGCTGTGAGAGGCAGTGCCCAGCTCTCGCGGGGTCCTGTTCGCCTTCTGTCTGTGGAAGGGGCATATCCACACCTGCTTCTCAGGTCCTGTGCCTCCATCTGTAGCCCTACTTCTCTGCAGCTGAACCTAGAGGGAAAGCTTCTGTGTGAGCCTGGTGTTCTTGTCCTAGGTGGCCAATTGTGGGGCCTCTTCAACTGTTGCTTTTACTTATTCCTGAGCTAGGAAGCTAGGAAGTTTCTGTGTCTATATACAACTCTGAACACCCGGGCGGCATTTCATCCAAACCCATTTCTTGTATCGTGTTCTGGGCAGTGCAGGGTTACGAGCATCAGTTTAACCAAGTATGACTGACTCCCTGGAGGAGCCTCACTCCTTGGCTGTAAGACAGTCCTGTTGTTGTGGCTGGAGCCAGTGCCCCATCAGAGGCAAGCCCTGTGGCGGCCAGTCCTGCTCTTCCCCAGTGCTGAGGCAGACTGCAGCCTGGGAGTGGCTTCCTTTGTGCAGGTGTGGATTGTCACCTGTCTGCACAGTCCTGAGTCCCTTGGGACGTGGCCCTGCCCTCAGCTGTTGGTTTCTGTGGATTCTCCAGTAGCCAGAGGCTGACTCGGTGGTGGATGCATTTGGTTTTGTGAGGAGCACTGGTGCAGGGGTCCAGCTGAGGAGTGTGGGACTGGCCTTCTCTGCATTCGTGAACTGCGGGTCTTGTCTTGGGGCATGTGGGTGTGCAGTGTGTGTCCACTGGTGTGGAATGAAGTGAATCTTAACTCATTCTGGTGACTGGAAATGCCTCAGTTGTAGACCGTCAGTCAAAACCTGTTGCCAGAGAGCAGTTGGCACTGTGATCCAGTCGCAGTGGGGTAGCTGGTGGAGCCGTGAGCTCTGTGCAGACATCTGTAGCCCTGCCTGAGGTCTGCTGGGCCTGCTGCCAGGAGCAGGCCTCCGCTGCAGGCTGGCCGAGGACGGCGGCAGCTCCGTGGCCGTGTTGGCTCCCACAACTGTGCTCCAGGGCTCAAGCTCTCCGTCCTCGCCAGCACTTGCCGTTTCTGGTTTTTTGACGTAGCCATCCTGATGGGTGCGAGGTGGTATCTTAGGGTCTCAATTTGCATCTTCCTCGTTATAAGTGATGTTGAGCAGCTTTTCATGTGCACTGATTGGCTGCTTTGTATCTTCTCTGGAGACATGTCGTTTGCCCGTTCTTAGAGCAAGTTGTTTTTGTTGTTAAATTGTAGGAGTTCTTTGTATATTTGGGGTGTTCATTTCTTTTCGGGTCTGATTTGCAAATGTCTCCTCCCATCCCTTGGGCTGCTTTTTCTTTTGTTGGTAGTGTCCTTTGACCCATGAAAGTTTTAATGTTTATGGTTACATTATTTTATGTTTGTTCTGAAATGCTTTTTAAATTGTTACCCTTTTAATTATTCCTATTTGTCTTGATTTTAGACAACAAGACCAGAGCCCCCTCTCTTCTTATGGCTTGTGATGGAATGTGATGGTGGGCAGACACCAGTGCCTCTGCCATGGCTGTTTCTGGAAGCAGAGGCAGCTGAGCAGTGGAGGTCCTTCCTGCCCCATCGTTTCCCCACCCTGAGCTGAGCTGACCATGTGGCGCTCTCACAGTGAACTGTAGGGGTGGCCAGCAGTGCCCAGCCTGAGTGCCCAGAGAGATTGTGGTCTGGGTGGCTGTGTGGTGAGGACTGGCTGAGGCAGCAGGAACAGTCGCATCTCAGAGGCTCGACACTCAGCCTGACGATAGGCTCCGCGGCCCTTTAGCTTGCGATGCTCCCTTTTCCCAGAGTTCTGGAGGCCTGTGGCAGCTCAGCCTAGGGACACACATGGTGGCTGGAGGAAACCAAGGAAGGCGGGGCCAGGATCTGCCTGTTTCTGAGAGGTAGGCACCTGTGGGAGAAATGGCGCGTCCTGGTGATGAGGCCTTCAAGGCCTGGTGTGGCAGGCACAGGTGCAGAAGCAATGTGCTCCTGCAGCCCTCCTTTCTCTCTCACCCACCAAACCCCTGAGACGTTTGTCTTCCCTTGACTGGGGCCAAGAAACTGCCATACGAAGTTCCTGACCTTTCTGATACTTGGACCAGCACCAGCTGCCAGTCACACTGTCTTCCAGTGATGCAGGTGGTGTGGGGTACGGATAGAGCCTGGGCTCTGCTACCAGCCTGCCTGCCCCAGGCTGTGTGACCATGAGCAAGCCACTCTACTTCTCTGGGCCTATCATTCTCAGTTGTGGAAAAGGACCTAGGAGGTTTATATCACTTAGCTGCTGAGCACGGGCTGAATTGTATGTGCTTCATTCTAGCACCAGTGTGTGGTGAATCATATGTGGCCTCAATTCCTATGTTGAGAGGTGACATCCAAGGCCCATGAGGATATTGTTATTTGGGTCAAAATAAGACATTCTATCTTTAGTGTAACTTCCACAGCTACATTTCCTGACCAAATACAGGAACGCTGGTTCTGTAGCCCAGGACGGGGAGGTGGTGACCGTTTGGAAGAGTCTGGGTGTGACTCCTGGCCCATCAACCCAGCCTCTGTGCCTTGGCTTCCTTGTGCTGTAAGGAGGAGCAGCAGTAATCACACGGTGCTCCATTGAGCTGCTGTGACTACCCCTGCAGCCTGATGACTCATGAACAGCTGAAGTTCACGCCCCACAGCTCTGCAGGCTGCACGTTAAGGTGGAGGCCCAGCAGATGCTGTCTGGTCAGGGCTTCTTGGTCCTAGAGGGTACCTTGCACTGTGTGGTCACATCGCCATGGGTGGGGATCTTGCTGGGGTCTCCTAGAGGACACTGACCCTTCACAAGTCTCCTGTTCTCTTGGGCTCGTCAGTGCCATTGGCTTAGGGAGGGACTCTGTGTGTGAATTCTGGGGCACATTCAGTCCGCTGCACACGGGAGCAATGTCATGTCAGGGGATTTGGTGAGTTGTTACAAGAAAAGTTCTTAGTGCATCAGCTCCTTGGTGAGTGTGGCATGAGCATCAGGGTGCTCTGCTCTGTTCTGCCCTCACTGTTCCACCTGGCATGGTCTTCCCTGGAAAGAGCACTGCCCACATAGGCCGAGATAGCCTGGCCCCCAGTTGCCAGCTTCTGAGCTGAGCACGTGGAGCTCGCGCTGCTTTCCAGGTGCACATGTGTACTGGCAGCTGCTCTGCGGGGGTCCTTCTGTGGCGGGTCAGTGTGACTCAGAAGTACAGTGAAGCCCTAGAAGTCAAGGGATTTCCAGCTGAGCAGGCCTGGACTAGTCACAGGCTTCGTGAAGAACCAACTTGCTCACACTTGCACCAGCAATCCTGTCCAGAATGAAGCTCAGCAGCTCCTGGAATCTGGCCTGGGAGTTTTGAGCCCAGTGCCTGTTACATCTCTGGGCCTCAGAAGCCCTTGGCTGCTGCCTCCCAGGTTCCTCTGTGGCCTCCTGGAATGTCTGCAGCAAAGCCTGGGTACTGTGACTGCTGCAGGGCCCCTTGAAGACAAATGCATGCCACAGCCTTGCTGCAGAAAGGCATGTGGGGGTCTCTCTGTTCCCGGGGGGCCCCTGTCTCAGGGTTGTGACTGGTTGTCAGCATGTCTCCCTTCTCCACAAAGAACTGGTGAGCACTTAACTATTGAGGTCACATCATGCCTGGTGTCTCTGAGGGAGCTGTGTGTGGGCTCCTTTGAATGTGGATCACGTGAGAAGCCCTGGGGGGTTCACTGGCATTCCTACCCAGTCACTCTGCTGCTGGCTTCTGCAGGAAGGGGTCTTCCAAGACATGTTCAGCCTCCAGGACTCGCCGATCAGAAGGCACCTCGGCAAGGAAGCTCCAGTCTAGAGAAAGAGTGTGAGACAGGAAGAGTCCTGAGGGACTCTCGGAAGGAGACAGTGTGAAAAAAAAAGAGTGGTCTAGTTTGGTACAGCAGGACACCTGGAGGATGAAGGCCCCAAGCTGCTCTGCATGGTGGAGGCAGATAATTCTGGAGACGGGGTGCCTGGCCCTGACGCAGACCTGTAGATGGGGTCACAGGTCTGTCACTGACCAGTAGGTGGGGTGACTGACCTGGTCTCTGGTCTGGGCACGTGCAGACATCAGATGACCATGTGCCTGTGTGTAACAGGGTGCGTATGTGAAAATGAGCACCTGTGTGAGTGCATGTTTAAGTATGTGCAAATGCACATGTATGTGTGATTCTGTGTAAGTATATCTGCACATGTGTGTAAATGCCTGCTTGCAGTTGTAATTATGCACATGTACATGTTTGAGCATGTGTGTACGTGCAGGTGTGTATGCCCGTGAATGCCTGTGTGGAGATGTGTGTGTCTCTGTCCACATGTGTGTTACTCCTCCTGCTTCTCTGGGCAGCAGTATCTGCATCTTCTGATGCCTCTGTGACAGACTGACTCAGTATTCACCCTGCCGGCCCTGGTCCTCTTCACTGGGTTTATGGTGTGTCCTGGCCTCCATGCAACTCCAGCCTAGTCAGGACTAGAGGTCCTCTGTCGTCTGCCTGGATAAAGACTGTTGCTGCCTGGAGATGGCCACGAGGGGCCACTGTTGCTGCTTTGTCCTTACAAGTCACTCAGGTGACCATGCTTGGATACAGGCAGTGAATACAGTATGGAGCTATTGCCTCCTCTGAGGCAGTTTGCTTTGTGGGCTGATGGACTCACTGCATGAGGCAGGTACAGCAGTGGCCCCTTGACTGGGGACCTGGTTTCCTGGCAAGTGCCAGTCTGTAGCTATCTCTTGGAGCTGGGTTAAGTTCCCTGAACATATTGGGGTCCTGTTCTGGTGGCTTCCCACTCACACTTCCAGGGAGATGCTGTAAGACAGACTGGGTGGTCCTCTGTCTGGGCAGCAGGGTCAGCCAATGGCCTACAGAGAATGAATGCACTTGGTGTTTCCTATATGTTATTGTGCAAACCTGAATGCATGTAACAGGTCACTGGTTTGTGACCACAGACAGCAGCAAGCTATGTCCCCCTGCACCAGCCCTGGTGAGTGCCACTTGTTCTCACTTGTGTCAGGAGTTCTGTTCATTGGATGGCTTATTGAATGCATCTTGCCTGCCCTGTTGTTATTTTAGTACATTCTTTAGTATACCCGTTTTGGAAAACTACAATTGTGGCTCCTTTTATGCCTCTTCCTGCTCACAAATCAAGGCTTTGTTCTGCCATGTTGAGGGAACTGAGAACAACACAGGCGTGCTATGTAGCTGGGAGAACTGTGCATGCTGATGACGAGACCCATGTGCACTTGCCTTAATGATTTTAGTGCTGAGATAATCTTTCCACTTTGAAATCTAAGTCATGCTATCCTCAAGTATTTGCTAATCCTTGAGTCCTGTACAGTGAAGAAATGTAAAGACATGTAATACATAAAAATAGGTAAAGATGTTAGAAAAAGGAGAAAAGAGGGCAAAATGACTATGGATGCAAAGAAAGCAGTTAGTTTTCTGAAATCTTTGCCATAAGGGCCTGCGCAATCAAGAAGAACCAGTCATGTCATATGAGCTGCCCAGTGGAGAGCCATGCCGCTGTCACGTGGAAAGACGTCCCAGGATCTATCCAGGGGTCTCCATGTGGAAAGACTGGGCAGTAGGTGAGTGTTTCTCAGCAGATGTGCAGTTGGGTCCTGTGGTTCTCTCTCTCAAGCATCTTAAGGACTTAAGGACCAAGTGTCTCAGCTCCCTCCCCCAGGCATCCTTCCACACGGGCTGGGGTTTAGCTGCTGTCCCAGTTGGTGTCCTTCCACACTGATTGAGTGTTTTGCCCAAAAGAAGTTTCGTGGAGGAACCCCTCTCGCAGTGGAACCCAGACCAGCTTGTTCCATCCACACTTACTGGTGGTTTGACTTGATGATTCTGGGCCCTCCTCTGACAGGCCCAGCTGAGCAGCTGAGCAGTCACACCAGGTGAAGGATCCGCATCTCTGAATGCCAGGACTCCTAGAGGAACCCTGGTAGCAGTATGCCATCCTCTTGTTCAGAGTGAAGTTCACTGCAAGTCTCCACTCCATGTGTGAAGTGGGGTTAGGTTAGGGTTAGAAGAGCCGGGAGAAAACCAGTCCACTGAGCCTATGCAGAGAGGTGGGGGAAGGGAGGGATGCAGCCTCCTCCAAGGAAACCAGAGCTACCCCTCCCTGCAGGGAGTCCCCATCTCCAGTCCTTTGGCTAGCTTTCCCTAGCCTTCCCAGGTCATTGGCCAGGAGGTGGATTTGTAAATCTTCGTGGACTCCAACATGTTAGGCTTCTCGCTAATGGTGGGAGACATTTCCATGCACATCCCAGCTTTCTTTTAGAAAAATGGGAAGACATCAGTTAAATAGCTATTAATATCTCTTTAGTCCACATGAGTGCAAGACATCATAGCAGATGCCATGGAAGGTGCAGAGAGTCTGTGACAGTGATCCCTGCCTCCTGGGAACTTGTGGTGCTATTGGGAGAGGGTGGGGCTGGAGGTACAAAAGAGGTGGTGGGTGGACTAACTGAAGTGG